>NC_141905.1:70513939-70816969 GCF_057802395.1 Ceratotherium simum simum | reverse complement strand
AACTTGAAATTTCCTTGAAGACTTTGTCTTTTTTTAAAAAAATGGGAATTTCACATTGTACTCTTCAACCTATGCATGGTTTTTGAAAAATTATTTTTAAAAAACTGTTTCAAATTAAATATCATATACTAAAATTGATTCTGCAGGAAGGGCTGTCAAGTTTATCCTATGACATAGTCTGTCCCAGCTATACTGCCACCTATCCTTTTGGCATTGTAATAAATATTCTTGATTAAAGAAGTATTGTTTTAAACATCAGATAGAGATGGATGTTGATCTCCCTAGCTTGTCCCTGAGAACCATGAAATCACTAAAGCATGTATTCAATAACTATTGATATTTAATCACCCCCAAAGATATTAAAATTACATCCTGTGCCATTAAGGAATAACACTTTCCCCAATATGCATTTTATATATAATATCTTGCAATATTAAGAGCTAACAGTGTTTTATACATAATCTCACTTTTTCCTCACAACCCTGTAAAGTAAGAACAGTATCATCAACCCCATTTTCAAATGATGAATTGGAACTACGAAGGAGTTAAGTCACCTGCCCAAGGTCACATAGTAAGTAAAGGGGTGGAGATGGGGTTTGGGATGCGACTCAGGCAGCGTACCTCAGAATCACTGTATTTTCTGGCTCTTCTCTATCAGTTTCTTCCAGTTCTTGGCAAATGTTTGCTGCTCCAGTTGATATGCCTCCCTCCCCAAGAGTGATTGTTCTAGAAGCAAATCCCATGACTTGTGCACCACAAGATAATTTGTAGTTTCTTGTCTGTCCTTCCAGCCAGGGAGAGAACAAAAGAGCTCCTTGGCCATTTTCAAATATCTTCTGTCTTTTTAAGAAAAAGGAGGACATTTGTATCAAAAACAAAAGCCAAATCAAACCAAAACAAAAATACGGTGACAGATACTGCAGGGGACTAACCCTGGAGATACTCAAACCAGCAGGGATGAGGTCAGAGAGTAGCTCAGAGGATGTCACATTAAACACCCACAGGGAAGACTCAATCATTATGGAAAAGGCTTCTGGGGAGAGATTCCCCAGAAGCTCTGTTCTGTTGCTTCCTTGTTTTCATGTTGTGTATTCTCTATCTGCTTGCATTCTCTTCTAACCTTTTTCCCTTTAACCCCTTCGGATGTTCAGCCATTTTTTTCTGCCTTGTGCCATCTAAGGATATTCTGGCCATTGGGAACAAGGATAGGTGCTATCCCTTTGACCCACTTCTTCCTAGAGATGATTATAATTTTCCCCAACTCTATACCCTTGAACATGGAGATATCTGGCACCATGCAACCAGCACTCCAATAAAGGGAGATTTGACTTTCTCAGCTCTGGTCCTCTAAGAGTCAGGGAGCTCCTCATCATGCCACCTTGTTTTCCCTTCATTCAGCAATATTTATTAAACCTCTACTATGTGTGGAGTCTGGGCTAGAAACTGGAAATAAAATGGTAAGCAGAACAAATATGCTCCCAATATCTGGAAGAAAGGGAGACCCAGTTAATAAATAATACAAATATCTGCAAACTTAAACTGGATAAGTGCACTAAAGAAGATGTGTGTGATGATACTATGAGAGCATTTAGCAGGTGCACCTGACTTTGCCTGAGAGAGTAAGAAAAGACTTCTGCAAAAACTAAAGAGTGACAGATATAAGTAGGGTGAAGGCAGAGGGAGGGCAGAGCATTCCAGGCAAAGATAACAGCACAGACTACCTTTGAGGCCAGAATGAGAGACCACAAAAAAGGTGACATAATATGAGACTTCAGAGTTGGTTGAGATCATGCAGAGTCTTCTAGGTCATGTGTATGATTTTATCCTAAGAGCATGGGAAGTCACTGAAGTGTTTAAGTAGTGGGGGAGAGGCTGGGGATCTCCTGTAATCAGAGTTATACTCAAACAAGAGAAAAGATTACTCTAGCCTCAGTGTGGAGAATGGGTTAGAAGGAGGGCAAGAAGGGATTAGGGTAGGCCGGCCCCGTGGCTTGGTGGTTAAGTGCACGCGCTCCGATGCTGGCGGCCCGGGTTCGGATCCCGGGCGCGCACCGAGGCACCGCTTCTCCGTTCATCCTGAGGCCGAGTCCCACATACAGCAACTAGAAGGATGTGCAGCTACGACATACAACTATCCAATGGGGCTTTGGGGGGAAAAAATAAAATAAATAAAATCTTTAAAAAAAAAAAAAAAGAAGGGATTAGGGTACTCAATTAAGAAGCTATTAAAGATGTTCAGGCAAAAAGGCTTAGACTAGAATATTGACACTGGAGCTAGAGATAGATGTTTAGGTCAGAAAGATATTGGAATATAAATTCAATAGGAATTGTTGATAGATTGATATGGAGGAGTAAAGAATGACTTCTACTTTCTTATTTGCATAACGGGATAAATTGCAGTGCCACTCAATGATACAGGAAACACGAAAAGAGGGAGGGCCAAGTTTGGGAATGAAAATCATGTTCAGTTGTGGACCATTTTTTAATTTGGAGCACATTTGAGTTTGAAATAAAGATGTTAAGTAGGCAGTCAGATATACAGGTCTCCAGTTTAAGAGAGAATTCTGAATCAGAAATATAAATTTGAGAGTCATTGGCATAGAGAAGATACTTAAAACCATAAACAAGGAGATTGCCTAGGGAGAGAAGGTAAAGTGAGAGAAGAGGGTCTAGAATTGAGCCTTAAGGAACTCAAATATCTAATAGCCATAAAGATGGTAAGATTTGCAAAGGAGACTAAAAACAAATAGTAAGTCAGAGGAAACTTAGGAGACCAGGATGTTATGGAAAACAGAGGAAGAAAGTCCTCTAAGAAGGGAAGAGTTATCCGAATACTGTTGAGAGGTCAAGTAAAATGGTATGTTAGTCCGTTCAGGCTTCTATACCAAAACACCATAAACTGAGTGACTTATAAACAACAAAAATTTATTTCTCACAGTTCTAGAGGCTGGGAAGTCCAATATCAAGGCACCGGCAGATTTGTTGTCTGATAAGGGACAGCTTCCTAGACAGCCGTCTTTTTGCTGTAACCTCACATGGCAGGAAGAGGGGATGAGCTTGCTTTCTGGGGCCCCTTTTATAAGGACACTAATCCCAATCGTGAGGGCTCTGCCCTCAGGACCTAATCACCTCCCAAATGCCCCACCTCCTAACACACCTTGGGGGTTAGGATTTCAACACACGAAATTTGGAGGGGCACAAACATTCAGATGATAGCAAATGGGTACTGAAAAAAATGCCCAGTGAATTTAGCAACTTGGAATTCCTTGGTGACTTCATCAAGAACTGTTTTGTGAATGAATGGGGATGCATGCTGGATTGCAGTGGATTGAGGAGTGGCTGAGAAATAAGAAAATAAAGACAGTAAATGTAGACAATGTTTTTGAGAAGAGTGGCTGTGAAAAGCAAACAGAGACAGGGTGATAGCTAGAAGAATATGTGAGTCTTTTCCCTTCCTTGGCCTTAGCTCTCATTCTCACTCCTTGATTTTGGACAATTCTTTACCTTCTTTGCCCCAGACTCTCGTGTGTGTGTGTGTGTGTGTGTGTGTGTGTGTGTGTGATGATTTTTACTCCCCTTCTGGCTCTGTGTTCCTGGCCATAGCTGCAAGCGATTGCCTCTCATGGTCCTACCCTCACTCATGACCCCTCTCCCACTGGCCTGGTTACTGGATCCCCTGCCAGGCCTGCCCAGACAATAGGGTTGTGCTTAGCCTGACACCACTTAAGAACAAAAACTGAGGGACATCTGGCCTGGAATTGGATATATAAGTTTGATTAAAACAAAAATAATTGTGTGTGTGACTTGAGTGGAAGGATGAGAGGGGAAGAGCTGGGTTGATCCCAAACTCTTGATCTTTCAGTTGAAGTCAATAACCAACCCCATCCCAGGGCTGGAATATGTTGGAAATCATAGCTTTGATGGTAATGGCAGATAGCATTTATTGAGTTATTACTACGTACCAGGCACTGTACTAAGTGTTTCACATAGATCTTATCTTTTAATCGTCACAACTATAAGGTAAATGCTATTATTATCATCCCCATTTTACATTAAAAAAGACTCAAGGACAATGAGACTTAGAGATGGTAAGCAATTTGCTGAACATCATACATGGCTAAGAAGTGGTGGAGCCCTGGGTCCATTCAGTCAAACTTGAGAACTTGTGCTCATCACCACCCTACCCTACCTCCTCTCACGTCCTCTCACCTGAGAGCATTTGGGTAGATTATCTCCCTAAGACTAGAGACCTTGAAATGGCTACGTCCCTGTGCCCAAAAGAAAACAAGCACCCGTGAGATTTTTGATACTTCCAGTTCTCAGCTGGATAGAGAGAATGCAGTTTAGTGGAAAGGGTGCTGGACTCAGAAGAACTAGATTCCATTTTGACACTGCCATTTGCTAGCTGTGTGATCCTGGGGAACTCAGTTCACCTTTCTGAGCTTCAGTTTGCCATTGGTTAATTGGAAATAATATCCACTGAGTGCTGAAGATATGCAAGGCATTTCATATGCCTTATCTCGTTATATCTTTATTCCCCCCCAAAATCCCATGTAAGGTAGTTATTAGTTATTAGCAAAAAAATCCCGTTTTACAGTTGAGAAAATGATTCTTATTGAGGTAAATGCATGGTACATTTCTCTGGACATAACTCCCACCCATGTATGGGGCTGGTCCCTCATTCCTGCCTGTAGAATCCACCCTACAAGCCCCCTTCCACCACCCTCTGAGAGGTTATCTAGTTTCCAAGCTCTCACTCCCCTCAGCCAGCCACCTCTTTCATCTCTTTAGTCAACAGGCAAAAACTGAGCACATACTCTGTGCAAGCCCCAGTAACACTGGGGGAAAGGGGACTTTCTTAGCACCTTTTGAAGCTAGCATGATTGACGGCTATCAACCGCTCGGTAGAGCTGTCATCCTTTGAGGAAAGCTGAGACCATCTTGCTAATTCCACTCCATCTCCACGTAGCCCATGTCTTTATGTGCATGTCTGCTGGATCTCCTACAGAGGGAAGGGAGGAGGATGTGGCAGAAGACATGTATCAGGGAAGGATCATTAGCACATGCTAATGCTCTCTGCACAGGAAAGGTCCACACACTGCACAGCGGGCCTGGGGTCCTTGGTGCTCACTCAGGGCTCCCAGCTGGCCAGAACCTCCACTCCGTGGGCAGAATGAGTCTGATGGTCATGGTTACAAGAGGCTAATGGCTAATGTGGTCATTAAAAAATCAGTCCCAAGCAATCATGACTTTCAAATGGTAAGAAAACAGGGGGCTGTTTCTTGTGTGACATTGTCTAGACCTGGAAAGGCATTGTCATGACCACAGGCAACTATCACCCTTAGAAACATCTATATGTCCTTAGCTAGTCACATGTTAGTTTTTTCTTCCTGAGGCCCTGGATGTAGAGAGCTCTCCTGCTCCTGGTGGAAAGAGCCTACACGCAAGGCAGGAAGCCTGGATGCAGCGTACTCTCCTCACTCAGCTGCTGCCAACCTTGGTCAGCGTCCCTTACTTCTCCGCGCTGATCCTGTTAACAACTGATGCTGCTTCCCCGAGTCTTTCCTGACGTCCTTCAAAATTAACTGCGGGAAGAAATGTTTTTTGTTCTTTCTCAGGTTTTTAATTGCACAAATTCCACCTGACAGTACATCTCAGCCAAAACCCTAAGGCAATTTTAAAGATTACTCAATAAGATTAGAATATGTGCCTAGTTTGTGTCTATAGTCTTATACTGACAGCCATGACTTGTTTTGAAAAAAATTTGACTTTGGCAGTGCTCTCTAGTTAATGACTAAGAATTAAAGTTTACATCAGCATCAAGCCTTTAAAATTAATGCAAATTTAACTTTAAACAAATTTAGGTGAAAATAAGCTAAAAACCAATGATAGAAGTAAAGTGCTGATTTTTTTTCTTCTCTAGGCCAACTTTTCTGGGCACTTATGAACTAATAGGGATCGCAATCAATTAAAGACATTATCAACATTAAAGAGCAACTATCCCACCAGCCCATACCTTCCATTGCTGGAGAAGAAATGGCTTGCTGTTCAAGCCTGTGGGTGTCGTCATCCAAAAAGTCTTCCAGCCAGGAGGTGGCGCTGCAGTCTACCTTTAATAGAGCTTTATGGTTTGCATTTTGTTTTACACTTTAGTACACACATACTTAATAACCTTAATTTTGTAGCTTCTTACTCATATCTTCCCTTTTTCTCTCTTCTCTATACTTCCATTTTCATCCTTCCTTTTCTCCTTCCTTCCATCGTATTATGGCAAATTTTACTCTAATTTAGTCCCAAAGAGCAAAAGTCTTGAAAGACTCAGTCGATTCTGCTAAAAATATTCATTTGTGTGTGTGTGTGCATGTATACATGTATTTGATGTTGTTTTTCCAGTATTTTCCACCACTATTCTATGATTCTATCTTTTATCAGTGGCACATAAAGGATTTTATATACTAACCAAGCTGTAGTTTGGGATTCTACCCTAAGATTGGTATAATTCCTTTCAATAAATATTATTCTTGTTCTTTAGAACAAGCTTCCTCATCTGCTTTCTCGGTGTGGAGATATATAGTAGGCTCCCCTCTCCTCCTTGCACCACACTCCCCTTTTTCTTGCATACTTTTCCTGCCTTTTAATCTTTTCCCTCAGGTCTATGGACACAGGCTGGGTATCATCTTGACAGCCTGGGCCACCGTGAATGAACAGGCAGAGAATTAATGGACAGTTGGTTGAAATCCTTCATGTTGTAACTTTAGGAAATAAACTGTTTTGTCGATCTAGTTCTCATAAAACAATCTAATTCTCATGTGTTCTCAAAAAACATATACTGACCAATGGAGCCTTGCACAGTCTCCACATCATCCATCTTGCTGTCTTTTCATGGTATATTTTGGTCCCTGTTGTATACATATTTGGAATTTATTTTAGAACCAGGACAAACTTGTCAGGTGGAAAACTCCCCAGGTCTCAACAGCAAATGCACAAACTTTGCACAAAGATCTTGGGGACTTCTCTTGCAAGATATTCATTCTAATGCATGAGAATTATGTCCTCCCCACTCCTCTCTGACCCCTTTGTTCCAGCAGAGTGAGAGCACCATTTCATCTTCAGATTTGAAAACTCTAAAATTTGGCAGGAAGTTGTCCTGAAAGCCATTGCCTTGTACTTGCCTAGAAGCCATCCCAATGTATGCCAGAAATCTGGTCCCTGTCTAACATAATTTTTCAAAGAAACCAGCCTGGAAAAATCTTAGCCCTAGTCTTGGCTTGCTTTGTGCCATTCAGATACTCAGCTTAAGCATCACTTCTCCAGCAGGGCCATTGCTGACCACCCAATCTTAAGCAGTTCTTCAGGCGCTTGCTATCACAATGACCCATTTCAATTCTCTGTCTTATCGTATCTGATATTTTCTTTCTTATTTCTTATGTATTTAATTATTATTGTTCTCCCCCAAAGGAAAGATGATTCCCTGAGAGCAAGGACATTGTCTGCTTTATTTGCTGTGAAATCTCCAGCACTATGTCACTTAGCTCTCGCTGTGTAACAAACCATCCCAGAAACTTAGCGGCCTCAAACAACAAACCATTTATTTGCTTATGGTTCTGTGGGTCAGCAATTTGGGTGAGGCTCTGCTGAGACAATTTTTCTCTGCTCAACGTGGTGTCAACTGGGTTCACTTATGTATTTGCAGTCAGATAATGGTCGATATGGCCCACTCACGGATCTGGAGGTTGATTGGTTGTCAGCAAAGACAATAGAGATAACTGTGTGCTCATGTGTCACTCTTCTTCTGGTGGGCAGGCCTAGACTCATTCACATAGTGTTGGTTACAGGGTTCCCCAGAGCAACAAGAGAGGGTAAACCCCAATGATCAAGCACTTTTTAAGGCCATGGTTGCATCATACATGCTAATAGCCCCATTGGCCAAAGCAACTCACATAGTAAAGTCCAGATTAAAGAAGTATAGAAATACACTCTTTCTTTTCATGGGAGGAGCTTTAAAGTCACATTGCAAAGGGGCTACCTGGCGGGAAAGCGGGCACAGAGATAGGAGGAATTTATGACTATTTCCGCAATTTATAACAAACACACAGTGCATGGTAGGCATTCAATAAACACTTATTGAGTGAATGAATAAATGAGTGAATGAAAAATGAACTACCCAAATTTACCAGGTGGAATCTCAAGTCCATCACATGAGTTCTAGTTTCTGATACTAAGTATCATGCTAATCAGGTCATGATTTCTGCCCTTAAAGAGTTCATGATCTAAAGCAGTCTAAAGTTCTGCTAGAAGTTAATAACAGAGCTTATCCTCGGGGTGTGTGCTTGTAAGAGTTCCTGTACCCACAATAGTAGATGTACTTCAAAGAGAAATCTAGACATGCACGCCTTGCAGCACGTCACCAGAGGCACAAACCTACCAGTCTGAGAGAGAAACAACAGTGAATTCATAAAGTCAATTACCAATGGGCCAGGATTTTGCAATCAGCCATAATTTGTATTTATGTCCTTAAAGCCATATGTTTGTGAATATATACAGAATAGATTCAAATGAGAGGAATCCCCACTATGTTACAGCAACCCTAGGATATCGGTCGTCTTCTCACATTTTACTGTTGAAGACTCACGCTAGGTCAAGTCAGGTTTTAAAACATGCCACACTGCCACCCTACAAAGATGGAGAACATTTAGACAAACGAAGAGACAGAGTTTGGGGGAAAGCTTTTCACTATTTGGCATTTCAAATTTCTCCCTCTCTCTCTCCCCAATCTAATCTTATTTACCTTTCTTGTACTGAGACCTTGATGCTACCTGCAACCTCTCCAAATCCTGATAAAAATGATCTGTGGACCAGCCACATTTATCTCTTAGTTTGATTTCACAGATAGACCCTTATTTGGAGGAGGATTTAAGGACCTCTTTTCCCTGTTAGCTGTTAGATTGAGAGGCAACACAGGCAGATAGCTGGAGAGCAAACTATCAGCTTTATTGCCGGTGAAGCTGCCTTGGAGGATGTGGCTTAGATATGCAGCAACACAAGCTTACTAATACTGAACCCCCAGAATTAGACTTCCCTCTAGTCACAGGCTGCACTGGGTTTATTAAGGCTAAGAAGAGCAAACCAGAATTCTAGTTTCCAAGAGAAAGAAGAGAGAAGCTAAATCAAGAATTTCCTGCTTCTTTTCTGCAAACTACCACTTCTCCTTTTAGAGAGAGGAGTGAGGATGAGGGTGGGAAATTCATGGAAAGAGGCCAAAGAGGTTTCCCCATCCCAGCACCTTGAACCCGCCAGATATTTTCTAAGGTTTGCATCGAAAGATCCAGGTTTCTCATCTCAAATTCCCCAGAATAAGTGCCAGTGCCACTTAAGTATCCCCAGCTACACTCAAAATACCTATGTTTGGGTGGAATGTCATTGTCTTAGGTTTGGGATTCAGAAAAAGGTTGAGGCTTTCTTGTACTGCATCATCTGAATTGTTGCTCTATATGTTGCTCGAGTCTTCCTCCTGCCGGGCTGTAGCAGAGAAGACGAGAACTACTTGGCTGGCTGACATGACTTTTGGCTGCAGCCACTGAGTATTCCAACTGTGTTTTGAACTAAGAACTTCATCTCTCTCCGGCCCTTAGCTAGACCCGGATTTATTGAGAGGCTCCTCTGTACCGAATCATGTAGTAGTACGTAGAAGTGTCTCTAAGTTGGTGGGGTGGCTTGCATCGTGCTCCCCTTTGCTGTATGATTTATTGTGGGAGGGGGCAGACATGCCCAGCCCCCAACTCACTCACTAAACTGCCAAGGATATCATTTCCAATGTGTGGTAAATATTAACATTTTAAACTGTTACCTTGTTATTTTAAATCTATCTAGAAGAATTTAAATACTTTAACAATGTGATATTCACTATCCTTGGTTTAAAACAGACACACACACACACACACACACACACACATATGCACAAGAGTAAGTTCTTCTTTAACAGTTGGAAATTTTACACCAGCTCCTTTTCTCCTTGAACTCAAATTTCCATTTCACGTCCCACACAGAATTTTATCCTCAAGTAATGTATTTTAAGCTTGAAACCGTTTTATAGAAAACCCTATTATGTTTTTCTGCATCAAAAATGTTATACATAAGTGGATATGTAACTTTTTATTGCCTGTGAGCATAAGGGTCTAAGTATTAACTTTTTTTCTGTGTGAAATGTCATTAAAACTATTATTTCATATATTAATCAAAACAATAAATACATTGTAAAGTGTGAAAAATATTAATTAAAAAATAAAATTTTACAGTAGTATATTTCTTAATAATATGAAAAGGATTTTGTTTAAATTAGGTTATGTACTTTTAAACAAATATCACATTGTTAGAATGAAGCAGGATTCAACATTAATTCTATTTCTTTCTTTGTAAAATATAAACAATGACAAGCAATATTTAGTGTTTGTTATAACAATGCAACTCAATTCTTTGAATTCCTCCTGAGTTACATGCTAAAAATCACAGAGATTTATCATAAAAAAATTGTTAATAATCTATTTATTGGCAGCTCAGATGAATTGTCCTTCAATTTTATTGAAAATAAATTGGAAACTACCTGTTTTACAAAAGGATTGATTTCTAAGTCGTTAGTCATTCACTTTCTCAACACCAATAACAGCATTTCAAAATGTGTCTTTGTTTAGTGCTCTGGAGGTTTCTATTCCCTGGGGAAATGCTTCTTAGGATAGCATGAGATGTGCTTTTTTTTGTAAAGTTGGAGGAGAAAGAAACTACACCACCATCTCAGTCACTTTGTTAGGCAATCTTCAATCTGAAGATTGATTTCCATAAAACTATACCTGCCCAGTAACCAACACTGTTCTGATAAATCTACTCTCTGAAACAAAAAGGCTCAGATTTGCAGTATTTGCTGAGTTCCATGTTGTAAATATTCCCATGATACCAATCTGACATCACTGAACTACAGAGTTGGAAAAAGATGCACAATTGGTTCTCATGAGCCAATAGAAGCCGGTTCACCACAGCACTGTGCTCTACCCCTTAGAAAGTCTTCATCTATGCAAATTTGAATACTGCTGCTCTAGACCACTCTAAGTCTCCTTTTAAATCTTAGTATCTTTTAAAACTAAAAGACAATTTAAATAAAGATTACCTCTTGCAACACTAGATGTGCATTTTATGGATAAAGGAACTGCAGTTCATAAAGAATAAGTAATTTGCTCAAGGTCATACAGCTAGTTTGTTAGTAGAAGAATTGAGCCAAGAACCCAGATCTTCTACTTAAAGAGTTGCATTGAGTCCCCACGTTGGTTCCTTCCAGAATCCTACAACCTCAGAGTTGGAAAGGACCATGTGGAACATTTGGTTCTATGCCTACTACTTGCAGGAATCTCCCTCTACAATATTTTCTAGAGGTGAGCATTGAGTTTCTGGTAAAATGTTCCCCAAAATGTTGGCTCTTGCCATCACAGTGTGTTCAATTCCATTTTTTGACCAGCATTAACTATGTGCTTTTTCTTTACATTGACCAAATTCTATTCCATGTTAATTTCAATAAGCTATTTCTGACCTGCCTTCTGAAGGCTCCAGAATAGATCTAACTCTTCTTTCATGAGACAAACTTCAGTTATTGGAAGATTTTAATTATAATCGTAGCCCCTTCTTTTAATCTCTCAGTGTATGAAGCAAGCAGACTCAGTTCAGCCAGTGGTTTACATTGGGGTCTATGGGCTATGAAAATCATTGGTTGTCTAAGGAAGCCTCTCTGATATTATTTACAGATACACTATCTTATCCTTGGCATTGAAGCATCAGTCCTCTACTCCTGGAAATTTGAGTCTGCCATCTAAGACAAACATTTATCTCCCCTCCTGTTCTCCATCTCTTTCCACATACAACCTCAGCTCTTCATTTTACCCAGGAATTTGACACTTGTTTAGCCAAATTCATTTTCCCTGCTAAAGACAGTGAATAAACTTATATATCATTCAAAGTGCATGGTTGGCGAGCACGCTAAAGCTTGTATCAGGGGTTGATTCTACTAGTTATACTACTTTCCCTGGCTAAACACACAGATGGCTTTAATGTTTTCATATGGCATTTTATTAGACCTTGAAGCATTCTTTCAGTCCTCATCTGGGATTCATGGGGGTCTGTATAACATTCCTTTCCCCTGCCCAGGTCAGGAATCAGTTAAGATAGAGGGCCTCAGTCAGATGAGGGTAAAAATGTCATATTTTCTTTAGTACAGATAATACTGAAGAACATGTCGTAGACGGGTTTTCTGAAACTGAAATTCCAAATTGCACACCTAATCACAGACAGTAGTGAACAACTGCAGATCTCCCCATGCTAAGACTTTCCCCTGAAAACTTAAAGCATAGAGGAGAATACTGGAAAATGTGCTTCCTGTGGTCAGCTGGCCACCCAGAAAGAGGAAAGGGGAAGAGGCTGAACACCACGTGCCCTGTTCCTCTTCCAAACTCACCAGTCAGAGAAGTGATTCTTCCTTCTCCAGGGCAGAATCAATCAAGAAACACAGAAAGAATGAGTCACTGGACCTGGTAGGGAAAGTCTAGAGCTGTACTATCCAATATGGTATCCATAGGGCATGTGTGAAAAACCCACAGCTAACAACATAATTGATGGTGAAAAGTAAATGCTTTTGCTCTAAGATAAGGAACAAGACAGGGATATCCACTCTAGCCACTTCTATTTAACATTGTACTAGAGGTTCTAGCCAGGGAAATTAGGCAATGAAAAGAAATAAAAGTCATCTATATTGGAAAGGGAGAAGTAGAGTTATCTCTATTTGCAGATGACATGATCTAATATATAGAAAATCCTAAGAAATGTACTAAGAAAGTATAGTAACTAACAAACAAATTCAGCAAGTTTGCAAGATTCAAAATCAATGTACAAAAACCAATTGTATTTCTATACACCAGCAATGGAAAACAAAAAAATGAAATTAAGAAAACAATTCCATTTGCAATAGAATCAAAAAGAATAAAATACTTAGGAATAAATTTAACAAAAGAAGTGCAAGACTTGTACACTGAAAACTCCAAAACATTGTTGAAATAAATTGAAAAAAGACCTAAATAAATGGAAAGACATCCCATATTCATGGATAGGAAAACTTAATATTGTTATGATGACAATACTCCATAAATTGATCTACATATTCACCACAATCCCTATCAAAATCCAAGCTGCCTCTTTTGCAGAAATTAACAAGCTGATCTTAAATTTCATATGGAAATGTAAGTGACCAAGAATAGCAAAAAAATCTTGAAAAAGAAGAACAAAGTTGGAAGACTCATATTTCCCAATTTTGAAACTTACTACAGATTAATCAAGACAATCAAAGACAAGACAATCAAGACAAGACAATATCCTACTGGCTTAAGGATAGACAAGTAGATCAACGGACTACAATTAAGAATCGAGAAATAAACTCAAATATTTATGGTCAATTGATTTTGGACAAGAATGCCAAGATAATCCAATGCAAAAACATGAAATTGGACCTTTACCTCATACTATACTCAAAAATTACCTCAAAATGGATCAGAGACCTAAGCGTAAGAGCTAATACCATAAAATTCTTGGAAGAAAATATAAGAGTAAATCTTTGTTATGTTGGGTTAGGCAACAGTTTTTTAGGTATTATACCAAAAGCAGAAGGAACAAAAGAAAAAATAGATAAATTAGACTTCATCAAAATTAAAAAATTTCATGCTGTAAACAACGCCACCAAGAAAGTGAAAAGACCACTTACATGATATAGACAGACATGTCTGATGAAGGACTTATTTATAGATTATATAAAGAATTTTTAAAATTCAATGATAAGAAAGACCAATAACCCAATTTTTTAAATGGGCCAAGGATTTTAATACATATTTCTCCAAAGAAGATATACAAGTGACCAATAAACATGAAAAGATGTTCAATATCATTAGTCAAGCTTTTACTTGAGCTGGTACATTCATCTTCTCCTGCCCTCAGACACCAGAGCTCTTGGTTTTCAGGCCTTCAGACTGGGATTGAGACTTACACCATCAGCTCCTATGGTCCTCAGGCCTTTACCCTCAGACTGAATTACACCACCAGCTTTCCTGGTTCTTCAGTGTGCAGACGACATATCACAGGACTTCTCAGCCTCTGTAATCATGGGAACCAATTCCTATAATAAATATCCTATATATATCCTATTGGTTCTGTTTTCTGGAGAATGTTAACTAATACACATATAGTCTGCTGCTTGATCTGAGGCTCTTGGGCAGGCTGTCTCCTTCAGGATAGTCTGTTTCTTCCATTAGTTTGGAAATCCAGGAAGTGGATATAAGATATCTTTTTAAATGAGAGAGATGAATCTGAAAGTTAATTCTCTGGGCTTTTACTGCAGTGTTTGTAACTAATAGTACCTGACAAGTTTCCTTCCAAAGAAGTTCAAGAGAAGTTTTATATTGGTGTCATTTCAAGTACACATGGTCTCTAGGCTAAAAGTCAGGCAGGGGTTCCTATGGTTTATAATTGGGAAAAGACACCTGGACCTGCTGTTAATAAGCTTGAACAAATTGTATTAAATCTCTGTAGTATTTGGCCATTTTGACCAGTAAAAGAGTAAAGCTAAGGATAGGAGGTAAGCAGCTGAGACACATGAAACCTCCAGTGACCAGCTCTTATGGGAAGAGTCTATGAGTTCCTGTTTAAAGCGAATCTAACATCCATGAGAGCCAAGAGCAAGGTCTTTAACCATGGAAATGTAAGTGCCTGTGATATTTTTGCAAGTTTCAGTTTAATTTGCTATTCATTCTTTCTATTTTTCTTGGGAAATAGTGATGGTGAAACTTGTGTGTGACAGGCGAGCTTTGCAAATTCCTTAATTACAGCTTTAGTGAAATGGGTACCCCATCACAAAATAAATATGTGGATATTCACTAAATGAGAAACAAACACCAGTTGCTTTACAGTAAGGACAGGCTCTTGGCCAACCAGAAAATGGAGAGACACTAGTATGAACATATTCATAATCATTCACAGGGGAAGTTAAGAAGCCATGTTGCTTCTAAATCATTAATTACCCCCAAAGTATATCTACTATCTGTAAAGACAGACACTCTTTTGTCTTTACTTAACTAGCAGGCCCTGTTAAGGGCTACATGTTCATCAACTTGTACAGAATCAGCTTCTGGGTAAGGATTGGATTCAATCAAGTCTGAATGGGTTATGACTGCATATCCAGTTTTATAACCTCCTTCTTGAGTTCTTAAATAGGATCATTTACAAACAGTTCTAAATCTTGGTTTTCTAGATACGTTTTCAAAGAAGTCAAGGCAAGGCAAGGAGGAAGAGCATGGCAGTCATGAGATTTTCACTCCTTTGAGAGTGGAAGAAGGGTGGTGAGGTTTAGCGTGTTGCAATGATGGATAGAAATATGTGTGGATGACAGAAAGATTTCACAGGAGGTCGTTCTAGAAGCAGAAAAGTTCTAAGTATTTTCAGACAAGAGTAAAGTCTGAACAACATGAGAGATCATGTGGCTAAGTGTAGATCCTGACTAAGTCAGCAGAGGCCTCAGTTAAATTTGTGGCTGCTACCACTGCACACAAATAAGGGAGGTAGGATTTTGTTACCTGGTGAGCAAAAGTGAGAGGCTATAATAAGCGATATAGATCACTGATATCTATGGTACTGTGGTGTAGAACCCCCAAAGTTTGTCTTGATCTTTAACGTACAAATAGAAAGGTTGACGGTAATTGGTTAGCAGGTTTTCGAGAGAGTCCTTTATGTTACAACAGTTTCCAGTGAGTTTTTCAGGACAAGAGCTCATGTGTGTCAGCTTTCATTGGATCATAAACAAGGAAGCCAATTCAAAAACATTACAAAGCAAATGTTTGTTCATCATATGACACCAAATAATTCTTAAGTAGTCTGCTGGTAATTGGCCTGGGAAAGTCACAAATAGCTTATAGTCTTTGAACAGAAAGAGTCTTTCCATATTGCATTATGTCACAGTCTAGATAATGCACTTGGGTATGACAAAATTGAAGATAATCCATAAAGACTTTGTGTCCCTCATATGCTAACACTGTCAGCAAATAAAAGGAATCAATTCTGCAAGACTTTTGATTTGGAGAACATAACAAATCATCCACATATTGTTTAAGAACAGAGTCCTGGGTGATTTGGTTGCTTCTAAAGCTATGATTAAATAATTTTAAGAAGTAAGAGAGTACTTTGTAAACTATTGGGGTAAACTGTTTACACACATTATTGATTTCCCCAAGTAAATGCAAATAGATACGGTGAGTCTGTGAGCAAGGGTATCCTAAGGATGCAGAGCATAGCATTACCAGTGTAAACTAAGCAGCTGTTTTGTGGATTGAGAACGTGATGGTATTAGGGTTTGGGGTTACAGGAAAGTGAAAAGGCACAGTCTTATTAATGATCCATAATTCCTAAACAAAGCAGTGACCATGCTTATTTGTCCTTTAGGTGGGTAGAACAGAGATATTACAAGGGCAGGTACAGGGGATAATGAGCCCTTTTTGGAAGAATGTAGATATGATGGCCTGCAGTTCTTCAGTACCCTCCTTTTGGAGTGGGTATTGGAACAGTTTTAGTAAGAGTGTTGCTGAATTAATTGAGACTTTAAGGCTCTGCCTCCCTAATGTGTCATACATCTGAACTGTCTTTGACCCAGAAGCTTTTAGGGACACATTCAAGGTCTGAAATGTTGCTAGTGAGTAATCAATATGTGCAATCATTAAATTACAGACTGGAGATTCTTCT
This sequence comes from Ceratotherium simum simum, assembly GCF_057802395.1. Taxonomy (NCBI): domain Eukaryota; kingdom Metazoa; phylum Chordata; class Mammalia; order Perissodactyla; family Rhinocerotidae; genus Ceratotherium; species Ceratotherium simum. The sequence continues at coordinate 70,800,160 of NC_141905.1, read as the reverse complement.
CCTTCTGGGTGTTCCAGAAAGAGGCCATTGGTCCACATTTAATAGTGGCATCCCACTTAGAAAGTAGGTCTTGTTCCAACAGATTCACTGGTGTGGGGTCACTAAGCCGTAAAGTGTGTTGCTGGCAAAAGAGCTCAGAGGGACAAGAGTGGCTGAGACAAAGGTGGTCTAAGGGGTATTTGAGATTCGAATTGTTGGAACTTTTTGTTATTCTGAGTAAGAAATGATGGAAAGGTGGAAAGGTTTGTAGTACAGAGTGTAGACTAGAATCATTTAGAAATAGAACCTTCTGGTTTTGAAATTGCATGGACATTTTTCCTTTCTGTGTTAAAGGCAATTGTGGGCAGAATTGAGGGGCTACTTCTTCAGAGGGCTGTCATTCTGTCATAGAAGTTTTGAGATTTCATCTTTCAAGCTAAGGTGGGAATTGTTCTTCCAATGTCTCTTCCTCACAGTATTGGCCGATGTCTTGATCTACATCAGGCACAGAGGTGCCCTTGTTCTTGGGTTTATCTCATTGCTTTATCTGAAGAGCTGTTATTTTGACCTGCCATTTTTCTTTTTTTCTGAGTCAAAGTATCCTCAAAATGCTCAGCAAGCCCTATTAATTCAGGAGGGGGGCAGACTGCCATTCTGGCTTCTGTTTTCTACCTAAATATGCCACTTCTGATTCAGGAATGTCAACAAAAAAGGTGGATAGGGCCATTGGCATATCTTTGCTCTTATGGAAACGATAGTATTCCATGGTGATCTTTATGCAGTTTCTCATTAGGGATTGATTCATTCCTTTTCTGTTTATAAGACTGGATTGTTGACTCATCAATTTTAGCAGGAAAGACCATAGAGATAGCTGCTAATCATTCTGTAATCAATACCTTCTGTAGTTTCTAACCAAGTTTTAGTGTCTTTAGGTCTCACAAGGTAGTGAACAAATTGACAGTGATCAGGGAATCCAGAATTATAAGATCATAAGACAATTCTAAACTCTTCATTGAACTGTCTTCTATGTAAGAGTTTGGAGAGCCTTTAACCAGATTATGCAAATCTGATCTTAATTAGAGTAGGTTAAAAATTATAAGAGCAATAAGGCTGACCTTTATCTCCACCTACATTATAAGACATTATGAACACATATTGTCCAGTGAGAAAGATATGAAGGGAAGCGGAAAGGCTCTGTGAAGATTCAGAAGTAACGAAAGGAGTGGAGCAAGGACAAGGAGGTGGTTGATGTATAGGGCAACAGAGGGAGACCAATTTGGAGTTGGGTTTGGAGAAGAAGAGAGTTTAAGTTTAGATTTTTAGATTCTGTATATTTTTATTAGCCTTCTCTAAGGAGTCCTCAAGGGGAGTAATTTCAGAAATTTTCTATCTTTCAGATGTCTCTTTAGACCAATAAATAAATTACTCATCGATTACTTGAAATCTTTGAACCCTTTGATTCTTAGGTGTCATGAAAATGAATCTTCTTGTACGTATCCCAAGTTCCCCAGAGGGGTCACTGAAGATAAAGATCTCCTCAGTAAGACCCTAACAGACCTGCAGTAGTCAGATGACACAGAGATTTCTTTGATGAGAACAGACAAGAGACAGATAACCAGGCTCTTGGAATCTAACCCTCACCTAGTCCATGATAGCCCTAAGCAGTGAGGCAAAGCAAGACAAGAGGACTATATCAAAGACAATAAAAATTAAAAATAACTGCTTAGGTAGCACTTCATTGCAAAGGGAGCACAGTGCTTGTTCATCAGGAGTAGGACTTACTCAGCTGACCAGCCCTAGGACTCCAGTGAGGGGAGACATCAAAGGGTCTTTGATACTCTCTATTCTCATCTAGGTGGCCAAGGATGAGCAGAAGTTCAGTCCTGATCCAATTGATTGCACCAAAAACTGGAGGAAAATCAACCAGAGCGTGGTTCGGATAAGCCTTTATTCAAAATGGCATGAAAAGTCTCCAAAAGATGTTATAATTTAAAAGAGAAAGGTACATAGCTTTTTAAGAGTTTTAGCAAGAGGGATCAGCAAGTTTAGCCTGTTTTGAGAATAGTTGGACAGAAAATGGTTCTAAGAGAGAAAAATTATTCCTACAGATTAATTACAAGGCAATTCAGGTTCATCGAAAGGGGTGAGGTGTCACTCTTAGGGGCTAAAGTCAATTGCAAAAGGGAATAGGGAAAAACAGCTATGCAGAACAAAGATCACGATGGAAATTCTAAGTCCTTCAGTCTCTTACACTCCAAACACAGCCACCCTCTAATTCAGGATATAAATTTGTAATGTGGCTATTCAATCCCATAATTCAAGATTAGAGCATATGATCTCTCCACTCAAAGTTGTCATTAACCATTTGGTTGTAAAGGAAAGCATCGTTGCTCCCCTTTACTTTGACTTTGCTCTTCTTGTGGTTCTGTAAATGGTACTAGCATGAGTTTGTTTTTCTCCGTGAGTTCTCATTCCCTTTGCCACAGAATAGAGGCCAACCTGCCGCTCCTTAGACTCAACACCTTTCCAAAATGGCATCATCATACTCTTCATCAACTGTGACAGACATCGCTGGTATCTGAAGTCCACCTCTTGGTCCACCTCTGATTTTAGCCTCTGCTGTGATGAACAGATCCCTGGAAACTAAGTCCTACTTCATGATGACTGTGTCTTGCCTCAGCACAAGACAATCATTTTTCATTTGTTTTTTTGCCTTAAGATCTTTCAGCCTTGTAGAGGCCTGTTTATAGTGCAGAGAAATCAATACCTTAAGGGCAAACCTCAATCAATGGATGATGGGAGCCAGTAGACAAATGCCCTGGCCTCCCATCCTTCACGTGTAAATTTCTGTTTGTTTCACAGCAGGTACCAGGGGAGTTGGGCCTCTGTTACTTACAGGCTTACTTTTCATAATGCATCCTTAGATCGCCTGGTCTTACTTTCCTATTTTACTCTACCTACTCCCTCACTCTGCTTCTCGGGCTTAGCTCCCAGGTAAGCTACTTGTACTCAGACTCAGTTTTGGGGGTAATCCAAACTAAGACATCAAACACACTAATATATATGCATTTAATAGTCATCAAACATTTACTGAGTACATAATACGGGACGGACACTGATCTGGATGTTGGAGACACAGCAGTGAATGAAACAGAAAAAAAATCTCCATCCCTCATGGAGCTATGAGAGGAGGAATTTACAAACATATAAAAAACATTCAAAATAAAAAACTTAAAAAATATGACACATTCAAATTAAGAATGTAAATTCTATGTAATCTCAAGGAGCTAATATTTATATCCCATCTGTTTCTTCATAGAGTTGCCACAAACTGAACTGGCTGTCTTCTCTATCTGCACTCTATAAACCCTTTAAAAACAACATTAAATTTTATTCTGATAATAAGAATAATACGTGTCCACCATTGGAAATTTAGAAAATATGGAGAAAGCATTGAGAAGAGAATAAAGACGAACAACCACCCCAACCTAGAGGCATTCATAATTATCATGTTAGTTTAATATCTTTCTAGGCATTTAAAACTTATTCTAGCTTTAAAATATATTTAAATACTAACATAGTAAAATGTAATTCGAAAATATTAAAATAAATAAATATATCAAGTAGCGCCTCATCATTTATCTTTTTAAAATTTTTAAAAATTTAAAAACATTCAAAGAAGACTTAATACCTATCCTTCTCAAACTCTTTCAAAAAATTGAGGGGGGGGGAAGCTCCCTAACTCATTCTACGAAGCTGACATTACACTGATACCAAAACCAGACAAGGACAACAAAAAAAAGAAAATTACAGGCCAATATCACTGATGAACATCGATGCAAAAATCCTCAATAAAATACTAGCAAATCGCATACAACAATACGTTAAAAAGATTATACACCATGATCAAGTGGGATTTATTCCAGGGATGCAGGGATGGTTTAACATTTGCAAATCAATCAATGTAATACACCACATTAATAAAATGAAGAATAAAAATCACATGATCATCTCAATAGATGCAGAGAAAGCATTTGACAAGATACAGCATTCATTTATGATAAAAACTCTGAATAAAATGGGGATAGAAGGAAAGTACCTCAACATAATAAAGGTCATATATGAGAAACCCACAGCTAATATCATCCTCAATGGTGAAAAACTGAAAGCCATCCCTCTAAGAACAGGAACCAGACAAGGATGCCCACTGTCACCACTCCTATTTAACATAGTACTGGAAGTCCTAGCCAGAGCAATCAGGCAAGAGAAAGAAATAAAAGGGATCCAAATTGGAAAGGAAGAAGTGAAACTGTCACTATTTGCAGATGACATGATTTTATAGATAGAAAACCCCAAAAAATCCACCAGAAAACTTTTAGAAGTAATAAACGAATATGGTAAAGTTGCAGGATACAAAATCAACATACAAAAATCAGTTGCATTTCTGTACACTAACAACGAAGTAGCAGAAAGAGAAATTAAGAATACCATCCCATTTACAATTGCAACAAAAAAAAATAAAATACCTAGGAATAAACTTAACCAAAGAGGTGAAAGATCTGTACACCGAAAACTATAAAACATTTCTGAAAGAAATTGAAGAAGACACAAAGAAATGGAAAGATATTCCGTGCTCTTGGGTTGGAAGAATTAACATAATTAAGATGTCCATACTTCCTAAAGCCATCTATAGATTCAATGCAATCCCTATCAAAGTTCCAACAACATTTTTCACAGAAATAGAACAAAGAATCCTAAAATTTATATGGAACAACAAAAGACCTCAAATAGCTAAAGGAATCCTAAGAAAAAAGAACAAAGCTGGAGGTATCACATTCCCTGATTTCAAAATATACTACAAAGCTGTAGTAACCAAAACAGCATGGTACTGGCACAAAAACAGACACACAGATCAATGGAATAGAATCGAAAGCCCAGAAATAAACCCACACATCTATGGACAGCTAATCTTTGACAAAGGAGCCAAGCACATACAATGGAGAAAAGAAAGTCTCTTCAACAAATGGTGTTGGGAAAACTGGACAGCCACATGCAAAAAAATGAAAGTAGACCCTTACGTTACACCATACACAAAAATTAACTCCAAATGGATTAAAGACTTGAATGTAAGACCTGAAAATGTGAAACTTCTAGAAGAAAACATAGGCAGTACGCTCTTCGACATCAGTCTTAGCAACATCTTCTCAAACACCACGTCTGACCTGGCAAGAGAAACAATAGAAAAAATAAACAAATGGGACTACATCAAACTAAAAAGCTTCTGCACAGCAAAGGAAACCATCAACAAAACGAAAAGACAACCTAACAATTGGGAGAAGATATTTGCAAACCATACTTCTGATAAGGGCTTAATCTCCAAAATATATAAAGAACTCATGCATCTTACCAACAAAAAAACTACCAACCCAATTAAAAAATGGGCAAAGGACCAGAACAGACATTTCTCCAAAGAAGATATACAGATGGCCAACAGACACATGAAAAGATGTTCAAAATCATTAACTATCAGGGAAATGCAAATCAAAACTACAATGAGATATCACCTGACGCCCGTCAGAATGGCTATAATTAACAAGACAGGAAACAACATGTGTTGGAGAGGATGTGGAGAGAAGGGAACTCTCATACACTGCTGGTGGGAGTGCAAACTAGTGCAGCCACTATGGAAAACAGTATGGAGATTCCTCAAAAAATCAAGGATAGAACTACCATATGATCCAGCCATCCCACTGCTGGGTATTTACCCAAAGAACTTGAAAACACCAATTTGTAAAGGTACATGCACCCCTGTGTTCATTGCAGCGTTATTCACAATAGCCAAGACTTGGAAGCAACCTAAGTGACCATCAAGGGACGAATGGATAAAGAAGCTGTGGTATATATACACAATGGAATACTACTCAGCCATAAGAAATGATGAAATCCAGCCATTTGTGACATCATGGATGGACATTGAGGGTATAATGCAAAGTGAAATAAGTCAGAGGGAGAAGGTCAAATATCGCATGATTTCCTTCATTAAGTAGTAGATAATAACAACAATAAACAAACACATAGAGACAGAGATTGGATTGGTGGTTACCAGAGGGGAAGGGGGCAGGGAGGAGGGTGAAAGGGATAATTCGGTACATGTGTGTGGTGATGGGTTGCAATTAGTATTTTGGTGGTGAACATGATGTAATCTACGCAGAAATAGAAGTACTATGATGTACACCTGAAATTTTTACAATGTTATAAACCAATGTTACTGCAATAAACAAAAAATTAAAAAAATAAAAAGAAAAAGAAAAAAAAAAGAAAAAAAATTTTCTTGGCTATTCTAATCTATTTGTCTCTTTCAGATGAACTTCATAACCTTTTTGACAATTCAAAAATAATCATGTTGGGATTTTCATTGATATGCATTAAAATCTGTAAATTAATTTGGGTATACTTGACATCATAATATTCAGTCTTCTTACCAAGGAACCAAGGTATAATTTTTCATGTATTCAAACCTCTTTTTATGACCTTAAGAAAATATTTATAGTCTCCTTCATACAGGTTCCAAGTATTCTTAGTAAATTTATCCCAAGATATTTTGTATTTTTATTAGGAAAGCTTTTCCATTATACTTTATAATTGGTTATATAGAAAGATAATTGTTTTGTACGTTTGTTTGTAACTAATCAGTTTACTAAGCTCTTTTACTAAAGAGCTTAGTAAATTTTTTCAGTTCTTTTCTCTTGAGTTTTCCAATTAGATAAAGATAGGTAGAAGAAAGTGCAGCTCCTAACCCTCCTTCCCACACCACAGAAACTTCTTTCTTCTTGCTTCTGTATTTGTCATTATCTCATTCTCTTACTCATTATCCTACTTCTCCCAGAAGTTGTGATGGGCTAATCTGGTCAGAATCCAGGATAGTTGATTGGAATACCTCTATTATTGGATACAACAGGAACGTAAATAGTCTAATATTCCCTTTATTTGTGTTACATTTATCAGATTTGAGTTATCAGGATTATACTAGCTTCAAAAAAACAAAATTGGGAATCTTTCTATCTCTCTATGGAAGAGTTAAAACAACATAGGTATTGTCTGCTCCTTAAAGGATTTATCTGTAAAATTCATCTGGGTCCATTAAACACCATACAGGTTGTTTTTGAAATTGGGGAGGGGGAGGGGAAGGCTTCCTTGATTATTGTCCAATTCCTTTTTTCTAATTCTTAAACCAATTTTGATCATGTATATCCTCTACAAACTTTATCGATTTTATTCAAACATTTTAATAGCATTTAAAAATAATTTAAAACTGTCTCTATGTGTTATGAATTATTTTCCATTTCTAATGGAAGATAGCCTGTTTCTCCACACACTGTCTTATTCTCTCTCTCTTTTTTCCCCACAAGATGTATACATTTCTTCAAGACACATGGATATTTTATAGAACCACCTCTTTGGTTTATTAGTAATTCTTTCTTTGCTTTCTAATCCATTCATTTCTGCTTTCATCTTTTTCATTCTTTTCTCCTACTTAGGTATATTTTGTTAATTTCCTAATTTCTTGAATTTAATGATTATTTCTCATAATTATTCTTTGGTATTTAAAAATGAAAGTGTTTATGACAATGTAATCTCCTTTGAGTGCAGCTTTGACCACATCTCATAAATCTGCTATGTAGTTTTCATCATAGCTGTGATCGCAGCCCTGATACCAGTTACCCTACATTAAACCCAGAACAGATGGGGTTAAAACCAAAAGCACTCATCCTCTTTGCCTGCTTCTGAGCTACATTTGTATGTAACTGTTGGTTTTTTTTTAAACCTTTGTATCCCTGAACTTCACAAGGCACAGAGAAGTTGCTAATTGTTAAAAGCCCAGGTGGCCTCAAGCTGGGCTCACACTGATGTTTTGGTTAATTACCAGTTCTTAAGATTCGTTAGAGGGAAACTGATATCAAGAAGCTAAAGCTTCTCAGACCTCAACTCCTTGGCTTCCTGGCGCCAGAATCCACCATCCACCAAAGAGACAGAGACAGTTGAAGGACACTCACCTGTGATTCCCTTATCTCGCCCTCCTCCTCCCTGCCTCGGCCTCACAAGGCCAAACGCAGGCTGATGGGAAAGCGCTGACCAGCAAGGCCACAGGCTCCCCCTCCCTACCAGCAGCCACATTCCTCACAACCTTTAAAACCCTTTGCCTCCCATCTTTCGGGGAGACAGGACAAATTTGAGAACTCTTGTCTCCCGGATGATGTCACCTGAAATCAAAACTCTTTCCTTGCCATAAGCCTGGTGTTCCAGTTTTTATTTGGCCCCTCTTGTGTGGCAGGTAAAGAACCTGGGTATGTATCCGGTAACAGCTGTTCTCTGAAAGTCTATGACTGCAATGCTCATTTCTTCTATGATCTAAAATTTATTCAGAATGATATTTTAGAATTTCCAAGTTTTTTAACTGAAATGTTTATTATTAAGTTTCATTTTCTTTGTTTACCCATCATCCAGTTTAAGAACATCTGCTTCTTAGGAAGGTGGAATTGAGCTGTACTATCTCTAGTATCTCCAATTATTCTACCTCTGAGTACTTCTTGCTTTCTCTGATCCCCTATAATATGTAGTTTGCATTGCTTTGTGTCATAGGTTTTTTTTTTTTTCTGAGGGAGATTCGCCCTGAGCTAATATCGGTTGCCAGTCTTCCTCTTTTTGTTTGAGGAAGATTCGCCCTGAGCTAACATCCCTGCCAATCTTCCTCTATTTTGTATGGGGGTGACCCCACGCATGACTGCCGACGAGTGGTGTAGGTCTGCGGCTGGGAACCAAACCCAGGCCACCTAAGCGGAGCACTCTGAACTTAACTACTAGGCCACGGGACTGGTCCTTTCGTAGTTTTGCTTGTCTGTTTGTATCTATCTCTCTATCTTTCTAAGTAGTAAAAGCATCTTGAGGATAGAGCCCGCATTTTATCATTTTTTGTGTCCCCTATAGCACCTAACACTTTAAACACATAAGTGATCAATAAATATATGTGTACTGCTTTATATTTAGGGATGGTGAGACTGATACACAATTTAAAGGGATGGAAGCCCTGGCTAAGTGATGATGTGATTAGACATTTTACTGAAATATGTCTACATTATGCATTCTTCCTCTGGTGCTGAAAAATACTGCCATTCTGACAATGATCAGGAGCATGATAACTAATATGATTATTAACACTGACCATTTTTTGAGCACATCTACATTCCAGGCACTGCTTAGGAACTTTATATGCTGTATGTCATTTCATAATCCTCACAATAGCTCTCTCAGGTAGATATGATAATTATCCTCATTTCCCAGATGAGGGAAATGAAGCTCAAGGTCAAGACCGTGCCTAGAATCTTCCAGCTGGGGAAGATGAAGCCTGGATCGGATTCCACATTTGTCTGTTCCTTCCACTTCTGCTCCACTCCCATTTCTGCTAATTTATTCTCCTGCTCACTTACTCATTCTCTCTTTTATTCTGTCCCACATTCAAACAACTAAATGCTTCCTGATTTATGTTACCAGATGCAGTACTAAAAGACAAGGAATATAAATGTGAATAAAACATGGCCCCTGCTTTTGGTGACCTTCCAGAGCCCAATGGAGCCTTTTCTTTGACTTGCATCAAATTTTAAAATGTTACAGAATGTGCTAATTGTATCTGGGCTTCCCTGCAGTCCCTCTGCTTCACTGTTCTCTGCTCCTGTGATGTTCAGGTGTTTACTTCAGGGTTTGCCCAAGCCAATTCAGACCCTGGCTGCCAAAACTGGGGTGAGTGAAGTTATTGTATGCTCTTTGTTTGTGCAGAAAGAACCCAGGGTTTTAATAGACTTTCTCCACCCACCTTCAACTTCATTTCCCTCAGGACAATAACATAAGCCTAAAACCAAAGACAATTATGACGATGTTATTATTTCTTATGGGGAAAATTGATGTTACCAACCTGTAGTATGTGCCAGACTCCTAAACCTTACACAGAAATCACTCTTGGAGGCAGGGAAGACAAACCTCAGAAACATGTTTTATAGGAAAGAAACAACCAGGGTCTTTGTTTGCTCAGACTGGTCATCTGGGCTCAGAATGAGCTTAGCGAAATCGCATCCATAAGATCTTTTCTTCCACATTTTGTCCTCCATACACCCAGCTCAGAGCTTACACAAATGCCACAAGACCACGTCTGCCACTCTGCACCACATAAAATGACAAAGATTGGATCAGAAAGTTAAAATGAAGGGGGGCCCACTGGAATCTGCCTCCCTGATTTGAAATCCTCCACAGGGATTTTTTTTTCTTGCTACCTAAAACTCTAATAACTATATGACTATTCATCTATTTATAGTTTTCCTCCAAATAAAAAAGATAAGAGAGGCACTTTGTTTTGTTTATTACTGTATCCATAATGCTAGAACAGTGTCTGACATATAGTCAGCTCTCAATGTATATTTGTTCAAAGATTGAATGAATCGTGATGAATCGTCATGATGATCCTTACTTTTTTCATCTTATTTATCATCATCTTCTCTAGTTTTTTTATCGTCACATCGTGGTCTTTGCCATCATCATCATCATTTTCTCACAGTCTTTTATATGTCAGTGGTTCCTTACAATTCCCATGGTGCCTTCCCATGGTTGCCTCCTCTGATATTCTCAGCTCTCATTCCTGTTTTCAGGTGAGGTAGGCGGTGAAGAATTAATATCCCCAGTCCACAGATGATGAAGCTGAGCCCCAAAAAGATAAATTGAATTGCTCTGGGTCACAGTCTGAGGCAGCAACAGGGCAACTGTACAGTTTGTTCCTCTTGTCATCGTATTTATGGCCCACTGCCCTGGGCAAGGGTTTTTTGTAAATGGCTTTTGAAGTGAAGTCCTTTCCTTCTTTGTTCTCTTACAGTACTTCACACAGTCCCTGGCACATGGTAGACACTTAAGAGCATTTATTGAAGGAACAAATGGCACCAGAATCCTCCATGATTTGGCCTCCAGCTTCCCCTTCAGTCTTTGTACTCCTACATCCCAGTATATGTCTTGACAGTCCTGGATGCTGCATCTCACCTTTTAGCACACTGATCTGCCTACATGAAGTACACTTTCTTGCCCCGATCTGTCATTGCCCAATCTACCTATTTGATGAAAGATTTTCAGGCTCTCCTAACTTAAATTGACCACTGTACCCTTGGCTGATAACCATACCCTATAACATTCCTCTACCATAGCCTCTTTGGAAAATTAGTAAGTGTGATAGACTTTAAGCCCCTAGAGCGCAGCAAGCACGTCAGTACTGCTCATCACTCTATCCCAGCATCTAACGGTGATGGCTAATAGCAGGTAACATTTACTGAACACTTACTGTCTGCCAGCCACTAATTTAATCCTCATAATAACCCTATGAAGTAAGTGTCATTGCTGTCCACATTTTATAAATGAGAAAGTAAAGTTCAGAGTTGTTAAATAAGAAGCCAAAGCCACTCCTCTGTTGGTAACAATAAACAAGGATCACACTCAACTACTTTGCCATATGTGAATCTGTCCTTGAATCCCTAGCGCCTAGTCAGGAACGTACAAAATGCTTAATCAATGTGAATTAAATAATTAAAAATTACATAGAATGATTTCTAATCTCCAATTCATTGTGCTCTATGCTTGACTTTACTTGGGACAGACATCTTCCATCCATCTTGCTGGGTGATGTACTCATTGCTCAAATGAAAGTCCCTTTCATATCCAAGATCTCTTTCTTCATTTGCTTTTGAAAATAAAGGGAACTAGCTTCACAGCTCTTAACAGCTCTCTCTGTACCTGTTCTGGTGGAAAGGTATTGTGGGTGGTATTTTCTACAAGGTAACACAATTAATTTTGCCTCCTTTCCTTAATGCATTTCCTGTCTTACAAAGGTTGCCCAGCGGCAAGTCTCATTTGCAGGGATTGTGCGCCATTTCCTGGCCCCTCCTCAGGCTGCCTTCTTATGAATATAATCTGACTAAGAAAGTGGTATTACCCACACAGAATGCCTACTTCAACACTTAACCAAGTCATGAAGCCTCTCGCCTGTTTTCTTCTTAGAGTCTAGTCTAAGAAAAGTAGCTTCTTACCAAAGCTTATAAACCCATAATTATAATAACAACTTCCTTGTGTCCATGACACTGCTTTCAGAGTTGCAGAATAAAACAAATGTGTACAGTGATAATTCTTTTCCCTTGACTCCTGGGAAAATCAAGAAGACTTCAGAACTTGGGTTGAAGAGAAAGAATATACCTACTTTGTTTGTGCTTCTGCCAAATGTGGCCTTGTCAAAACACAAGGACTGAAGTCATCCTTAGTGTGAGCAGAGCCCCGTTGCTCTCTAATATCCCTGGAGTCATGCCAACCTCATTTAAAAGAGGGTTGGGAATCACTTTGAGATTCTCTAGTCTAATTAGCCTCCAATAATGAATGAATGAATAAATCAACAAACAAAACTGCCATGTGCTACGAAAAAGTTCTATGTCCCCATTTTACAGAAGAGAGTACTGTAGCTCAGGAAAGGTTAATTATCTGCACCCTGCTCTAATAGCCTGCTGGTTTGTTCATAGATTTAGAATCTAGAGAGGCATGGATCTGCCATTTACCATTTATGTGACCTTGGATAGTTATGTAACCTCTCAAAACTTTGATCATTTCATCTGTAAAATGGTGACAATAATGGTATCCATCTCATAGAATTAGAGACAGAACAGGCCATTTTCTGTCCTGTTCAGCCATATATCTAGTGCCTAAATTGATGCTTGACATGTAGAAACCACTCAGAACATGTCTGTGCAGTGAGTGAATGATAGCACCGTGTGCGATGTGCAATCAGTGTTCAATAGATGTTGGCTATTCTTACTCTCCAGGTGAATCGTAGAAGGACGATTCAAAACTAGGTCTTTATTGACCCTGAGAGCAAGTCCAGGCACTTCTTTGTTAGTGTTGCCCCTTCTCTCTCTCTTATCCTGTTCTCTCCTTCCACCACATGTGAAGAACCTCCTTCCACCACATGCTTTCAGAGTTGCAGAATAAAACAAATGTATACAGTTATAATTCTTTTCTCGTCTCTCAATCCCTGAAATGCCTTTCCAAATAGATTCCCTCACTTAATTCATTCTGTACCCAATTGCCTAAAATAAACTCAATCAAAAAACCTTGAAGTGGGGCAGGCCCAGTGGCGTAGTGGTTAAGTGTGTGCACTCCACTGCAGTGGCCCGGGGTTCAGATCCTGGGCATGCACCGACGCACCACTTGTCAAGCCATGCTGTGGTGGCATCCCATATAAAGTGGAGGAAGATGGGCACAGATGTTAGCCCAGGGCCGATCTTCCTTGGCAAAAAGAGGAGGATTGGCGACAGATGTTAGCTCAGGGCCAATCTTCCTCACACGCGCACACATACACACACACAAAAAAAACCTTGAAGCTTTCCATTTGTCTATAAGGAAAAACAGTTTCTGTAACCTAACTCTCAAGGTTTCTCTTTTTTCTAGACCCACGAAGGCCTCTAAACTTCTTCTCCATGATGCATAATTACAAACTGTGTCTACCAGACTGAACAATTCTGTGTGCCCAGAGTCCTGCCTCTGCTTTGCCTCCATCTTCCCATCCAGTCTAATGCCAGTCAGACCAAACTCTGCCCACTCTCCCAGTCTCAGTTCAATGAAGCATTCTCTGACCACTCTAACCACAGTTACCTTCTTCTTCTTCTGAATTTTACCTTTTGTGACCCCTCCTACGTCCTTTTCTTTATTTTAAAACATGTTTGTGATCATGCTACTTATATTATTAGTTCTCAAACAAGTGTGACATTTTCTCTTGGATAGGCATCTGATAGTTTTAGCTGTAGTATAATGATTAAGCAAACTATTCCTCCGTGAATGTCCATTTCCTCAACTATAAAATAAGAATAATAGTATCTCCATTTCTGGATTGCTGTGAAAGTTACAACAATAAACGTAATGTGTTCCATCCAGTACTCTGCACATAAAATGTAATAGCTACTGTGTTGTTAAATATTTTTTGTTTGCTAAATCTGAGTAAAGATGGGCAAAGCATGTTCTAAGAATACCAAGTAATGTTGGCAAATGTCTTTCAGTTTATAAAACCAGCCCTACAGTGTCTCTTTTGTCTTTGGTGGTGCCCAGTTTCCTACACATTAGGTGCCCCTAAATGATTACTCCACTTTTATGTGAAGGACCAAAGACCATCATGACTTCCTTCATTAATATAAATCTTTCACCCCCTCCCTAGCACTGCCTTCTTATTTCTGTACTATTCAACCAGGCAAGTCTCAGTGTGTGTAGGAAGCAAACTAGACATTGCCCCAGGGTTGGGGAACCCATAGACACTTCACCTCACCTCATCTCACTTCCTGCAGGGGGTCTCTCCCAGAAGGTCTGTCAAGGGTACCTTTTTTTTTTTGATTCTGCCTGTTTTGATAAGATTAGTTTTTATGTCAAGCCTGGGAGCATAAGGGCTGGGATAATGTCAGGAGCAGCTAGCCCTTGTGCAGTTTTCTATAGCGACTAGCAATGGAAAGGAGAAATCGGCCTGGCAGTTCTGTGTACTTGAGATTTTTCACTCCAGAAGGTCAACGAGGAAGGGTTGCCGGGATGGGGAAGAGATTCTGACAAAGTTCCAACCTTTGAAGAAATCACAGTGTCTCAGGCCTGGCCTCAGGCTTCCTGGAGTTCCTTTCTCCTGGAGGACAGATGGAAGCTTGTAGGCCCTGAACACCTGAGAGAGGGCACATACTAGATGGCTGCTTGAATGGAGCACTGACTCAGGCAATTAACTCCTCGAGAACATTACAACTTCCCCCACTATGATCAACAATATCCTCTTAACGGCAAAGCTTTCCTGTCAACCAGGGCTTGACAACTCTGAGCTGTGTTTATAACCTCCTGTCAGTCGAAAGGGAGGAAAAATGTGTTCAAATCATAGCTAAGAATATTTACATTGTATTAATACCAGTAGGTGCCAGGGTGTTGGGTTGCAGAATTTAAGGTTTGCATCAGGCTTTGGTTGCTTTATTCTAGTGGAGAAACATACCTTTTAGGGTCTTGGAATCATCTCTACGAGAACCACTTGAGGCACTGTTTAAAATGTAGCCTCATGGGCCCACAGCCTAGACATTCAGAACTGGACTCTCTGAGGGACTGGCCCAGAAATATGCATTTGTCAATCTCTCCAAGACTAAAGTTTGGGAGGAACTGAGGTACCCCAAGCTACTGAGAAGTGAATGCCCATGACCTTCTGTGTTATGAAACTAAGGCTTTGTTTTTCTTCATTACTTATTGACTGGAGGAAATTGACTCCCAGTTTTAATCTGATTTGGAAGAATACGCAAATTTCTTAAAATCTATCACTTTTGCATTCATTCTTTAAAGCATACATTTTTTGAGCACTTTCTGTGTGCCAGAAACGATACCAGATACCTGGCTACAAGCAGAATAAGACATGATCTCTGAATTCAAGGAACTTCTAATCTCTTAAGAAAACACGTACTTGCAATCAGGTATTAGAGAGCTATAAAAGACGTCCATAAAGATAAAATGAAAACAGAAAATAGAGAGCTATCAGTTCTACCTGGGGAACATGGTGGACACCATAAGTATTTTCACATAGTGAAAGATGTATAGGTGTTCACAGAGCAGACAAGTTGGAGAAAGGTAGCATTCTAGGCTAATGGAGCAAAGACATAAATTTTAAAATAACAAGACTGATCCTGGAACTGAAGGTAGTTCAGCATAGCTGAAAGATAGGATGGTGGGTAGAGGAGGAGGGCACAGTAAAAGTGATCCCTAGGAGATAAAGAGGAGCCAGATCACAGATATCCATGGAAAGGAATTTGAAATTTATCATCTAGGATGGTTTTCTCAAAGTACGGGCCTCAGAATTTCCACAATAGAATTGCCAAACTGAATCAGAATTTTCAGGGGTTGGACCTCATACTAGGTATCTTTACAAGCATTCTACATGATCAGTACACCAAGTTTGTAACACTGTTTGGTAATGTGTAACCATTGAAGGATTTTGTGTAGGAGAGAGACGTGATCAGAAAGACTACACATCGGGGTGGATGATGGATTTGTTGGACTGAGGTTGGGCAAGAGAAGGTAGTGGCTTGGTCTAGGTCCTAGCAGAGAAACTGGTGAGGGTGAGAAGTGGTCAGATTCCAGATACAGTTCAAAATTGGGACGGACAGTCTTCACTGGTGGATTGGATGGGAGGTGACCACTTCCAGCGTGCACAGCCTCTAGTTAGAAAAGGAAGAGCTCTTCTCCTAGTGGATTGTGTCATGGAAGGTTTTAAATTTTTTTATTTGACAAAGAAATGGTGAGGGGAGAACTGAGAAGAGGCTCTAGATTCTGGAACCAGGGAATCTATCACTAGGAATGTTTGCTATGAGTCATCATGGATGGAGAAGATGTCTCCCAAAGGACAGCAGACTCCCCGTCTCCAGGAGGAAACACGAACAAACCCCATTACCTTCTCCACATGACTCTCTGTCACATCTCTGTCCTCCTCTTCGCCTTAGTTCAGACCAAATCTCATCCAGAAAAATTATAAACACTGTCTAGCTTCTTACACTGTAGGGGAAGACTGCAAAGAAGGGAGAGGAGCCATAGGTCTTTCCTGATTGAACAAAGTGTGGTAAACTGGTGTTTCTGTAGCAAAGCTTCCACAGCAGGAATCCGCAGGAGGGGATTTCTTGGGCAGTAGCATTGGATGCTGTAACTCAAAGCTGTGCAGAGTCGAGAGCTCCCTTTTAGAGGATGATACTTCATTCACTGGCCTTTTTGCCCATCTGTGTCTGCTTGCTGTGTCCCAGGCTTCAGTCTTCTAACAGAATTACCCAGGATGCAGGTCATCTACCACAGAACGGGGAGAAGCAAGGGTGGGCAATGTGCAAACAGGTCCCATTTGTCTCACGTTGGACCCTGTCTTTTGCAAGGCTGAGCTCTGCTGAAGTGTAGACTTCTCTCTGCACACTTCCTTCCCAGCACCACAGCTGCTAGCTCTTGGACACAGCAGCAAGGCCATCTCCTTCCCAGAGTGGGCTGTTCTTTTGCCTGCCTAGTTAGAATACTGCACCAAGTTTTATTGTTATTCCACGTATTGACAATAATGTCAATTTTTAAAAGACTGTTACAGTTTTATACATAATAAAATAGCATGAACTCAGGGAAGTTTTTTAGAACTGATGATTCAGAAGTACCTCAAACTTCCTTTTCTACTGAGAAATAATAACTAGTGTTTCTAGGGTTTTTTTTTCCTGACAGTAGAAACAATAGCTAAAAGGGCAACCATTCTAATATAAATGATTTCCAGATTAAAATGCCATTTGGTGCTAAGAAATAAGATGTCCTTACAGACCCACATTTTTGTAGCTATGAAAGTGTTTGGACTTTTATCACGTTGTTAATTAAGAATGGGAAATTTAGAGTAACAATAGCGGCTTCTCTTTGAGACTAGATATGAAATGATTAGGAAAATAAGGCAAGTTCTTACTGTCGCAGGAGGGGAAAATGTATGGAACTGCCTGCCTGAAGACTGGAAACATAAATGAATGAAGACCCAACAAGCTCTGACAAATGTATAGAAAAGAGCTACACACTGGTCCTGAGAAAGTTGGGATCCATCTCTTGGGTCAAACTAACTTTTATTTCTCCAGATCCAAGCAGGTCCCTGGCTCAGATTCAACCCTCAATAAATATTTTTAGATTAAGTAAATGAGGGTTAGTTTGGCACTAGAAAAATGGGTGAAATAAAAACTGGCTCAGATCCAGCAAGAAAATGTATCTTTTGTGACTTTGATTTTGACCGTGGTCTGGAACAAGAGTGGAGGTTTATATTAGTCTAGGAGATGAGGTTTGAAAGATCTCTCACAAATCCAGTCCAACTCCCAAGAATGCCAGATCAAATCCCATTTTGAGGGCAATGTGACAGCAGAGTAGTGATGTGAGCCATTTATCCTCCATTCAGTTTCTTACACACAGACTAGCACTATGAGCTATACACAGACTGACTTTTTTTTTTTTTCTGTTTTTCAGCTCATAAACATATGCTTTTGGTCAAAAGGTGACCCAGGAGAAGATTTGCTTGTGGTTCAGTGAAAACTCATATTTGTTACTGGAGAAAATATCAAAGCAATCATCCTGCTGATGGTAAAATAAGTTAAAACTTCCATCTTTTTGTTGCTGAATTATGTGGCCAAAAGGAAGTTTTTGAATCACTCTTTCTAAGCTGAATATGTTATCTCCTCTTACTCAGCTCTAGAAAGGGGATATCCAGAGCATGTGTCAGTTTGGCCTCATTACTTGGTCCCATCAGACTGGTGACCTCTTTTTCACCTCCTTTCCGGGGAGTTCAACAAGACTATATTCCCTAAGCAAACTGCTCTAGGAAGTGATTGGGAAATTTTTTGCTTAAGCAAAGTACACCCCTTTTTTATACTTCTCTCCGGTACCATTAGTTTTAGGAAGAACATTAAGCATCTGATAATCAGTCCTAAATCTCTATTTATTTGATTTCAATTTTAGTGCTTGGAGTTGAATCCTTTACAGGATAAGAACTACAAAACTGACAGAAAAGAATAATTTGATATTGATTCTGAGTCAGTGAGAAAATATCCTTGAGATAACAATGTACATACTTAATCAGAACAAAACACCAGATAAAAAACAAAGAGTGTCCTCATTGGAGAGAAAAATGTACATTATTGTCTTTCCTCCATGCTCTGCACTTTTCATGTCTGAACTTTTGCCAGATAAAAACTTTTAGCCTTATTCCCTGCCTCTCTGATCTATACCTGCTAATCCATTCTGATGATATAGCCAAATTCATCTTCAGAAAGAGTCAATTCCCTTTAGCAGTTCCCATAAACTACGGAACAGAATTCCAACACCTTGGTATTTAGCTGGACATTGATGACCCCAAATCAGTCTCATTGTCATCATTATCCCTAACATTAGCACCATCATCATAAATATGTATTGAGTATTTAACATGTGGCAAGCACTGGGCCAGGTTCTTTATGTGCCTCATCTCATTTGATCCCTACTTCAACCCTATGAAGAAGTGTTATTATTATCCTTATGTTAGAGATGACAAAACTGAGGCTGGGAGCGGTTAAGTCACTTGTCCAAGATCGTGAAGTTAGTAAGCAAGCTAGAGCTCAAAGTTCATATGATACCAGTCCCATTCTTCTCTTCCAACCCCTTTCTGTATGCTCTCTTTGGGGATACTCACTTCATTGTCCCCGGAGTTGACCGCAGCATTCCCACATCTATGAGTGTGCTATTATTCATTCTGACCCAAAATGCTTGCACTTTCCTTTTTATTTAATTAAATCTTGACTATTTATAAATGTGATTTTTTAATATTTCAAATAATTTTGTGTCTAATAAACACTAAGTTTACTTAGTGTTTATTAATCTTATTCCTTAATTTCCACCCTATGGTATCTTTAGGGATCACACTATTAACCTTTCCCTACTCCCAGTCCTCACTGAACATCCAAGTTCAATAAATGGACTTCTTCATGCCCTTCAAGTCAGTTAAATTTTACTCTCTTCGAGGGATCTCTATCACTACAGCCCAGGATCTCCTCTCTTGCCTTTGAAATCAGCATATTTATTATCTCATTGCTATTTAGTAGGGTCTGTTACTCTAAGAGTACATGTCCTAGATTATGTAACATGAAGGCAGAGATTCTTACTGATAATACTCATTATATCTGTGTCATTATATAAGTTCTTGGCACATAAAATAAGATTAATAAATGTTTGTTGATTGAATGAGTGACTATAATCCTAGAAGGTCAGTGAAAGGTTGTATGAGTAAGTCATAGCTGTGAAGTTAACCTCAGAACTCTTTGGCACTGCCTTAGCTTGCACTGATATTCTTAGGTGAAGCAGTCATACGATATAGTCAAAAAAGCACAGTCATTTATTTCTTTTCTTTTTTTTTTTTGTGAGGAAGATCAGCCCTGAGCTAACATCCGTGCTAATCCTCCTCTTTTTGCTGAGGAAGACCGGCTCTGAGCTAACATCTATTGCCAATCCTCCTCCTTTTTGTCCCCCAAAGCCCCAGTAGATAGTTGTATGTCATAGTTGCACATCCTTCTAGTTGCTGTATGTGGGACGCGGCCTCAGCATGGCCAGACAAGCGGTGCGTCAGTGCGCACCCAGGTCCAAACCCGGGCGCCAGTAGCGGAGCGCATGCACTTAACTGCTAAGCCATGGGGCTGGCCCGATTGGCCCGATTTCTGAAAGACCTAGTTCAACCTCCACCACCACCTAGCTGTGGGATCTTAGGTAGATAAGTCTGCTTAGTCACTTCATCTCCAAAATAGGACTAATATGCTGCAAGGTTGGTAAAAAGTATTAATAATAGCATATGTAAAGTGCCTGGTGTAGAGTAGGCAGTCAGTAAATGGTAGCCATTTTACTGGAATTAAGAGGTAATAAAAAGTAACTATAGATCCTGGAATAATAGGGACAGTAAGTGTAATTTTCAGTTCTCCCTGAATCCTTCCATTAAATTAGCAGAATAGCTAAAAGAGCCAACTAAAGACTTATGGACACCTACAGCAAAATTGGGTCACTTGCCTATCTCCATAAGCCCTAAATATAAACAGATAGAGACAAATCACTAATAAGACCCATGTGGCATCAGCATCTGTGAAGGAGAAAGTAGAGGAAAGGAAATTAGGCTTATCATGGCCCTGAGGATAGAACAAACTCAAAATCTTCAATAAGTACTCACTGGGAAATATGACTAGCCAATATGAGAACAGCAGCAGAAAGTGGGAAGATGTTCTGAAACATATAATTTATGAGTGAATGAAAAGGAATTGAAATGCAATGAGATCTGAAAGTACTGGAGCACTCTGGGTCCTATAAATTCTTTGAATTAATAACTAAAACTTTCTTTCAAGAGAAAGACTTGGATTTTAAAAGTTCCACTTGGGTTGGAAAAAACTGGAAAGAACATCACTCCCAAACAATAAGAACAAGAGAGATAATAGGAAAATCAACAATAAGAAAAAAAATAACAATAAAAAAAAGATAGATTATCTACAAAATCACAAAATCATAACTTATCTTGAGCCCATCAGAGCTCTGAGGTCAGAGATCCAAACTATCCTTAAGTCTAAGGAAAGACAGGCCGTAATGGAAGAATTGAGAAACAAAAAAGATGTAAGCCATATAGAAAACAAACAGTACAATACTAAAAGTAAATTCTTCCTTATCAGTAATTACTTAAAGTATAAGTGGATTAAATGGTCCAATTGAAATTGGTAGAATGGATTAAAAATGATTATATATATATGATATTCCTTGCAAATAGTAACCAAAAGAGAGCTAAGGTCACTATATTAATATCATACAAATTAGACTGTAAGACACATTAGTCATAAGAGACAAGGAAGACATTGTATATTGATAAAAGGGTCAATCCCTGAAGAAGATATAACATTTACAAACATACACACACTTAACAGCAGAGTCTCAAAATATATGAAGCAAAAACTGACGAAAATGAAGGCAGAAATAGAAAGTTCTATAATAAATATAGTTGGAAACTCTGATACTTCATTTTCTATAAGGGAAAGAACAACTAGACAGTAGATCAATAAGGAAATAAAGGACTTAAACAACCTTATAAACCAACCAGACCTAATCAACTTATATGAAACACTCCACCCAATGACAGAAGAGTACACATTTTTCTCAAGCACACATGGAAGATTCTCTTGGATAGACTACATAATTGTTAGGTAACAAAACAACTCTCAATAAGTTTTAAAATCATACAAAGCATCTTCTCTGACTACAGTGAAATGAAAATAGAAAACAACAACAGAAGGAAAACTAGAAAATTCACGAATATGTAGAAAATAAGCAAAACACTCTTAAACAACGAATTGGGTCAAAGAAGAAATTACAAGTGAAATTAGAAAACATTTAGAGATGAATGAAAATGAACACAACATACCAAAATTTATGGAACGCAGCAAAAGCAGTGTGTAGTGGGAAAAATTTGTAACTAAGCACCTACATTAAAAAACAAGGAAGGGACTGGTCCCGTGGCTTAGTGGTTAAGTGTGCATGCTCCGCTACTGGTGGCCTGGGTTTGGATCCCAGGCACGCACCAACGCACTGCTTGTCCAGCCATGCTGAGGCGGCATCCCACATACAGCAACTAGAAAGATGTGCAACTATGACATGCAACTATCTACTGGGGCTTTGGGGAGAAAAAGGGGGAAAAAAACAGGAGGAGGATTGGCAATAGATGTTAGCTCAAGGCCTGTCTTCATCAGCAAAAAGAGGAGGATTGGCATGGACGTTAGCTCAGGGCTTATCTTCCTCACAAACAAACAAACAAAAAAACAAGGAAGATTCAAATCATGAACCTAACATTGTAGCTTAAGGAACTAGAAAAGTAAGAGCAAGCTAAACCCAGAGCTAACAAAAGAAAGGAAATAATAAAAGTTAGGGCAGAGATAAATGAAATAGAGAAAAGAAAAACAATAGAAAAAAAATCAATGAAATCAAAATCTGATTCTTTGAAAAGATCAACAAAATTCACAAAAGTAAGAAGATACAAATTACTAATATCAAGAATGAAAAAAGGTATATCACTGCAGTTTCTATGGACACTAAAAGCTAAGAATGAAAAAAGGATATCACTGCAGTTACTATGGAAACTAAAAGCTAAAAATGAGATAGTACAAACCAGTATATGTCCATAAGCTCAACAACTTAGATGAAATGGACAAATTTCTTGAAGGATACAAATGACCAATGACCTAATTGAAGAAGAATTAGATAATATGAATAGTTCTGTATCTAATAAAGAAATTAAATTTGTAGCTAAAGTCCTCTCCAAAAAGAAAACTTCAGGTCTAGATAGCTTCACTGGAAATTCTACAAAACGTTTAAGAGAAGAAATAATTCAAATTATACACAAACTGTCACAGAGAATACAAGATAGAAAAGGAGAGAGCACCTCCCAAATTCATTTTCTGAGATCACAATCACCCTCATACCAAAACAGACCAAGAAATTGAGAGAAAAGAAAACTGCAGGGCAATACACTTCATGAATATTGATGCTGAAACACTCAGTAAAATATTCACACATCAAACATAACAATAGAAAAATTGTAATACATCATGCCAAGAATAGTTTACCTTGGAAATACAATGTTAGTTTAGCATTCAAAAATCAATCAATATTGTTCACTATATCAATAAATTAAAGGAAAAAAGCCATATAATCATCTCAATAGACACAGGAAAAGCATTTGAAAAAAAACAACCTCTAATAATGATAAAAACTCTCAGCAACATAGGAATAGAAAGGAACTTCCTTAAGATGGTGAAGGGCATCTTCAAAACCTATAGTTAACATCATACTTAACAGTGAAAGATCAAATACTTTCTCCCTAAGGTTATAAACAAGTGAAGGATGTCCACTACAACCACTCCTATGCAACATTGTACTGGAAGTACAATAACAATACAATACAATGCTATGGATTATCTAAGAAAGGAGAGGATAAGCACACACAATTGTATTAGAGAAATGGAAAGATAAACCACAAAAACCTTTTAAAAAAATTTGACCTACAGTGAAAAGGAGGGGCATGGATAGAAGCTAGACTTCTTTGAAGTACTTTATTTATAGGTTTTATAGGTATTTTACTTAATTATGAAACAAAATTTCATTTTTAAAAAGCAATTCCTAAAAATCAAAAGTAAAATGGACAATTAACATGGATGTTTTCAAAATTGGTGGCATAATCACGCAGAGAGAAAGTATTCAAAGTGATTTGAACACATATTTGACTGTATATCCCTGGTGGGGGATAAGGACAAAACTAATGCCCAAAAAACAACAATCTTTAATGTCATATCAGCAATAGTGTTGGAGATGTTCTTCTAAGACAAGCTGCAGGTGTCTTAAGGAATGAAGCAAAAGAATGTCTATGTTGATGTCTTTGAGAACCAAGACTTTTAGTGTGGGTGAAAGGAAATACAGATGTGATTTTGATATTAAGTAAAAAAATCAGGTTAAGTACAACTTTGTAGCTCTAAATTTAGATTGGAAGAATCAGTGAGATCTCATTATATAGTGTATATTAAGAATCATATTTTTATTTTAATTCTGTCAAATGAAATTACTAGAAATCATGACCAACTCAGTAGGAATAAGCACCCCAAGTGCCCAGATTGTGATTTCTAACTATCATTTCCTGTTAAAAGAACTAGGAGTCCTTGAAGAAGTGGCTATTTCTAAGCTCACAGCAGAAAGAGTTCAGGATGATCCTGGAATATTTTATCATGCAGAAAGTAGAGAAGATATCAAAGTCAACTGGGGTCATGACAGAGGGACTTTGAAGCCAACCTGAGTAAGCTCCAACTGACTAAAGAAGGAGAAATTTGTCCATCAGTAAGAATAATAACCGCACTAGACTAAATGACATTAAATCTGTTTGAGTCTATGAGTTCACAATGATAGTATTACTGATGATGACAATGATAAAATTGACAAACAAGTTGTTGACCTTTTCAAGATGGTAGAGAACTATTCATTATTTTGAAAACTGGTAATTAAAGAAAGAATCAAGCTTTATCTTGTCTTTCTAATAAGATTTATATGTCAGGATGACAAAATAGTTACTGAGAAAATTTTTCCTGATTGAAGTATTTTTGCTAACAAACGGAGAAGGAATAATAGAATTATAATATTACCGTTTTAGAATGCCTAATGAATTAATGGCTTTAGGCATTGATCATCGATGGCTGCTACCATCACAAAAAGAGAGTTAACTATACATTATGTACTTCCTGGTGGAAGTTCACTTGTAAAGTAGACTTACAACCACAAAACGACAAAATCAAACCTGAATCTGATCAAACCTCTATGTTTAACTACCAATTAATAGGAAGTTAAAACTATAATACGGTGATTATTTCACTAAGTTTAGTGGTCAGTTTAATTCAACCTCTAGTCTGAATGTGTTGTTACCATGTAATTGGAGGATAAATACGGAAGCCATAGATCTTCCTGACTTCAAGATTTCCAGGATATGAGTGTGTGTGTGTGTGTGTGTGTGTGTGTGTGTGTAGGTATGTGTGAGAGAGACAGAGAGACCTATCATTGAATGAGTATTTAAAATTTTCCAGGAACCCTCATAACTATTCTGTATATGGTCTGTCGCTTAATCCTCGCAACAACTCTGTGATTATCTGTTATTTTACAGGTAGTGATCTGAAAAGTTAAGTCATTGCTTGAGGTTATGACTGCTGGATTCCAAAGCCCATGCTCTTATCTGTTACAATGTAATTACTTCCTTGTCTAAGTGACTATAAAGAGAGTTTGAAAACTTATGGCCTATGGCTCTATATGATATGCAGACACATTTCATTTGGCTTGCACATGGTAGACTCACGTAGGGTTAATTTTATTTTTTTTTACAGATATTTCAGATTTTAGATTTTAGATATTTTTTAGATATTTACATATTTTTAGATTTTTTTTTTAGATTTTTTTTAGATATTATGATAATCGAGATCATTAGACTCTTTTGAAAAATAAGAAGGTGGGCAGAAGGTGGCCCATACTCTTGCCTGACAACATACATCTCACGTGTGTAAAAGCTGCCCTCTTTAGGTAGGATAAGTACTCTAGAGTTTGCCACAATCCTCACCAATCATTATTGCTTCTTTCACAGGCCAGCTTTACCTATCCTTCATTTCCTGCTGGATCCCCTAGCCATTTGTATTTGTAACTCCTGATCTATAGACAACATTTAACTAACGAAATCATTCATAAGGCCCTTACCATATACTCTTTTGTGTCATAGTTGTTAGTCTATGAATCATGTCCCTCTAATTAGACTCTAAGCTTCTAGAAAGCAGAAATTGCATCTCTTTATTATTTTGCATCTTCCATTGCAAAAAATCTTTAGACTTCTATTGAATAAACAAATTTAGTCAATTAACAAAAAGCAAAGTAAAAAAAAAAGTCAAAAGTAAAGTGAGTAGTTGCTATTTTAGCTGGTAGTTATAGTCTTAGTGGATTTAAGAAGATTTCAATATGCTCATTCAAAATGAACTGTCATGTCTGCCACAAAGAAAAGTAAGTTGCTAAAAACATGATTCAGATAATAGAGCACTTTGCACAGTGTAAAAAGTTGGACCAAAAATATAGACTTTTTATCTTTGAAAACCCTATCTTATTCTCAAAACCATCACTCTCTGTGGAACTTGTATTTTACAGCTGAATTAATAGTTTCTGTGTGGTGTTATTACTCACACTATCTTTTCAACATGTTTTCAAAGCACAGGTTCCCAATATTTCAAAATAAGTCATCTTGCTAGAAAATGAAAATGTAACTTTAGTATGTTCAGATGTTGCCATATAAATGGAATACTTTTCCAACTTTAGGTACCTATGGGGACCAATTGTGGGTATTTCTGCAGACCTGCTGCCCACATGGACATGTAGAACAGACAAAAGCTCTGAATGTCCCAGCCCTAAGGAATGACATAACCAAAAAAACAAGACAAACACTGTAAAGGAATCTTCCCACTTGTCTGCATTCTGTATTTCTTTCCCTCCCTGCAACATACAGAAAACATAATTTCTTTTCTATATCTTTTTAAAATTTTGAACATTTACTTCATAATACACTGTGGCTAGGAAAAGATTGGAATTAAAAGTCCAGTATATCTTCTAGGAAGGATTGCTTAAGGCTTCCTCTTACAGGGAATTTTCTCAGTTTAACTTCTGCAACTGAATTCTGAGATCCAGGTAGAGTAGGGGGCTGGGAGCATTACCTTAAGTCATCTTCACTGTGCAGAGTCAGAGATAGGAGGAGACAGACAAGAAGCACAGCCCCAGACCAGGATGGGAATGAGATAATAGTGGCAGACAGGACCATGATTCAAGATCTGGCTTAGAGTAGCTACACTTTCGGTGTAAGCAAGGAGGTCCTAATGATTACAGCCCTGAATATTGTAGCCTCCTTTATTAGAATCACCTTTATTAGAAGCTGGGACCCTGATGAAAGGGTGTCTCAGAAAACAAGTAGACATTTCCCAGGATCAATGGGATCAACAGGACATTTTCATACCAGAAGATGATATAAAGGCTTGGTCAGTTTTGAACAGACCTCTTGAACTTGTCTTCTTCTCATCTTCATATTGGACTAAATTTTCCATGGCATTCAGGGCCCATCATCATCTGATTCCAACCTACCTTTCTTGTCTTATCACTGATACCTCCATGCTCACCATCTATGCACATCACAATCAAGCCATCCACACAAACCACATACACTTGCCCCTGTTTCTGTTTCCTTTTGGGGAAAATCTTTCTCCCCATGAAGCAGTTGGGGATTTATCTTTCTCCTCTGAATTCTCATAACTCCTACATTTTTCCCATATCACCTGGCTCCTTGAAGGCAAAACTGAGTCTGACTGATTTCATGGGTCCCACAAAGGCCAGGCACGTGTCTTGAGTAAAATAGGCACTTAAGGTAAAGAGGGAAATGGAGGCAGAATCAGGCTAACTCCATGGAGCACCTTGCTTAAGTACAGTAGTCTGAAACCAAATGGGTTTGAACTAATAATTCTTCTACTTTTATTTCAGTTCCCAATGTTCTTATCTATTAAACAGGTTCAGTTCCTTTGCCTTCATCTTTTTTTGGGTCTCTAGTTTTCATGCTGTGGGTCACAAAGCTCCGGACAGTCTAAGGAGGTATCCAGAGGCCAGCAAAGAAGATGTGACTTGATAACGCCTCCATCTCGGTATCAAGGTATCATCTGGACCTCTCCCATATCCAATATCAAGAAATCAGACACATGCAAAAATTACACAAATAGTCCATATTAATTCAGATAATTGTTTGCAAGCCTCTTTTTAAAAAAAATCTATGGAGCACCTTATTAAAATATCTTATGTGAAATCTCAATTGCTGACTTTCTTTTTATTTACTTTTTTGTATTCTGTATCATATTTTACAAGCAGAGCCATGTGCTCCACGGGGGTCTATGTAATCTATGGTTCTACATAAATTAGTCTTCTTTGAAACCCTGGTGGAGCCATCACAGTTTTTTTATATAGTAGATGCATAATAAATATCAACGTTAAGCCAACAAATGAATGGATTTCTCTGGAATAAAAAATGTGGATATTGTCAAGTTTTACAGGAGTAAATTTAAATATACACCAGATATTATAAAAATATACAAAGACCATCAAAATGAGAACAATCAGAGGCTTTTTCACAGATTTGCTCTAGCAAAGGAGTCAGTCACTATACTTGTATTTAGCAAAGACTCAGAGGAAGGCAGGCGAGGGACTGAAAAGCTTTATAGTGAAAAAAAGAAGAGAGAAGGCTTTAGAAAGCTCTGATTGGAGGTTGTTGGCAAGGGAAGTTGGAGGTGGGCTAACTAGAAGAGAGGAATCCTGTGTGATTGTTTGGGGACCATATTTGGTTTTCTCTGGTTGGGTCTGAGTTGGAAGTGAGGGGAAGATGTGGCAAAAGTTAGGGAAGCTGCAATTATTGACCAAGTTTTGATCATTTGGGGCCAATTGCTGCAGAGGGTGTGGTTTGGCTGCCTGGGCTGGTGGCTGCAAAGGTTGTGGGTCACAATTCTGTTTTCATATGTGTTCTGGCCATATACACCTGTTGATATATTCCATCTCTCTGTACCATAATAGCTTACATGTTTATAGGATCTTATAGGGTCTCTAGCACTGTACAAACTCTTTCATTTGATCCTTATAGCAGCTCTGCAGGCCTGACAGGTATTAACACTCTAATGTTATCAAAGAGAAGACTGAGGCTTGGAGAAGCAAAGCATCTTGCCGAGTGTGTCAAATCTTGTAAGAGGAGGTGCTTCTACTTGGACTTACATCTTCTGAATTCAAATTCAGACTTAAGAGGAAATAATTGTGAATATGTATGGGATCAGGCAAGGGCTGGTACAAATGAGAAGAACAAAAGCAAAAAAATATATATATATATATCAGAAAAATAGATAAAATAGAATAGAGAATCCAGAAAAAATTCCACTATGTATTAAAATTTAATAGCTGTTAAAGATGCTATTTCAATTCAGTGGAGAAAGGGTGAATTATTAAACAAATGGTGATAGTATAATTGCTCATCCACGGTAAATAAAATAACATTTGGCCTTTATAGTGCATCACCTACGAAAATAAATTCCACATGGGTGAAAGATTTAAAGGTAAACAACAAAAATATTTTAAAATCTTAGTGAAAATCAAGGAGGTTACATATACAATCTAAAGCCAGGAGAAACTTTGTTAACCAAGACAAGGAGACGAGAAACCATTTAAAAACCAAATAAGCATACTTGCTTATAAAAAAATAATTTTTAAAATCCTTTCTGCATAGCAAAAAATAAATCAATAAACAAACTACGTATTGGTGGAAAATTTCAGTACAGCCAAAAAAAAAAATAACTAACTTTAATTATATGCAAAGAGGTCTTACAAATTGACAAGAAAACAAACAATTGAGCAGAAAAATGAGTCAAAAGTGTGAATAAGCAATTCAAAGAAAAAGAAATCCAAATGACCAGCATACATATTTAAAACTTCTTCAACTCACTAGTGGTCAGGGAAATACAAATTAAAGTAACAATGAAATATCACACACCTATCAAACTGACAAAAATTGTAAAAGCTTACATTACCTATTCCTGATGGAGAATTTAAGTATATATTCATACATTGCTGGTAGAAATCTGAACTGTTACATCCTGTGAAGAAAGCAATCTGGAAATACTTATTTAAGAATACACACACCATTTGATGGAGCAATCCCATAGAAAATCACGTCTCAAGATATAAGTGGTTCAATCCATCATAAAAACAAAGTGAACTTGCAATCTATAATATTTCTGAAGAATAAAAAAATGGTACATTTATTTATGTGATGAGTTTCCTTTCATCAGTGAAGATCTGCAGCTCATTGGTGCTACCCTGGTTTGAGTTTGAAATGTTGAAGCTGGTAGGTCTCTGTGGCTCAATGGTCAGTGCTCAGTTAAGAGTAATTTAGGAAATCTCCCAAGTATGGCTCAATCTCAAGCTGTCTAGACCTCTGGATTCAGCTGGAGATGATGAGAGAAAAAGACCTTCCTTATTTATTTGGTTTGGGGCAGAATGGAAGGGTGTATGTTAGAATTTCTCTTGGAAATCTCCCCAAGGAAGGTGCAGGAAAGGAGTCCATTCAGGAGGAAGGAACAACGTAGGAACTGACTTTGCTGCTTGTGGTAGGTGGTTGCAGCAATGGCCCCCAATTTATTCACATCTCTTTTAGGTGGTCTCCTCCCATCCTGACTCTGGGCTTGGTCCTAGGCTTGCTTTGCTCAGCAGGAGAGACTTGAAAAATGCTTGCACATTCCAGCTTGCTTTCTCTTGCTGCCCTTGGGAACCCTGAGACCATCACAACGTGAACAAGCTTGGTCTAGCCTACTAGATAATGAGTGACATTTGGCCCAGTTATCCTAACAGCCAGCCAACCACCAACCAACTAACTGCCAAACACATGAATGAGACCATCAACCAGTAGCTGATGAAAGATGCCTGAGTGAGCCTCGCTGAGATCATCAGAACTGCCCAGATGGGCCCAGCCCAAAATGTCAACCCACTAAATCTTGGGCTAAAGAAATGGCTATTATTTTAAGGGACTGAATTTTAGGATAGTTTGTTACATAGCTAAAGCTCCGATACTACTAAAGGGCCAGGAGACAAAAATGTCATAAAACTTGGAATCATTTGATCATCCATGTTTTAAAGCAGGAAGGTTATGTGAATACGATCAAGTGTAAATTTATAGAAATGCATATGAATAAAGATGTGGTGTACCCGGAAGGAGATTGAAAAGAAAGGGAAAGCTTATGCTGAACAATAAGAATACCTAATCAAGTTGATTCAACCCTTCAAAGAAAACAAACTGAAGTATGAAATACAAGCATTGAAAAGTGTGGATGCCTAGATTGTGTGAATAATGGAGTTTGATTATAAGCGTATCTAATTTCTCTAATATTAAATTAAAGTAGTTCTAAAGACACATGATACATGAGATATAAAAACAGGAGACTCAGACCTGAATCATTTTGGTAAAAAACCAAGCAATACCTAATTATTTTGAACGAGTGCTTACGATGTATAGCTTGGAAAGGATTGTTTTAGACATGAGGCATACAGTAAGGAGCTGGGGAATAATGGTCAGTGTAGATCAATTCAAATGAAATCTGCTGCCCTGTAAAAGAGAAATTATTCTTATGAATTTCTCCTGAGTTTTGTTTTCCATTACTGTCATCAATAAGAAATAATTTACTTCTTTGCTCAACCCCTTGTCTTGTTCCCGAAGGATGGCTTCAAAAAGCCTTTATTAAGTGCTTTGGGTAGACTCAGAAAGATAAGAACTTTATCCATTCATCCCTTGATGGGCACTTAGGTTGCTTCCAAGTCTTGGCTATTGTGAATAATGCTGCAATGAACACATGAGTGCATGTACCTTTACAAATTGGTGTTTTCAAGTTCTTTGGATAAATACCAAGCAGTGGGATAGCTGGATCATATGGTAGTTCTATCCTTGATTTTTTGAGACAGAGATTGGATTGGTGGTTACCAGAGGGGAAGGGGGGAGGGAGGAGGGAGAAAGGGATAATTCGGTACATGTGTGTGGTGATGGGTTGTAATTAGTATTTTGGTGGTGAACATGATGTAATCTATGCAGCAATAGAAGTACGATGATGTACACCTGAAATTTTTACAATGTTATAAACCAATGTTACTGCAGTAAACAAAAAATTTAAAAAAAAAAGAAAGATAAGAACTTTAGTTGAAAGAATGGTGTCTAATCTGTGGTGGATGTGGAGTCGCATCCTATTCACCAAACATTTCTCAGGGAAAATAGACTGTACAGTGATGTATGTGGTAAGGCATTCCCAAGCATTTACAACATGTCATCTATTGAAACTTTATTACTGGCCTGGGAAGCTAGGTATTATCTCCTTTGTGCAGGTGAGAAAGTTTAGACCATGCAAGTTGGCTAGCACCCAGGCACTTGCCCCTTAGGTGTTAGTCACTCCAGATACAGCCAACTGCCTCAGACTGCTGAATGGCTGGAAAACTCCCTTCTAGTTCTTTTTGATTCTCCATTAAGGTATTCTTTTGAAAAGCTCGGTGACAAGCCCTATAGGGCTAGTAGAAGATACTCGTCCCAGATGTTAGCTTCCAGGTACCCTGGCAGATAGAAGGTTTTGCCTGTGCCCAGAGTGTCATCCCCATTATGGAGATGCCCCTGCATGCCCTCACTATCAACTCACCCTCTCTTCCATTTTTATCAGCCGCCATGTCCTTGCTGTCCCGCACTTCCCCTAGCTCTGTGATGACTAAGTCAAACATGCATTTTTATAAATCTGAGGGCAATCATTTCGCTAAATTAATTAGTTCTTCACTTGCAAACCTAAAAGTTTCTTTGAAGGAAAACAAAGGAGCGCCGAGAGTTGCATTTTAATTTTTGGACACACAGACCATGTTCCCCCAGAAATCTAATTTTCTAGATTAATGAATCATATTGGATATTGTAAATTAGAAATTACTTTTACAGCATGGAAAGCAATGTGAATAAATTGAAGCTGCTTATTGAAGAAGATATTGTGGTACCCACATGTCACACACACTTAAACATAACTTTGTGTTTTGTCGACTCAGTGGAATTGGTTCTTTGCAATTAGAAATCCTCTCTTGGGCTTTTCATCAGATTGGATGTTAAAAATACTAGGGTTTCCCCACTTCCTTCTCTTTTTCTTAGAATTTTAGGAAGGATATTAACCATATGGAAATGCTGAAATATCAAAGCACTCAGTCCAATGGCCCATTTATGCAATAATAATAGTATTTTACATTTATTATCACATCATTATTTCCAAAGCATGACTACACATATGATTTCATTTGATCCATATTTCTAAAACTTTTACAGGGAACAAGGCTGTGTGATAGGGAAAAACTTGTATTTTTATCTCCAGTTTATGAACAAGAACATTCAGGCAGAAAGCTTAGGGGATTTGTTAGCCACCAGTGGAGGAATTGCTCAAGGGAACCCTCTTCCCTCCAATCCGTCTCTCTCCTGTACAGCCTGCAAGTTAGGCTTATCAGAGTTATGATCACACTGCAAGGAAAAGAGCTTGCTCCAGCCCTTGACAAGCCACTACTGTCCCATCTTGGAGAGATAGTGGGAAAAGCCAAGGTCAGGTGTCAGGAGACAGAGACATGGTTCCTCCTCCAGCCTGCCTAGAACCACCTACATTCATTTCTTAGCCCCAGTGTATTAAAATGAGAATAATGATATCTGCTGTATCCACTAGCTTGTTATGATGATAAAATAAAATAAAAGATATAAAATCCATAGATCATACATAATTGTCAAGGTGTGACAGGAAATCTGGGAAGGGAACGTTCTTTCCCTGAGGCCATAGTCTTGCCTCTAGTGACAGACATGGTGCAAGATGGTTTAGATATAGTATCTCATTCAATCTTCAAACCAGCCTGAGGAGCTGAGTATTATTATTATTAAGTCCCCTTGATTTCTTTCCTAATTATTTTAAATTACGAAAGAATTTGGATATTTTATAGAATGAAAACATACTAGTTCAGAAAACAATACAACACAAACATCTTTCCCACTCAGATTTGCAGATGTTAACATTTTACAAATACTCTTCAGGTGTCTATTTTTCTCGCCAAGAAATAAAATGTTGCAGGTAAAGCTAAAACCCTACCCTCACTTCTCCATCCTCTTCATGTGCCTACACTTCATGGGCGTTACTCCCATGGGTGTTTTTGTAATTTTACTATGTGTATATGTATCCACAAAAAATATACACTAAATTTTTGTGTGTTAAAAATTTATGTGCATTTTAGCCAATATTGTATGCCTTATTTTATATTTTTCTTTCAATATTATGTTTTTGGGATCCACCCATGTTGATAGATGAGCTCAAGTTTATTCATTTTAGCTGTTATATGCTATTCTAACATTGGAATAAACCATCAGTTATTTATCTCTCTCCCCTCTAATAGAAGGCTTGCTTGTTTTTACTATTTTGCAGTCACACACAGCAAAATATTTTTACAATAAACATATTGGTAAATGTCTTCCTATATAATTGTAACATGGTTCCTCTATTAATATATTAAGAAGTAGAATTGCCAGCTTATGGGTATGAGCATCTTCCCCTTTATGAGGTGTTGTCAATTTGCTCTCCAAAACGTAGACATCACTCTCTTGTCACCAGGATATGAGTTCCCATACACCATATCTGCACCCACACTTGGTGTTATCAGTTTTAAATGTTCATCCATCTGATAGGAGTCAAATGACACTTTATTGTTGTTGTCATTCCCATTCTTTTTCTGTTCATGAAATTTGAAAATTAACTTCTCCAAAGTTTGTCTAGGAGATTCTAGAAAATGGAAGCATTTGAGAAATCCAGTTCTGGTCTAATCTAGTTCTTCTATGGATTTACACTTACTTAGGGGTTGCTATGGACTGAGTAGTGTTGCCCAGCAAATTTGTATGTTGAAGCCCTAATCTCGAACGTGCTGCTATTTGAAAATGAGGCCTTTGGGCGACAACTAGGTTTAGATAAGATCATGAGGATGGGACCCTCATGATGGGATTAGTGCCCTTATAAGAAGAGACATCAGAGAGCTTTCTCTCTCTCTCTGCATATGAGGACACAGTGAGACATATCTGCAAGCCAGGAAGATAGCTCTCACCAGAAACCAAATCAGTCAGAACCTTGATCTTGGACGTTCCAGCCACCAGAACTGTGAGAAAATAAATTTCTGTTGTTTAAGCCACCCACTCTATGGTATTTTGTTATGGCAGCCTGAGTAGACTAAGACAGGGGTTAAGAACTCAGACCCCAAAGGCAGATTAGTTGATTTAAATTGCAGTTCCCTGAGTTACCAAACAAATGGCTTTGGGAACATCTCTAAACTTCTCCTGGCCTCAGTTTCCTCATCTGCTCAATGGAGATCTTAATGGTTCCCATCTCACGGGACTGTCATGTAGGTTAATGAGCTATTGAATGTGAATACTTAACCCAATGCCTGGCAGTCTCAATAAATCTTAGCTATTGACATTATTTACATTATTAGACAGGAGTTTTTTTTACATCATTTCCTTGCTCAATAGTCTTTCAAGTTTTCCCATTAACTACAACATAAACTACAAAATCAATGCTTTGCAGCATCTGGTCCACAACTTCCTTTCTAGATTTATGTTTCACAGTGATCCTACATAAGCCGTCTGGCAGTCACAACTGTTTATAGACTGTCCTCTACCAGACTGCATGCTTCTCTGCCCCTGTGCCTTTGCACTTGCCAATTCCCCTGCCTGGAACTCACTGCTCCCCATACTCTTCTCTACTCATCTCAATTCTATGCAGCCTTTGAGCATCTGGCCCAAATCTCTTGTGGTAGGTAAGATAATGGTCCTCTGTATATAATTCCTGAAATCTATGAATATGTTACCTTGCATGGCAAAATGGACTTCACAGATGTAACTAAGGATCTTGAGATGGGGAGACTTTCCTGGGTTACCTGAGTGGGCACAATATAATCACAATGGTTGTTTATTTATTTTTTTTGTGAGGAAGATCAGCCCTGAGCTAACATCCATGACAATCCACCTCTTTTTGCTGAGGAAGACTGGCTCTGAGCTAACATCCATGCTGATCTTCCTCCACTTGATGTGGGTTGGTGCTTGCCCAGTATCCGAACCTGGGCCGCCAGCAGCGGAGCACGCGTGCTTAACCGCTATGCCACGGGGCCAGCCCCCACAATGGTTCTTATAAGAGAAGGCAGGAGGGTCAAAGTCAGAAGAAGGAGATGTGATGATGGAAGCAGGGGTCAAAGTGATGAAGGCCGCAAGCCGAAGAAGGTGGATGGCCTCTAGAAGCTAGAAAAGGTAAGGAAACAGCTTCTCCCCTAGAGTCTCCAAAAGGAAGGCAGCCATGCTGTCCCATTTTAGACTTATGATCTCCAGAACTGTAAAATAATTCATTTGTGCTGTTTTAAGCCACTGACTTTATGGCTATTTGTTACAGCAACAACAAGAATCTGATACATCGCTCCTTGACCATAGAGTCTTTCCTAATTGCTTCTCTAAGCTCCCTTGGCAAGTATTGTCCTTACTGCTTGATTTGAATCCATGCCAGCCATTTGTCCTCATCCCTCCTTCCACACCCTCTATGCTGCACTTCTGTGAATAGTAAACAACACACCCCTGACTCCCTTGTGACTGGCTTAGATTCTGCCAATGGAGGGCATAGGAAGGAGGTTGGAAGGTGGCTTTTGGCAGTGTTTCCGGCAGCAGCATCAGGAATCACGTTGGTTGCAGTAGCTGTGTTGGTGGCAGTGACAATGGCAGCAATGGTTTCGGGACTGGCAACTGTAGCAAAAGCAGCAGTGGCTTCAGAGCACAGGCCTCTGGGTCACGCTCAGGCAGCCAGGCTCCAACTGCAGGCTCCAACTCCAAGGGAGCTTAGAGAAGCAATTAGGAAAGACTCTATGGTCAAGGAGCGATGTATCAGATTCTTGTTGTTGCTGTAACAAATAGCCATAAAGTCAGTGGCTTAAAACAGCACAAATGAATTATTTTAGCAGCACAGCACACTGGCCTCCAGGTAGATCTTTGCTGCGAGGATCCAGAAATAGTACTAGTTTCCCACAAATGCTATAAGTATCTCTATTTTCTCCTCTTTTAATCCTCCAGCCTCGGCAATGTCCTTGTAATCAATTCCTATGTGAAATATCTTCTGTTTCATATACCTAGAGTGATTTTGTTTTCCTGATTGGATCCCTAATGATATAGTTGCTGACATACTCTTGAGTATTTAAAATGTATTTTCATGTGTGTGTGTCTTATATCCCACACTAGTTGTTGAGTTCTTTGTGAACAGGGGCAGTATCTTAAGCATAATGGGTAGAGTATGATGTATTGTGATACACATTGCTAGATGCCACAACAAACCATAAAATCTTAGTGGTTTAACCCAATAAAGGCTGGAGAGGGTACTACTCCACCTAGTGACTCAGGAATTCAGCCTCCCTCGGTCTGTGACACATCATAATCAGCATATATCTTCCAAGTGTGTCATGGCAGAGAAGAGAGGGATGAGAGAGTCTCACCAAAGCATAAGTGTTCTGGTCCAGAAATGACTCGTCATTTCCCATTTGCCAGATTCACTCATTCGACCCAGCCCAATGGCAAGGGAGGTTGGGGACCATAGGGAGCATAGAGATTTTGGATTTTTTAAAAACACTTAATGTCTCAGGCATATGGAGATTTTCAAACCAGACAGAATTGGGGTCAAATCTGCATTTTGTCTCTTACTAGCTGAGTGGCCTTGGACAAATGACTTAACCCCTTTGACCCCATTACATTTCCATTGCAATAATTCTCAATTTGCAGGGTTGTTTTGAATATTAATTAAGATGATGGCTATAGTGATAAAAATGATGATGATGATGATGATAGGTGATGTTTGAAAGTTCTTACAATATGCAGGCAGACACAGTGCTAAGAACTTTACATACATAATCCTACCTCATTCAATTTCGAAATATTCCTACAGGATACCACGACATCCCCGTTTTAAAGAGGAGAAGCTAAGGTACAGAAGCAAACTTTCCCAAGAGTACACAGCTGGAAAAGGACAGCTGGTATTTGAAACTATAGCTGTCTGATTTCAAAGCCTGTGTTCTTTCTACTATGCTTAAAATATGTGTCATAAACTCTTAAACTCTTAATCCATGGCAATCCCGGATTCTGCAACAACAATCAAAACAGTAACAATAATAATTTATTGTTTACATAGTACTTACTATTCAATGGCATTATTCTTAGTTCTTTACATACATTAACTCATTTAATCAGTGTAATTTCCCCATTTTGAAAATAAAGAATACATTTAAGTAACTTGCCCAAGGTCACACAGCTGGTAAGTGATTCCTATAAAAAAGTTAGCGAGAGAATTCTACAGTCAATTACGTTTGGGAGCCACCATTTGCTGTACCTCCCTTTTGGAGATTCACAATTTAGAATCACATATTTTTGATTCTCAGAAATCCTGTGCTAATGAAACTCAATTATTTCTCAAACATAGTTGCCCACGGAACACTTTGTCTTTTCTTCCAGCATCTGGAGGGACCAGTTCCTTGGACCTCTGGCTGGGAAAGTCTGAACCAGATTATCCAAGTGATGGTGCTCAGGCCAAGCTACCCCAAGAGGCACCACTCTGGTATGCGGATTATTTCGAGCTGAAGACAATAAGGACTCAGAGAACTCAGGAAGAATATTTGAGTTTCCCCTTCCAAACTGCCTAAAGAATTTAAAACAAAAGATCTGTTTCAGGAAGGAGTTATTATCATGATGGCTGTAAAGATAATGTAGGATAGAGGTTACAATAGGAAAGGCACCAAGCCTCTTTTACCAAAAACTCTGTCTCTCCCTGACCACATTATCTATAGATGACCCTGAAAAGAATTGTCCTCCTGGCCTCTGAAGTCCCAGACCACTACCCACCCTCAACACGTTCCTCACCTTTAGCTGCAATACTTAAGCAAGCAGCTTAGACAGAGGGACGAGTTGCTCATTTCTGAGTTTCTCCCATGTATACATGTTATTCGACTTGGTATTATTTTCTCCTGCTAACCTGTCTTGTTGATTATTTGGCCAGCCATAAGAACCTTAAGGAAAAGGGCAGAGGGAGATTCTCCCTCTTCCCCCAACACAAGTCAACCTGTCCTTCCAGTGCTTCGAGCAAAGAACCTGGAGTTTGCTCTTCCAAAAAGGCAGAGTGGAACCATGGGTTGCAAACTGGGTGACAATCCATGGTCTGGCTGCCCTTTCTTCTGTACAAGCACAAAGCATTACCTTCTCCTTCTTTCCTGATGGCCATTTTTTTGAGAAAACTCGATCCATCCTCCCGTCGGGCCAATTCCCCGAAACACAGGCCTGCTGTAAGATGCAGTTAGGAGGAGCCTCTTCCATCAAATGGAGATGTGGAGCAGATCCCAGCAGGGTACATCATCCTTCTATGTGGCCTGCAGAGCACACGTGACTCCCAGGTTCTGCTTCCGGTGAGCATGGGCATGAATTACCAATCATTTCTTACTGGGCCCTTCAGCTGGCAGAGAATGAGCGTGAGGAGGAGAAAGTTTTCTCAGGGCCTTGATCAAGGGAGGGGAGGGACTGTGGAAATAATAAATGCCCACGCATTATTTATCACCATTATTGCTTGGCACAAACAGCTTCATTCCATTGACTTCTCACTTTTAAATGAGTTGGGAAGAGGGCCAAGGTTGTTTTTCAGATTCCCCTGAGAGAAAGTGAGTCCGTGGCATTCGTATTTTATTAACTCACAGAGTTTCCTTTTGTTTCTTCTGAATGATACAGGAAGAAATGGGACTCGATCTAAGTTGAGCTCAGTTTTGCCAGCAGACCCTGTCATCATACATTAACTATTTCTTTCAATATAGAAACATAAGGAACCCTGGAACCAAAAAAATCAGAGCAAAGGGAGAACAGAAGATAGAATATCACCCTCCAAATGCTCCTTGGAAACCAGATCAAATATGTAAAAGTAGTGTCATTAAACATGATGAAAGGGAAAATTTGTCTTCAATGTGGGCATGATTCTTTTGTTTCTAGGTATACTTTGAGAGCAGGGATATCAAAGAGCACTTTATTTCACAAGTTCAAGATTGTTTTGTGACTATATTCTGAATCTACAAAACGTAGATTTTGAATATACACTAGAGATTTTTAGGATATTCACTATGTATTCTGATAGCCAAATGAAGATACAGAAAGTGGATCAGCCTGATGCTGATTCTCCACACACTCAAAGGGATTGGTCTTAACCAGCTGAGAAATAAGACATGTCTGGATTTTGTAAGGTGGCTATCTGCAGATCAGGGGAAGGAGAAGCCATGTGGTCAGTGGTAATGTGGTCTCTGGCTTTCTAATAACTCGAGGGTCTCCAAGAGTGCTCCGTGTATAAAACTTCGGTCCAGTCAGTGGGGCAAGATTGGTGGGGTGTGTATCCCATAACACACATGGCAGAATATCAGTAATATATACAAGAAATAAAGAGAGAGAGAGAATCAGAAGGAGGGTTGCCCAAAAAGAAAGTAATGATAGATAAAAATGGCATGATTCTTCAAAAAGCTTTATGGTATTTTTAATTTCTCATCAGTCTCAGGGTATCCCATTCTCTCGGCAGACTCAAAAGAGTTTCTGTGTTTTCCCCTGGCTTTTTCACTCCCCCAGTGCCTGCTTTCAGCAACCAGAACTGAAAAGATGCTCATGAGAATGTACGCATCTTCCCAGCACTGAGTCTAGGGCCATCTAGGAGTCTAAAGTGAGGACCAGGAGCCTCAGTCAGGCTCATGGACCAGCATCTCAGACGGGGCTATTTATTCTAACCTCTTACTCCATTCTGACCCCAATTGACTGGCTGAGAATGTGGAAGGAGAGAGGTTTGATGGAAAGAGCAGAAACCTTGGTGTCTGCCAGACCCTGGCCAAATCCCAGTATCATCACTTAGCAGCAGTGAACTGTTCTCTCTTCTAAAAGGTAAAATCAGGGTGATAATAAGTACCTCACAGAGTGGCTCTAAGTTTCTCACTTAAGTTTTAAATGAGAAAACCTGTAAGTGTCTAGCACAGTTCTCCTCTTCACTTTCTAGTAGAACATTTCTGAGCCTACAGCCTGAGTCTGGGCACCAGGGCAGTCTTACGCATTCAGCACCCACAGCATAACAACAGGTCTGTGCTGGACACTGGGCTTGTAGTGTGAGCAAAACCTATAATCCCTGTCCTTAGGGAGCATACAGTCTGGTAAGGAGATAACCAGGCATCACATAATCATGGAAATGCATGGGCATAAAACATAAGTGCAATAAGGTGGAAGTTCAGGTGCTATCATGGCTTCAGCCGGCCAAGGGATGGGTTTACAGGAGCAGAGAAGGGTCCCCCAACAATTTTGACCAACTCCAGCTGTCTGCATCCTCTTCCCAGGGCTCAAAGCCTCTCCTTCCTCAGTCAGCTTTAAAATGCAAATTTTCCAGGGAGAAGTGAGGCACTGACTTATAATCTCAATTGAAAGAGTTTGTTTCCTAGAATCAGTGATGAGAGGACCCCATGGGTTTGGGGATTTGAGGGAAGAGAGCAAAAATGCAATTCCAAAGAAACATTGCAACAATTTCAAAATGCTGTACTGGTTCTTGACAGTCCTTCATTTCAGACATTTACAGGCTAATGTGTGAGGTCCAATCAATATGCCAACCAACAGTCAGCCTGGACTAGCTCCGGAGGCCAGTCCTGCATTAAAGGAACATACCAAAAAACATAGGAAGTGTAAACTGCAATTCAACACAGTAACATAGAGGTATATGGACTGTGTTATGGAAGTCTGGGGGACTACTCTGAGAGGGACATCTGAGCAGAGCAAGGTTCTGGCCACATCATCTGCTTTTAACCAAAAGGTTTCACTGAGATGTGTGGATAAGTTAGGGTAGACTCTGCTGTGCTGCAGTAACAAATAAATCCAAGTCTCCATGACTTAACCACATTCATTCAGAAACTCAGGTTCCTTCCATTTTTTGGTATTTCCGTGTTCAAAATGTATCTTCCAAAGTCACCATGGAAGGAGGAAAGAGAAAGGAGCATTGAGCATGGGGTTTTTATGGGCCGAGAGTGGCCCACATTACTTCTGACCTCATTCCATTTAATCTAGACTCAGTCACATGGCTCCAACATATCTCAAGGAACCTAGAAAATAAAGCTTAGCTGTGTAACCAGGAAGAAAATGAAATGGGTTTTGCAAAAAACATAGCAGTGTCTCTGAGAGAGTATATTCTCACCCAGGGCCTTTCCAGGAACTGCCCCCACACACTGGGGAGGCCACATAGTGTCGTGCTTTTGAGAATCCACTCGGGTAGATTCAGATAAGGCTGATTTGGGTTTGAATCAGATTTCTACCCCTTGATATCTTTATAAATCTATGCAGTTTCCCTACCTATAGTGCGGGGGTTAATAACAATGCCTAGTTCATAAGATTGTCACAAAGATTTGACTGAGATTCTTCCTGCCATGTAGTACATGCCCAGTATATGGTAGTCATTATTTCACTCTGCGGATTCCTGGCTATCACTGACCACCATCTACGTCAAATGGTTCCTCAGTGCAAATATCATTGCCCTGTGATTTTTATGTAACAATCTGGCTTCAGGGTGAATGTCTATTGCCTTTCTCTCAAGCTAAATCTCCACTCCCACCCTGATATAGCAAAGGTTGTGTTGAATTGACTATCTCCCTCCTTCCCACAGAATCTCTGAGAAGTTCCTGAAACACTCGGTAAGGAACTCATATATTGAAAAATTTAGAATCCGAATCTCAATACTATTAAATGAAAAAATTAAACCATATAAGAACAGTTAGTTAAGAAATAGAGCGGGAAAGTTTTTGCTAGCAAAAGATCCTGCGGCTTTCCAGAGACCTTACCATAGTGGAAGACAATAAGTAGTTGTATCTGCCACTTCCTTTCCCAGAGAAAAGAGAAGCATCAGTGAGCCAACAATGTATAAGACCAGTTTTGCTCCTTGCCTAAATCTGTGTTCAGGCAGATGTGAACATGACCCAGTGGTGTACTAGCATATCACATAGAGGCTCACAAGAGTCAACTGTGAGCGTATCTTCCCAAATCCTCATTCAGTGACATAACTCAGGGTCTCTTGCTAGAATGGCGTTTGCTGTTCTATGTCTCAATTACCTGTTCTTGTAAGGTTTCTTTATTCATGTAACATAGAGATTCCAAATTCTGGATTTTTCAATATTCAGTGACATGACATTGATAGCTTGAAATTAGCTATGGAGGGACTATATATACCATGGAAATTAGCAAACACTAAAATCAGGGCTTTTTTTTTCTTGGACAGGGGAGTGGGCTAGAGAGCCATTTGTTAAATGTTTACTAGCACATCAGCGGTGCGACCCTCCACTAAAACTGCATACACGCAATACACAATAAGGGTGCGGTCCAATAGTCAAAGGTATTTCAAGTCTTTTGGTGAGGACAAGACTAATATATCCATGGATGATCTGACTTATTTGTTATTATGTTTTAAATATAACTTTTATTGTTGATATGTTCTTTTTGCAAAAATGACATGTTTATTGTATAAAAAGAAAATAAGCATCAGGCTGAAGTCTACTACCCAGAGACAGCCTTTGTTAATATTTTAGTTTCTTTGCATTTATATATAAATAATAATATCAAAAAATAGTATCATACCACACACGCAATTTTCCCACTTAAAATGTAATTTGATCATCTTTCCAGGTAGTTTTGTATTCCACTTGTAGTGGTCGTTTGGCATCATTAAGGCATGAATTAATTATAAGCATTATACATAGTGTCATCCTTTTCATTGGAAAGAGAAGTGTTTCTATTAACTACTGACTGGCAGAAAATTCCATGAACTTCTGCCACCTTCATATGAACAGGTCAGAATAACAAGCACAATGGCATTATTTTAGCCACCTGGCTGAGCTCGCTCCTTTTCTAGTCTGATGATTTCGAGGTTTCTCACAGCTGCTTTCAACCCTTTTTGCTCGGTAGGAGAGAACAAATGAGAGGATATTTCCAAGTAAAGAGAATAGCTCACGATTACTTGGAAGGGTTACCTCGCATCCAGAAAACAGACTTGAATGGAAAATTCATTTAAATAAATGAAGTTGAACATCCCTGAGCACAAGCACGCCTTCCCATCCCACCAGAGAGCTCATTGCCTCTCTGATACTCAAACATCAATTAAAATAATTATTCTTAAATTATCATTTCAATCCACTTTTCACACAAAGTAGCATTAAACATCTGCAGATTCAGCTCAGGGCTATTATCTCTGAGGTGATATTAATTATGATGCCTGTTGGATAAGACTCCCTGAAAACCAATTTAAAAGCTGTCATAGTCTACCCCATCCCCCATGCTCCCAATCCCTTATCCTAACCTCTTTTTTTCTTTTTTCCATAGTGGTTCAATCATTTTCTCACATGTTATATAATTTCCTTATTTATTATATTTATTGTCTTTCCCTCTGCTAGATAGTAAGCTCCATGAGTGTGGGGATCTTTGTCTGTCTTACTTACTGCTGTGAACGCACACTTAGAAGAGTACCCGGCATATGGTAGGTGCTCACTAAATATACTTTTAAATGAATCTCATGGCCCTGATGGAAACTTGGAGGTCTTGTTTCATGGCTATTTTTTCCATATACACCTCTGAGAAAAGCTGTGAGCTGGACATTAACACCAGTCATTAAACAGGAAGGCAGAAGTGGGCTCAAGGCTCTCTCTCCTTCTGTCAGGAACATCCATGCAACTTATCTCCTTTAGGAGGATTAAAGGCAGAGGAGCAGGAGATGATGTTGAAGCCTTCAAAGAAGCCCATCTAAGCCAGTATTATTTTCTGAACCTGTGTCCAGATCCAGATATTTCCAATATACCTTTGTCATGTGACCCATTTTGATTGTTGTCTAGGTCCTCATAGGCACCATTTAATGCAACTAGGTACAGGAACTGATCTGGACACTTAGCACAGAGTCATTATTTTATTTTAATACTGACAAGCCCAAATGGTATGTGTTGTTATTCCCATCTTACAGATGAAAGCATTGAGTTTGAGAGGTGCTGAGTAGTCTATTCAAGATGGCACTGGCCAGGACACATTTGAGCTGAATTGATCTGAGTCCAAGCCTGTGGTCTTCCTACTGAATGGCTTTGCCTTGCTGCAA
The DNA here is from genome assembly GCF_057802395.1 of Ceratotherium simum simum. Lineage (NCBI taxonomy): Eukaryota > Metazoa > Chordata > Mammalia > Perissodactyla > Rhinocerotidae > Ceratotherium > Ceratotherium simum. Next base: position 70,755,218 of record NC_141905.1, on the reverse strand, counting down.
GACTTTGGGCCCCAGATTCCATTTTCTTCAGCTCCCTCATCTGTAAAATAAAGATAAAACTGGGTTCTTTGAAGCTTTGGAGTAGGGATTAAATGAGACAGTGTATGCAGGTTGTGCTTATCATAACATGTGACACTCAGTAAGTGGAAGTTTCTTTCTATCTTTCCCATTTGATAAATGAAAAAAACAAGACTCAAAGTGATTAGGCAAGTTAGCTTAAAGTACCATTTATAATGACAAGCAAACTGGACATGCATCCAAGTCTCCACGCTCTCCTTCTGTGCTGTTTCCTGGCCCATCCAAGTCCAAATCCTGGCAAATCCTCAGAAACAAGAGCTCCCCTTCACAGCCACACATGCTCATGAATTCAACCAAGGTAGCAGACACATCTTCACTGTGAACATCCTTTCAGGTTCATGGTGAGGGAGGAAAAACACAAACAAAATAACAACAAAATAGCAAAAATAAACAAATTTAAACACACTGGGTCCTTTTTTCAAGTGCTAATTGAAATTAGAAAAAGGAATAACTGTTGTCTATTGTGTCACAACTACCGGACAGGCTCTGCTAAAATTTCTCACACATATGTATTATCCACCCTATTCTACAGATTTAGAAACTGAGGCAAAAGGAAGTTGAACACATTACTCAAGAACAGCGAGTAAGTGACTGAATGTAGACCTGTCTCATTCTGAACACCTCATTCTTAACCTGAATCTTGAGTTGCTGATGAGATGACTTCTGGTCTCATGATATTGATTCCCCAGTGACACTCTGCTTCCTTGTAAGGTCAGCCATCTCAGCCAGGAAGATAATTATGAGGATTATCTCCCCAACTAAAGTATAAGTCTTTTAAAGATAAAGACTGAGACATATTATTACACATATCGCTTATTATATCTAGCACGAGCCTTTATTGTTTATGGATACTGAATAAATATTTTCGGTTGATCCATCCATAAAAGATCTTGACTTGAATTCCTTGGGGGAAACTTTGATCTCCCAGGGCTAACTCCATAGCAAATAAGACTCCCTACTATGAAATGAATAGAGATGAAAATTTTTGGATCACATGTAAGAAAGTATTGCATTTTGGAGTTGATTCTCAATGACAACAGGCTCTTATTTTGCACAAGTTTATTCTAACCCTTCCTCACTCATTTACTTTCTCCCAGACCAGCACAGCTCTGCTGTTTATGTGAACACTGGAACTGTACTTGATGCTCTGTGGCCACCCCAGGAACGTGCTGTGGTGACACTTGTACCCACAACCTGGGTGCATCTGTTTAGGTAATGACTTTTGTCTTCTGCTGGAGATGCATTTGTCTTTGTTCTGCACTTTTGTCTAATAAGCGATCCTTCTTAATCATGTTAGGAAGAAGACGGACAAGAATAACCACACCAGTCATCATGATTGGGACACAGTGTGCAAAGATGGGCACTTCATTGTATTGTTCAAACTGAGTTTTAATGCAAGTAATTTTGACAACTAGGAGGTGGTATTATTTATCCAATTAGGACATCACTACAAGTACAAATCTGTTCTAAATTCTGGATTGAGAGTAACAAAATGAGTCCTATTTAGTCTCAAGGTGGCTTTCTCAAGCCTTTGGCAAGGTTTCTAGTTTTGACAGGCAGGGCTGTCTGTATATGAATCCCTTGCTTGGAGTATTTTGAGCTCACCCCAGATGGAGAAGTGAGCACACAGCTGTACCCACATTGCTCACGCAGGGACCGCTGTTGGCAGGCTGTGCTGTTGTTACATAATGAATCATCTTTTTCTTACCTTTGTTATCACAGAAGTGATAGAGAGGTACTGGGGAAATCCTTCCCCACCCCCAACCTCCAATCCTGGGTTGTGAATCCCAGTAATTCAGTCTTTGGGGAATGGGTGCTTGCTCTGCTCTTTCCTCTCTTCACAAGTCAGGGGGCATTAAGAGAAAGTCACCTTATGTATGGGCCCCAGTAACTGATTGTCAGAGGGGTTTGAGGTCTTATTGAACTCAGTAATCATTTCCTGATTATGTAGATTTTAAGCAGGGGAAGGATCCTGGGCAAAATAATCCTGGGATAACAAAGGGCAGCCCAGCAGGAAGCCTTCCAGTTTCTTGGTTTTTATTTGATTCCAACATATTTCCTCTGACCATGATGATGATGATAATGATGACAATGATGATGATAACACCATACATAGTGTTGAGATGTGTTGAAGAATTAAAGTTGCAGAGACCCAATACCGTATGTTAGAATTATGCTGATTCCCTACTTCTCAAATCTCCTACAGGGGAAGGAATTTCCCCTCCACTTCCTCCTCTTCACCCCTAACTCACTTACTCCCTTCCAAGGTATTGGAAGAGATGTATCCAATTAGTAAAATTGGGAAGCAAGGATTGAGCAGCCCAGCAGAAACTGTCCTCTTCTTTCAGAGCAGCCTGTTAGAGGACATTTGCGTCTGACTTTGCTCCTACCTTCTCTGCACACCAAGGTCAAGGCAATGCCTAGGCTGGCCTTTGAGAGAGAGATCCTGTGACCTTTCTCTTTCCCTACAACCTGTGCAAATAAATGAAGACCAATCAAATGAGAACAAGCAAAGGCTATTTATTCAGAGCTTGCTATAGCAAGGGAGTCAGCCCCCATCACTTAGTATTTTGGCAGAGATTTGAAAAGAGGTAAGGGAGTGGGGAAAGCTTTATGTGGAAAAAGGAAAGCCTCAGATATGCTCTGATTGTAGACTGTTGGCCTAGGGAGGCTGGAGGCAGGCTCTTTGGAAGTGGGGCACTGTATATGATTGATTAGGGAGGCACATTTGGCTTTTTCTGGTTGGTCCTAAATTGGAAGTAGGGACAAAGTTATGGAAGCTGTTAGTTATTAATGAAGTCCTGGCCATTTTGGGCTGATTTTTACAGGGGTTATTCTTTGGCTCCCTGGACCAGTTACTAGAAATAGCAGACTTCCTACAAGTCTGTCTTATAGATAGCAGACTGGCTTCCTGGTCTGGTTACTATAGATAATGGATTGGTTCTCTGGGCTGGTTGCTACAGGTTGTGGATCAGAGTTCTATTTTTATATATGGTCTTGCCATTATCCATTTGTATATTGAGTCTCTCACTCTCTACTGTGGATATGAGGAGCATCAATATGGAATGTGTCTTCTTTTATATTCACACTCTCACTCAGGTGAGACCTCTCTGAGGTCTTGATTTAAGAGACACATATTAGGAAGCCGGACAGTGTTCACACATCCAAGCCACCTCTTGCAATCAGCTTTATTGGTAATTAGGCTGATATATTGATCTCCATCTGTCTGATTACTGGGTTTTTCAAAGTTGGTGTTAAACTCAGGAGTGAAGACAGGGGTGAGGTCAATTATCACACTCTAAGCCCCTAGCCCTGTGGAGGACTAATAGTCAAACAGAATTGAGGCACTATCTTAACAGGCAAAAAACTGCAAAATCTTTTCCCTCTCCTTTTTTTAATGCCTGAACTTTGTATCCAACACCCTTTATTTCAAACTTAGATTCCTTTGTATTTACATAGTAGCTTTGACTTTGTTCCCTTTATGGTTCCAAATTATTGCCTGAGAGTGCCCTAGATTACCATTTTCCTTTTTTATGTCCCTCTTAATGGGGGCTGTGGTTCTTTCCATTCTAGTATATGAAACATATGTTACTTGGGACTTTAGTTATATGGATGCAAACATTAAGAGAACACATAAAGTTGTAAAATATAATGGGCAGCAAGGAGTCAGGGCAGAGTGATGAGTCTGAGCTCTCTTCTTTTATTTTTTCACTGAGATATTTTATTTACTGAGATATTATTGCCATATGACATATGTAAGTTTAAGGTGTGCAATGTGATGATTTGATTTGATACATGGATATATTGTGAAATGATTATAAAAATATTAGTTAACACCTCCACTGCCTCATACAATAACCATTTTTTTGTACCTGGTAATAATATCGCAGATCTACTCTCTAAACAACTTTCAAGTATTAAATACAGTATTGTTAATTATGGTCACCATGCTGTACATCGGGTCCCCAGAACTTACTTATCTTATAGTTGGAGGTTTGCATCATTTGATCAACATCTCTGCATTTCCCCCAAACCCTGGAAACCACATTCTACTCTCTATTACTATAATTTTAGCTTTTTTAGATTGTACATATAAGTGAGAACATACAGCATTTGTCTTTCTCTGTCTGATTTATTTCACTTAGTATAATGGACTCAAGATCCATCCATGTTGTCAGAAAAGGCAGAATTTCCTTCTTTTTACGGCTGAATAGTATTCCATTGTATATATAAATTTATACCAGATCTCTTTTATCCATTCATCTGTCAAAGGATGCAGGTTGTTTCCATGTTTTGATTATCATGATTAATGATACAGTGAACATGAGACTACATATATCTCTTCAAGATAGTGATTTTATTTCCTTTGATGTGTACCCAGAAGTGAGATTCTTATATCATATAGTAGTTCTATTTTTAATTTTTTGAGGAATCTCCATAATGTTTTCCACAGTGGGTGTACCAATTTACATTCCCACCAACAGTACATAAGAGTTTCCTTTGCTCCATGTCCTCACCAACACTTGTTATCTCTTGTCATTTTGATAATAGCCATTCTAACAGGTGTGTGATATCTCACTGTGGTTTCGATTTGCATTTCCCTGATGATGAGTGACGCAGAGCACCTTTTGATGTACCTATTGGCCATTTGTATGTCTTCTTTGGAAAAATGTCTATTCAGGGACTTTGTCCATTTTTTAATCACATTTTGTTTTTTTGCCGTTGAGTTGTATGAGTTTCCTTTTTATTTTTTTAATTTTTTGTTTATTGCAGTAACATTGGTTTATAAGATTGTATAAATTTCAGGTGTACATCATTATACTTCTATTTCTGAATAGATTACATCATGTTCACCACCCAAATACTAATTACAAACCATCACCACACACATGTGCTGAATTATCCCTTTCACTCTCCTCCCTCCCCCCTTCCCCTCTGGTAACCACCAATCCAATCTCTGTCTCTATGTGTTTGTTTATTGTTGTTGTTATCTACTACTTAATGAGGGAAATCATACGGTATTTGACTTTCTCCCTCTGACTTATTTCACTTTGCATAGTACCCTCAATGTCCATCCATGTTGTCACAAATGGCTGGATTTCATCGTTTCTTATGGCTGAGTAGTATTCCATTGTGTATATATACCACATCGTCTTTATCCATTCGTCCCTTGATGGGCACTTAGGTTGCTTCCAAGTCTTGGCTATTGTGAATAACGCTGCAATGAACACAGGGGTGCATGTATCTTTATGCATCGGTGTTTTCAAGTTCTTTGGATAAATGCCCAGCAGTGGAATAGCTGGATCATATGGTAGTTCTATCCTTGATTTTTTGAGGAATCTCCATACTGTTTTCCATAGTAGCTGCACCAGTTTGCACTCCCACCAGCAGTGTATGAGTGTTCCCTTCTCTCCACATCCTCTCCAACACATGTTGTTTCCTGTCTTGTTAATTATAGCCATTCTGATGGGGGTGAGGTGATATCTCATTGTAGTTTTGATTTGAGTTTCCCTGATAGTTAATGATTTTGAACATCTTTTCATGTGCCTGTTGGCCATCTGTATATCTTCTTTGGAGAAATGTCTGTTCAGGTCTTTTGCCCATTTTTTAATTGGGTTGGTAGTTTTTTTGTTGTTGAGATGCATCAGTTCTTTGTATATTTTGGAGATTAAGCCCTTATCAGATGTATGGTTTGCAAATATCTTCTCCCAATTGTTAGGTTGTCTTTTTGTTTTGTTGATGGTTTCCTTTGCTGTGCAGAAGCTTTTTAGTTTGTTCTAGTCCCATTTGTTTATTTTTTGTATTGTTTCTCTTGCCCGGTCAGACATGGTGCTTGAAAATATGTTGCTAAGACCGATGTCGAAGAGCGTACTGCCTATGTTTTCTTCTAGAAGTTTCATGGTTTCAGGTCTTACATTCAAGTCTTTAATCCATTTGGAGTTAATTTTTGTGTATGGTGTAACGTAAGGGTCTACTTTCATTTTTTTGCATGTGGCTGTCCAGTTTTCCCAACACCATTTGTTGAAGAGACTTTCTTTTCTCCATTGTATGTTCTTGGCTCCTTTGTCAAAGATTAGCTGTCCATAGATGTGTGGGTTTATTTCTGGGCTTTCGATTCTATTCCATGGATCTGTGTGTCTGTTTTTGTGCCAGTACCATGCTGTTTTGGTTACTATAGCTTTGTAGTATATTTTGAAATCAGGGAGTGTGATGCCTCCAGCTTTGTTCTTTTTTCTCAGGATTCCTTTAGCTATTCGGGGTCTTTTCTTGTTCCAAATAAATTTTAGGATTCTTTGTTCTATTTCTGTGAAAAATGTTGTTGGAACTTTGATAGGGATTGCATTGAATCTATAGATGGCTTTAGGAAGTATGGACATCTTAACTATGTTAATTCTTCCAATCCAAGAGCACGGAATATCTTTCCATTTCTTTGTGTCTTCTTCAATTTCTTTCAGAAATGTTTTATAGTTTTCAGTGTACAGATCTTTCACCTCTTTGGTTAAGTTTATTCCTAGGTATTTTATTCTTTTTGTTGCAATTGTAAATGGGATGGTATTCTTAATTTCTCTTTCTGCTACTTCGTTGTTAGTGTATAGAAATGCAATTGATTTTTCTATGTTGATTTTGTATCCTGCAACTTTACCATATTCGTTTATTACTTCTAAAAGTTTTCTGGTGGATTCTTTAGGGTTTTCTATATATAAAATCATGTCATCTGCAAATAGTGACAGTTTCACTTCTTCCTTTCCAATTTGGATCCCTTTTATTTCTTTCTCTTGCCTGATTGCTCTGGCTAGGACTTCCAGTACTATGTTAAATAGGAGTGGTGACAGTGGGCATCCTTGTCTGGTTCCTGTTCTTAGAGGGATAGCTTTCAGTTTTAACCATTGAGGATGATATTAGCTGTGGGTTTCTCATATATGGTCTTTATTATGTTGAGGTACTTTCCTTCTATCCCCATTTTATTCAGAGTTTTTATCATAAATGGATGCTGTATCTTGTCAAATGCTTTCTCTGCATCTATTGAGATGATCATGTGATTTTTATTCTTCATTTTATTAATGTGGTGTATCACGTTGATTGATTTGCGAATGTTAAACCATCCCTGCATATCTGGAATAAATCCCACTTGATCATGGTGTATAATCTTTTTAACGTATTGTTGTATGCTATTTACTAGTATTTTGTTGAAGATTTTTGCATCGATGTTCATCAGTGATATTGGCCTGTAATTTTCTTTTTTTGTGTTGTCCTTCTCTGGTTTTGGTATCAGGGTAATGTCGGCTTCATAGAGTGAGTTAGGCAGCATCCCCCACTCCTCAATTTTTTGGAAGAGTTTGAGAAGGATAGGTATTAAGTCTTCTTTGAATGTTTGGTAGAATTCACCAGGCAAGCCGTCTTGTCCTGGACTCTTATTTTTGGGGAGGTTTGTGATTACTGTTTCGATCTCCTTACTGGTGATTGGTCTACTCAAATTCTCTACTTCTTCTTAATCCAGTTTTGGAAGATTGTATGATTCTAAGAATTTATCCATTTCTTCCAGATTGTCGAATTGGTTGGCATATAGCTTTTCATAGTATTCTCTTATAGTCTTTTGTATTTCTGAGGTGTCTGTTGTAAACTCTCCTCTTTCATTTCTGATTTTACTTATTTCTGCCTTCTCTCTTTTTTTCTTGGTGAGTCTAGCTAAAGGTTTGTCAATTTTGTTGATCTTTTCAAAGAACCAGCTCTTGGTTTTATTAATTTTTTCTATTGTTTTTTTTGGTCTCTATTTCATTTATTTCTGCTCTGATTTTTATTATTTCCCTTCTTCTACTGATTTTGGGCTTGGTTTGTTCTTCTTTTTCTAGTTCCTTTAGGTGCATTGCTAGATTGTTTATTTGAGATTTTTCTTGTTTGTTGAGATAGGCCTGTATTGCTATAAACTTCCCTCTTAGAACTGCTTTTGCTGTATCCCATAAATTCTGGCATGTCTTATTTTCATTTTCATTTGTCTCCAGGTATTTTTTTATATCTTCTTTGATTTCTTCATTAACCCAGTCGTTGTTCACTAGCATTTTGTTTAATCTCCATGTATTCGTGGCTTTTCTGATTTTCTTCCTATAGTTGATTTCTAGTTTCATACTGTTGTGGTCAGAAAAGATGCTTGATATTATTTCAATCTTCTTTAATTTATGGAGACTTGTTTTGTGGCCTAATATGTGATCAGTCCTGGAGAATGTTCCATGTGCATTTGAAAAGAACGTGTATTCTTCAGTTTTTGGATGGCATGCTCTGTATATATCTACTAGGTCCATCCATTCTAGTGTATCATTTCAGGCCAATGTTTCCTTATTGATCTTCTGTTTGGATGATCTATCCGTTGGTGTAAGCGGAGTGTTAAAGTCCCCTACTATTATTGTGTTACTGTCTATTTCTCTTTTTATGTCTGTTAATAATTGCTTTATATATTTAGGTGCACCTACATTGGGTGCGTAGATATTTGCAAGTGTTATATCCTCTTGTTGGATTGTTCCCTTGATCATTATGTAATGACCTTCTTTGTCTCTTTTTACAGTTTTTGTTTTAAAATCTATTTTGTCTGATATGAGTACTGCTACCCCAGCTTTCTTTTCATTGTCATTTGCATGGAGTACCTTTTTCCATCCCTTCACTTTCAGTTTGTGAGTGTCTTTAGGTCTGAAGTGTGTCTCTTGTATGCAGCATATATATGGGTCTTGTTTTTTTATCCAATCAGCCACCTATGCCTTTTAATTGGAGCATTTAGTCCATTGACGTTTAAAGTAGCTATTGATAAGTATGTACTTACTGCCATTTTTTAACTGTTTTTTCTCAGTGTTTTAGTAGTCCTTCTCTGTTCCTTCCTTCCTCTATACAGAATTGATTGTCTCTTTTATTTGACCCTTTGTCTGAAAGCTCTACTCTTTAACTCCCCTCCTCCCTCCTTTTATGTTTTTGATATCATATCTAACCTCTTTTTTGTGCATTTGTATCCATTTCCCTCTTATCATGGAAATAGATAATTTTTCCTATTTGTGGTCTTCTCTTTTCCCCTTAAATCAGTCCCTCTAACATTTCTTGTAGCACTGGTTTCTTGGTGACAAATTCCTTTAATTTTTGCTTGTCTGGGAAATTTTTGATCTCTCCTTCCGTTTGGAATGATAACCTTACTGGGTAGTGTATTCTTGGTTGGAAATTTTTTCCTTTTAGCATTTTAAATATATCATGCCATTCTCTTCTAGCCTGTAAGGTTTCTGCTGAGAAGTAAGCTGATAGCCTTATGGGGTTTCCTTTGTATGTAACTTGACTTTCTCTTGCGGCTTTTAGGATTCTCTCTTTATCTTTAACTCTGGACATTTTGATTATGATGTGTCTTGGTGTGGGCCATTTTGGGTTTATCTTGTTTGGGGCTCTCTGTGCTTCCTGTACCTGGATTTCTGTTTCCTTCCTTAGGTTAGGCAAGTTTTCATCTGTTATTTCTTGAAATAGATTCTCTGCCACTTTGTCTCACTCTTCTCCTTCCAGGACACCTGTAACATGGATGTTAGTGCACATGATGTTGTCCCAGAGGTCCCTTAGACTGTCCTCACTCTTCTTAATTCTTTTCTCTTTTACCTGTTCAGCTTGGGTAATTTCTTCTAGTCTTTCGTCCAGCTCATAGATCCATTCTTCTGTATCCTCTACTCTGCTTTTGAGTCCCTCTAGTGAATTTTTCATTTCCAGTATGTTATTCTTCATTTCTGATTGGTTCTTTTTTATATCTTCCATTTCTTTGTTGACATTCTCACTGAGTTCATCTATTCTTCTCCCCAGATCAGTGAACATCCTTAACACTCTTAGTTTGAACTCTCTGTCGGGTAGGTTGCTCATTTCTGTTTCACTTAGTTCCTTTTCTGGGATTTTGTCCTGTTCCCTTACTTGGAATGTATTCCTTTTCCTCCTCATTTTGCCTCTGTCTCTGTGCTTGTGACTACGTATTAGGTAGGTCAGCTATGTCTCCTGCTCTTGGATAGATGACCTTATGTAAGTGATGGCTTAGGAGGCCTGCCGTGTGCTTCCCTCAGTTCTCAATGTTCCAGGGGTGACCCCTATGTGGGCTATGTGTGTCTTTCTGTTGTGGCCTGTTTGCTCTCCCTGTAGGCACCCAGGGAGGCTGAGTTATGCTCCTGGCCAGCTGTTGTAATGCTCTGAGTTCCTTTTATGTTTTGGATATTAACCCTTTATCTGATAGATGGTTTGCAAATATTTTCTCCCATTCCATAGGTTGTCTTTTCATCTTGCTAATTATTTCCTTTGCTGTGCAGAGCTTTTTAGTTTGATGTAGTCTCACTTATTTACTTTTGCTTTTATTGCTTTCGCTTTTGGTATCATATCTGATTTTGAGCTCTTGTATATTGTTTTTGGTGGAGGAGTTGAGGAGATAAGTTTGAACAAGTGAAATACCAGAAACCTTAATCCTGGACTTTTTGTGCCAGGAATATGGGTTGTGGATTGTTATGGTGATAGAAAGAAGGGTGGGGTTGGTTTGAAAGGCAACATAAAAAGATTTTGTAATGAGCTTGGGTCCCATTGAACCCTTTGGTGATGCACAGCAGACTATGAGGTCATCTACCCTGAGAATTTGTGATTCAAATGTTTCTTTTCTCCCCTATGTTAACCTTGAACTCCAAAGGTCTATGATAATGAAATGGAGGAAGTCCAGAGAGGAACACATTTTCCTCAGTATATGTACTGAAATAATGTCACATATCATCTCATAAATCTTCATCATATTGTTGTAAGGTAGGAATTATATCCACATTTTCCAACCTAGGAATTGAGGTACAAATAGAAGAAGTACCTTGTACAAGTCCACACAACTTTGAAAGCAGGGGTCAACTTTGTTTAACTCTACTCAGTTAGTTGTCTGTTTGCAAAAGTAGTCAGGTAATGCCTTCCCTAAAGCCTACCCTATAGATAACATCTCTGATACTTGGGTCCCATGGTAACGGGTGGGGTGCTTAAGTTTTTTCAGGAACTGAAAATCTACTCCTTGTCCAGTTTAGGCTGGTTGAGACGACCAAATCATCAACTGGGCCTGTGCAGATGACCAGGATGAGTGACAGAGTGACCCTTTGACATCAAGGAGATAAAAACTCCACCATCAGATCATGGTAAAGACACCACTTTGTGAACATGCGTCCTATGAAAATCCATGAAACTTGACTAGATCATCAATTGCCTCACTTCTCCTTACCTCCAATCATCTATTCCCACTTGAGACCACCCCACCCTCTTATCCCATAAATATCCCTAATCCCATTTTTCAGAGAGTCAGATTTGAGATTGATTCTCCGTCTCCTCACTTGGCTGCCTTGTGATTAAATCCTTTCTCTTTGCAATCTCATTGTCTCAGTGATTGGCATAATTGTGTGGTGGGCCCAACAAGCCTAGTTCAGTAACAACTTAACAAAGGAAGGAAAGAAAAGAGGAAAGACAGGAAAGGTGTAGAATTACCAAGATATGGAAATAGAGGATCTGGAATTCAAGTTCTTTCCACTATGTCTGTGTAAATAAAGAAGGCTGTAAAGGATTAAAACAGACATATTAGAGAGTCCCCAGTTTTTCTGCTTCAGCACTTGGTTCCACTCTCCTTTGTCCCCTACCCCTCCTTTTCTTCCCCTACCTACTTCTCCCCTGAGCCTTGACAAACAGCAAAGCAGTTTTCCAAAGAACTCTCAAAAGAATTATTCTTACAGTTTCCAGGATGGGATTACTCCAACAACACAGTCAAGAGGAACAAAAACTAGAATAATCTCCAACCAGTCCAATCACAAATTTTGTAGCAGATAGAGATGAAAAAAACTGCCACCTAAACCATACCATAAGAACACTATTCCTCCTTACTCCTCACCTCTCACTCCTCAAACCCTGCTTTGGTTCAAAGTTACCTGGTCTTCAGGTGCTCCCTGAGCCACATCAGCTGAGTAAAGCCTTAATTTCTATTTGAGTTACTTAAACTATTTTTATTCCTTCATAAAACACAATATATTTTAAAATAGATGACACCAAATTGAGAAGCTTATTTGATTGGGGAAGTTAAGGCTTAGAAAACATGGTTTGAAAGGAGACAGCAAAGCAAAGATTTGGACAAATTATTTATTAAGAAATTAAGGGAATTTTAATACGATAATAGTAAGATATTTTCATCAATGGATGAGATCATCCAGACAGAAAAACAATAAGGAAATATCAGCCTTAAGTGACACGTTAGACCAAATGGACCTAACAGATATATACAGAACATTCTATCCAAAAGCAACAGAATACACATTCTTCTCAAGTGACGTGGAACATGCTCCAGGATGGATCATATGTTATATCACAAAACAAGACTTAATAAATTTAAGGAGACTGAAATCATATCAAACATCTTTTCCAACCACAATGGTATGAAACTAGAAATTAATTACAAGAAAACTGGAAAATTCACCAATATATGGAGATTAAACAACATGCTCCTGAACAACGAATGGGTCAAAGAAGAAATCAGAAGATAAATCAAAAAATACCTTGAGACAAATGAAAAAGGAAATACAACATACTAAAACTTATGAGATGCAGCAAAAGCAATTCTAAGAAGAAAGTTCATAGTGATAAATGCCTACATCAAGAAACCAAAAAAACCTCAAATAACCTAACTTTACATGTCAAAGAATTAGAAAAAGAAGGACAAATGAAGCCCAAAGTTAGTATAAGGAAGGAAATAATAAAGGTCAGTGTGGAAATAAATGGAATTGAGACTAAGAAGACAATAGACAAGGTCAATGAATCTAATAGCTGGTTCTTTGAAAAGATACATAAAATTAACAAACCTTTAGCTAGACTCATCAGGAAAAAAAGAGAGAGGAGTCAAATAAAATCAGAAATGAAAGAGGAGACATTACAAATAATGCCATAGAAATACAAAGATTCGTAAGAGACTACTATGAACAATTAACGTGAAAAAATTGGACAACCTAGAAGAAATCGATTACTGATCTTGGATCTTTCTTCTTTACTAATATATGTATTTAACACTATAAATTCCCTCTAAGCACTATTTTCACTACATTCCATACATTTTTATGAGTTGTGTTTTCATTTCCATTTAATTCAAAATATTTCTTAATTTTTCTTGAGACATCTTCTTTAACCTATGTGTTATTTGTAAGTATGTTGTTTAATCAATAAATATTTGAGGATTTTCCAGCTATTTTCTGTTACTGATTTCTAGTTTAATTCCATTATATTCTGAGAACATGTTTTTATGATTTCTGTTCTTTTAAATTTGTTGAGATGTATTTTATAGCACAGAATGTGGTCTATTTTGGTGCATGTTTCATTTGAGTTTGACAAGAATATGTAATCTGTTGTTGTGGGATAGAGTATTAGGTAAATATAGATTGGATCAAGTTGATTGACAGTGCTGTTCAAGACAATTATATCCTTACTGATTTTCTGCCTGCTTGATCTACCAATTATTGGAAGAGGGGTATTGATATCTCCAACTATAGTAACGAATTTATCTATTTCTCCTTGCATTTCTTTCAAATTTTGCCTCATTTATTTTAATGATCTGTTGTTAAATGCAAATGCATGCAAGATGGTTGTGTCTTCTTGGAGAACTGACCATTATCATTATGTAATATGCCTATTTATCCCTGGTAAGTTTTATTGTTCTGAAGTCTTCTTTGTCTGAAATTAATATAACTACTCCAGTTTTCTTTTGATTGAGTGTTAGCATGGTATGTCTTTCTCCATCCCTTTACATTTAACCTATCTTTATACTGAAGTGATTTTCTTGTAGATAACATATAATTGTCTTTTTTTAATCCACTCTGAAAAATCTTTTAATTGCTGTATTTAGGCCTTTCATGTTTAAAGTGACTATTTATATAGTCAGATTAATATTTACCTTGTGGGTAATTGTTTTTTATTTATTGCATTTGTTCTTTGTTTTTTCCCTCCTTTTTCTGATTTTCTCTTTTTAATAGAGAATGTTGAATAATTCCAATATATCTTCTCTTTTAGCATAATCATTATCCTCCTTTAAAAAAACATTCTTAATGGTTACCCTAGAGTTTTCAATATATATTTTTAACTAATCTAAGTCCACTTTTAAACAATACTACACCACTTCACTTGTGATGTAGTTAATATATTACAGAATATTTCCAATACTTCCCTTCCATTCCCTGTGACATTACTGTCATTCATTTCATTTATCCATATGCTATAATTACTCAATACATGATTACATTATCACTTTAAACAATGGTTATGTTTTACATAGAGTAAGAATAAGAAAAATAAAATAATTTATTTTGCTTTCATTTATTCTTTCTCCAATGCTCTTCCTTTATCTGTAGATTCAAGTTGCTGACCTATATCATTTTCCTTCTCCCTGAAAATTTTGTTTTAACATTTCTTGTAGGGCAGGAAGCTGGTCATGAATTTCCTCAGTTTTTAATTTGTCTCAGAAAGTTTTTATTTACCTTTCACTTTTGAAGGATAATCTCACTTGATACAGACTTCTAGGTTGGTGGGTTTTTTTCTTTCAATACTTGAAATATTTTATTCCATTCTCTTTTTGCTTGTACAATTTCTGATGAGAAGTCTGCTGTAATTCTTACTCTTCTTCCTCTATAGGTAAGGTGCTTTCATTCTCTGATTTCTTTCATGATTTTCTCCATATCTTTGGTTTTCTGCAGTTCAAATATGATATGCCTATATGTAGATGTTTTGGTCTTTATCTTACTTAGTGTTATCTGAATTTCCTGGATCTGTGGTTTCGTGTCAGTCATTAAATTTGAAAAACTCTCAGCCATTATTACTTCAATATTTCTTCTTTTCTCTCTTTCTTTTGCTTTTGTTATTCTAATTATACATATGTTACAGCTTTTGAAATTGCTCCACAGTTCTTGTAGATTCTGGTTTTTCCCCCATTATTTTTTCTCTTTGTATTCCAGTATGGAAAGTTTCTACTGACATATTTTCACATTCATTAATTCTTTCTTCAATGGTGTCCAGTTAACTCAGGAGCCTATCAAAGGCATTCTTTATTTCAGTTACTCTGTTTTTGATTTCTAGCATTTCCTTTCATCCTTTCTTAGAGTTTCCATCTCTTACTTACATTACCCATCTGTTCTTGTGTGTTGTCTACTTTTTTGCAAAAGAGTCCTTAGTATATTATTCATAGTTATTTTAACTTTTCTGTCTGACCATTTCAAAATCTGTGTTATATCTAAATCTGATTCTCATGCTTGCTTTGTATCTTCAGACTGTGTGTTTTCTTATGTTTTATCTTGCTTTGTAATTTTTTGTTGAAAGCTGAACATGATGTATTCAGTGATAGGAGCTGAGATAAATGGACCTTTAGCATGAGGATTTATATTAACCTAGGAATTGGGCTGTGTTTAATGTTTGCTGTAACTCTAGATGCCAAAGGCTTCTATTTTCTCTAATACCCTTGTTTTTGTCTTCTCTGTTGTCTTTTGGTTTTCTTAAGAACTCCTCCTTAGATAACATCTGGGCCTTGCAGCTCTTTCAGCTGTACCATTATACTGGAGTCTTGTTGATGTGGTGGTAAGGTACGAAGGAGGGGAACATTCTATTATCTTATGATTAAATCTGTCTTTTAGTGGGCCTGTGCCTCTGGGCTCTGACTTTCATAAGTGTTTCTTAGCTTCCCTCCTCCTGGGTGTTTTTTGCAATGGCGTTCTTCCCTCCACCTGCCAGAGCTATGAGGGGACTTTTTTTTTTTTTTTTTTTTAGCTCTTCACCATTAGAACCTAGTGGGGTTCCTGGAGGTAAAACCCACAAGAGTGTGCCCTCCAACCCTAAGACTGCAAACTCAAGAGTTTCTCACTCTCAAGCTAGTCTATACTCAGCCTCCAACCATTCATCAAAATGGTCATTAAAGTGTTCCTATGAATTTATGACCCCCACTGCTTCATTTCCATGTAAATATATCTCAGCTGTGACTTTCTGAGTCCACCTACCCTCTCCAGATTTCAAGATGACAATTTTCCCTGTGACGCAGTTGGAGGATAGGCCAGAGAAAAATAGTTGACTTTCAGTTTGTTTATCATTTTTTTTGGTAAAGATAGAAATGATGACTACTAATCTCTTTATGTGTTAAGGCTGAAAATAAATGTCTTTTTTTAGTTTTTTAATATACACTTTCAAACCTATATAAAAGGAGAGAGAATAGTATGACTAATTTCCAAATGCAGCAGCCCTCTTGCTAGTATGAGGAAAAGGACCATGCTTCAAGAATGGTAGACAGAAATGCAGGAGCCTGGGTTCCTGAAAACTATGTGGAATCACCCTAACCCTAGACTGTCTTCTTCTAGACTTCTTATTAGATGAGAAAAATTTTAAACCTTTATTTTAAGTCACAACTTTTTTTTTTCACAATCAAATGAACTTAATTTATTTGCTTTTTATTGTGGTAACATTGGTTTATAACATTGTATAAATTTCAGGTGTACATCATTATATTTTGATTTGGGTGTAGATTACATCATGTTCACCACCCAAAGACTAATTATAATCCATCACCAAACACATATGCTAATCACCCCTTTTGCCCTCCTCCCTCTCCCCTTCCCCTCTGGTAATCACCAATCCAATCTCTGTCTCTATGTGATTGTTTCTTGTTCTTTTTATCTTCTACTTATGTGTGAGATCATATGGTATTTGATTTTCTCCCTCTGACTTATTTCGCTTAGGATAATACTCTCAATGTCCATCCTTGTTGTCACAAATGTCTGGATTTCATCATTTCTTATGGCTGAGTAGTATTCCATTGTTTATATATACCACATCTTCTTTATCCATTCATCCTTTGATGGGTACTTCAGTTGTTTCCAAGTCTTGGCTATTGTGAATAATGCTGCAGTGAACATAGGGATACACTTATCTTATGCATTCGTGTTTTCATGTTCCTTGGGTAAATACCCAGCAGTGGAATAGCTGGATCATATGGTAGTTCTAGTCTTAATATTTTGAGGAAACTCCATACTTTTTTCCATAGTGAATGCACCAGTTTGCACTCCCACCAGCAGTGTATGAGAGAAGGGAACCTTCTCTCCACATCCTTTCCAACATTTCTTATTTCCTGTCTTGTTAATTATAGCCACTCTGACGGGAGTGAGGTGATATCTCATTGTAGTTTTGATTTGCATTTCCCTAGTAGTTAATGATGTTGAACATCTTTTCATGGGCCTGTTGGTCATCTGTATATCTTCTTTGGAGAACTGTCTGTTCAGATCTTTTGCCCATTTTTCAATTGGGTTGTTGGTTTTTTTGTTGTTGAGATGTATTCGTTCCTTATATATTTTAGATGTTAACCCCTTATCAGATGTATGGTTTGCAAATATCTTCTCCCAATTGTTACGTTGACTTTTCATTTTGTTGATAGTTTCATCTGCTGTGCAGAAGCTTTTTAGTTTGATGTAGTCCATTTGTTTATTTTTTCTATTGTTTCCCTTGCCGGTCAGGCATGGTACTTGAAAATATGCTGCTAAGACTGATGTCAAAGAGTGTACTGCCTATGTTTTCTTCTAGAAGTTTCATGGTTTCAGGTCTTACATTCAAGTCTTTAATCCACTTTGAGTTAATTTTTGTGAATGGTGTAAGATAATGGTCTACTTTCGTTCTTTTGCATATGGCTGTCCAGTTTTCCCAACACCGTTAATTGAAGAGACTTTCTTTTCTCCATTATATGTTCTGGGCTCCCTTGTGGAAAATTAACTGTCCAAGATGTGCAGGTTTATTTCTGGGCTCTTGATTCTGTTCCATTGATCTGTGTGTCTGTTTTTGTGCCAGTACCATGCTGTTTGGGTTACTATAGCTTAGTAGTATAATTTGAAATCAGGGAGTGTGATACCTCCAGCTTTGTTCTTTTTCTCAGGATTCCTTTGGCTATTCCAGGTCTTTTGTTGTTCCATATAAATTTTAGGATTCTTTGTACTATTTCTGTGAAAAATGTTGTTGGAACTTTGATAGGGATTGCATTGAATCTGTAGATTGCTTTAGGAAGTATGGACATTTTAACTATGTTAATTCTTCCAATCCAAGAGCACAGAATATCTTTCTATTTCTTTGTGTCTTCTTCAATTTCTTTCAACAACATTTTATAGTTGTCAGTGTACAGATCTTTTGCCTTTTTGGTTAAGTTTATTCCTAGATATTTTATTATTTTTGTTGCAATTGTAAATGGGATGGTATTTTTAATTTCTCTTGCTGCTACTTCATTGTTAGTGTATAGAAATGCAACTGGTTTTTGTATGTTGATATTCTATGCTGCGACTTTACTCTATTCATTTATTATTTTTAAAAGTTTTTTGGTGGATTCTTTAGGGTTTTGTATATATAAAATCATGTCATCTGCAAATAGACAGTTTCACTTCTTCTTTCCAATTTGGATCTCTTTTATTTCTTTTTCTTGCCTGATTGCTCTGGCTAGCACTTCCAATACAATGTTGAATAACAGTGGTGAAAGTATGCATCCTTGTCTGGTTCCTGTTCTTAGAGAGACAGCTTTCAGTTTTTCTCCATGGAGAATGATATTAGCTGAATATTTGTCATATATGGCCTTTATGTTGAGGTACTTTCCTTCTACACCCATTTTATTCAGAGTTTTTATCATAACAGATGTTGTATCTGTCAAATGCTTTCTCTGCATCTATTGAGATGATCATGTGATTTTTATTCTTCATTTTGTTAATGTGGTGTATCACGTTGATTGATTTGTGGATGTTCAACCATCCTTGCATCCCTGGAATAAATCCCACTTGATCATGGTGTATGATCTTTTTAATGTATTGTTGTATTTGATTTGCTAGTATTTTGTTGAGGATTTTTGCATTGGTGTTCATCAGGTAAATTGGCTTGTAATTTTCTTTTTTTATGTTGACCTTATCTGTTTTTGGTATCAGGGTAATGTTGGCTTTGTAGAATGAGTCAGGAAGCTTCCTCTCCTCTTCAATTTTTCGGAAGAGTTTGAGAAAGATAGGTATTAAGTCTTCTTTGAATGTTTGGTAGAATTCAGCAGGAAAGCTGTCTGGTCCTGAACTTTTATTTTTTGGAAGTTTTGATTACTGTTTCAATCTCTTTACTAGTTATTGATCTATTCAAATATTCTATTACTTCTTGATTCAGTTTTGGAAGGTGATATGATTCTAAGAATTTATCTATTTCTTCCAGATTATCCAGTTTGTTGACGTGTAGCTTTTCATAGTATTCTCTTATAATCTTTAGTATTTCTGAGGTGTCTGTTGTAATGTCTGTTCTTTCATTTCTGATTTTATTTATTTGAGCCTTCTCTCTTTTTTCCTTGGTGACTCTAGCTAAAGGCTTGTCAGTTGTGTTTATCTTTTCAAAGAACCAGCTCTTTAGTTTCATTGATTTTTTTCTATTATGTTTTTAGTCTCTATTTCATTTATTTCTGCTCTGATTCTTATTATTTCCTTCCTTGTCCTGTTTTGGGGCTTTTTTTTTTTTTCCTTTTGTTCCAGTTGCTTTAGGTGCACTGTTAAATTGTTTATTTGAGATTTTTCTTGTTTTTTGAGGTAGGCTTGTGTTGCTATAAACTTCCCTCTTAGAACTGCTTTTGCTATATCCCATAAATTTTGGCATGTCATCTTTTCATTTTCATTTGTCTCTAGATAGTTTTTGATTTCTCCTTTGATTTCTTCATTGACCTATTCGTTGTTCAGTAACATTTTGTTTAATTTCCACATATTTGTGGCTTTTGTGATTTTCTTCCTACAGTTGATTTCTAGTTTCATACCATTGTGGTCAGAAAAGTTGCTTGGTATGATTTCAGTCTTCTTAAATGTATTGAGACTTGTTTTGTGGCCTAATATGTGATCTACCCTGGAGAATGTTCCATGTGCATTTGAAAAGAATGTATATTCTGTGGTATATACCCAAGTCCATCTGGTCTAATGTGCCGATATTTCCTTATTATCTTCTGATTAGATGATTTATCCATTGGTGTAAGTAGAGTGTTAAAGACCCCTACTATTATTGTGTTACTGTCTATTTCTCTTTTTATGTGTGTTAATAATTGCTTTATATATTTAGGCAATCCTATGTTGAGTGCATAGATATTTACAAGTGTTATATCCTCTTGTTGGATTGTTCCCTTCATCATTATGAAGTGCCTTTCCTCGTCTCTTGTTACACTTTTGTTTTAAAGTCTATTTTGTCTGATATAAGTATTGCTACCTTAGCTTCCTTTTCATTGCCATTCGCATAGAGTATCTTTTTCCATCCCTTCACTTTCAGTTTGTGAGTGTCTTTATGTCTGAAATGTGTCTCTTGTATGCAGCATATATATGGGTCTTGTTTTTTAATCTCATCAGCCATTCTATGCCTTTTGATTGGAGCATTTAGTCCATTGACATTTAAAGTAGATATTGGTAAGTGTGTACGTATTGCCATTTTTTCCTTTTTTTCTGGGTGTTTTAGTAGTTCTTCTCTGTTCCTTTCTTCTTCTCTTGCTGTCTTCCCTTGTAGTTTGATGGCTTTCTTTAGTATTATGTTTGGGTTCCTTTCTCTTAATTTTTTGTGTAGTTACTATAGGCTTCTGGTTTGTGATTACATGAGGTTCATATATAACAACATCTGTATATAGCAATCTATATTAAGTTGATGGTCTCCTAGTTTTACTTCTTTCTAAAGGCTCTACTCTTTTACTCCCCTCCTCCCACATTTTGTGTTTTTGATATCATATCTAAACTCTTTGTGTGTGTGTGTGTATCTGTTACCCTCTTACCATGGAAATAAGCAATTTAGTACTTTTGTCTTTTGGCTTTCATGTTATCTTCATAGGTGGTTGATCTGCTACCTTTACTGTATTTCTGCCTTTACCAGTGATTTTATTGCTTTTTTTTTTTTTTGATAATTTTCTTATTCTTATTTGAGGTCTTCTCCTTCCCACTTAAATAGGTCCCTATAGCATTTCTTGTAAGATTGGTTTCTTGGTGATAAACTCCTTTAATTTTTGCTTGTCTGGGAAACTCTTTATCTCTCCTTTCAATCTGAATGATAACCTTGCTGAGTAAAGTACTCTTGGCTGTAGGTTTTTTCCTTTTAGCACTTTAAATATATCATGTCACTCTCTTCTAGCCTGTAAGGTTTCTGCTGAGAAGTCAGCTGATAGTCTTATGGGATTTCCTTTGTATGTAACTTGTGCCTTTCTCTTGCAGCTTTTAGGATTCTTTCTTTATATTTAGTTGTTGACATTTTAATTATAATGTGTCTTGATGTGGGCCTCTTTTGGTTTATCTCTTTTGGTGCTCTCTGTGCTTCTTGTACCTGGATGTACGTTTCCTTTCTTAGGTTAGGAAAGTTTTCAGCTATTATTTCTTCAAATAGATTCTCTGCCCCTTTGTCTCACTCTTTTCCTTCTGGGAGACATATAATACAAATGTTAGTGCACTTGATGTTATCCCAGAGGTCACTTAGGCTGTCCTTGTTCTTTTTAATTCTTTTTTCTTTTATCTGTTCAGCTTGGGTGATTTCCTCTAGTGTTTCATCCAGCTCATTGGTCTATTCTTCTGTATCATCTACTCTGTTATTGAGCCACTCTAGTGAAATTTTCATTTCCAGTATTGTATTCTTCATTTATGTTTGGTTCTTTTTTGTGTTTTCCGGTTCTTTATTGATGTCCTCACTGAGTTCACCCATTCTAGGGTCAGTGAGCCTCCTTATGACTTTTTGTTTGAACTCTTTGTCAGGTAGATTGTTTATTTCTGTTTCATTTAGTTCTTTTCTGGGGTTTTGTCCTGTTTCCCCATTTGGAACATATTCCTTTGCCTCCTCATTTTGCCTCTTTCTCTGTGCTTATATCTATGTATTAGGTGGATTATGTTTCCTGATCTTGGAGAGATGGCCTATGTAAGAGATGTCTTATGAGGCCCAGCAGTGTGCCTCCCTCTCATCACCAGATCCAAATGTTCCAGGAGTGACCCCTGTGTGGGCTACATGTGTCCTTCTGTTGTGACAGTGTTGCTCTTGCTGCAGGTGTTCAGTGAGGCTAGGCTGTCCCGCTGGACAGCTGGTCATAATGCTCAGCTGCATGTGGCTGCTATGGACACTTCAGTCACTTTATCAGGCATGGGGAGCTCCAGCACAGTTGGCCGCAAGGTCTAATAACACATTCCTGTTGCAGTTTTTCTGTTAAGTGAGTAGGCCTCCAGTGTGCCTGGTTGCCAGGCTCAGGGGCTTACAATTGCTGTAGGCCTCCAGCTTGCAAGGCTCTTGTCAGCTCTCTGAGGATTGCAGGTCAGTGGGTCTGGCTGAAACAATCCTAAAACCCAATTGTTTCAGGCTTTGGAAAGTGGGGCCAATGCCTATGTGGCTCTTTGAGAAGCACAAGTCTTCTGCAGCTAAGTCTCACCATCCACAGGGCCACACACACTGTCAACACAGTCTTGTCCTGTGCATGTGCCCTGACCCCCTGAAGCAGACCCAGTCACCACACTGCAGAGTCCCCACACACTCCATATCACCCCTCACACTCCACCAATTCTTCACACACGCACTACCCCCCAGAGGTGGACCCACTTGCCTGGCTGCAGAGGATCCAGGCACCCAGCCTATGAAGGCCCACAAGTTGCCCAAGGGCTTGCTGTTGGGTGGGGCCAGTCCCTGGTGTGGGCTGCCTGTCCTGGCTGAGCTGAATTAAATTGGTGTTCTAGTGGGTGGGGCAGATCCTGGGCTAAGAGGCCAGGGAAAGAACTCCAATAGCATTTGCCAGTGTCTGTGTCAGCATGCCTGTACTGGGTCATAATAATGGCTGCCACCACTGTCTCAGTCCCTGGAGAGGTCTCACCTCTCACTGAGATGTACCCAGAGCCTATCAGGTGAGTCTCTTTTTACCAAAGGACTGTCCTCCTTTCTTTCTGGTGATTTTAGGTTGTTTTCCATAACGGGTGAATTTGTGCATGGGCCCTTTAAGAGCTGGCTTTTTTCCCCTTATGTCCATAGCTTTTCTTGGGAGTATTTCCCGTTGTTGTTAGTAGCCAACAAACCCAGATATTATGACACTCATCTCGGTTGTGCTGAGTCCAAAAGATGCTTATAATGGTAACGCTTCCCTGCTCAGGTCCCCCACTTCTCCAGGTAAGTCTGCGAACCATGGGATTGCTCCCAGCCAGCCATGAAGTGCCATGGCTTGCTAAGGTGGCTTCTTTTTTCTCTCCAGAAAGTAATTTCTGCCTCTTCCATCTCAGTCAAGACTATCCCTTGTTGCGAGGGTTCTTTTAATCCAGTTTTCAGTTCTCTCTCAGGGGTAATTGTTCCAAGAGTAGTTGTAAATTTGTTGTGTCCATGGGAGGAGGTGAGTTCAGAGTCTGCCTACACTGCCATCTAGACCAGATCCCCAGATGACCTTAATTCTTAACTGATATGCTACCCCTCCCTCACCTCATCTCTCATTCCTTGTGACTCTACTATCTGTCCTAAGGTTTAAGAATTATATACTGCCTTGCTCCCTT
Source organism: Ceratotherium simum simum (assembly GCF_057802395.1). Classification (NCBI taxonomy): domain Eukaryota; kingdom Metazoa; phylum Chordata; class Mammalia; order Perissodactyla; family Rhinocerotidae; genus Ceratotherium; species Ceratotherium simum. Next base: position 70,731,606 of record NC_141905.1, on the reverse strand, counting down.
CCTCCTTTTTACCTTCTCCTCTCTTGTATTTGTCCTGTCAATTAGTTCTGTCAATTACTGTTTTTCCCCAGCACCTAACAGAATGTCTTGGACATAGTAGATACTAGATAAACACTGGTAAATTATTTTCATTATAACCATTTCTAAGCATATGAGAAGGCAAGGGGCTCACTCACAAATCCATTCTCAGTAGCTATACCATGGACCACTTCATAAGAAAAACTGCGTAGATGTCCCTACCTTACCTCAAGAATAAAAAATTTCCAAAGCAAAACCAAGGCTTGAAATGATTACCAAAATCATTTGTCAAAATAATTACTTTAGCCAAATATTCAATGCCTAGCAGGATATATTTCTGCCCAAATTATCTGGATAGTTTGTTGAGTCTTCCAGTTGGCTTTCTCTGTGGCCTCCTATGGTCCTTGCAAGCTTCTGCAGCTCTAGATATGCCAGTCCTTGTCTCAGGGGCAGAATGCAGGTAAACAAGGATGGCAAGCATTAAAAATCCAATATCAAGGGCTAGAGGAACTTTTTCAGGGCAGTCCTATGTGTTAGATGCCTTAGAATGCAGGAAAAATATTGTAAAATGGAGGGAGAACTGAACTACATATCACATTTCTCTTCTTAGCACTTTTTATTGTCTGAAGGTATATTTTGTTTTTCTTGATGTTATGATTTTCTGTCTTCCCACTTTAGAATGTGAGCTCCATGAGAGCAAAGACCATCTCTGCCTTATTCTCTTAACATGGAAACTTCGCACATAGTATATTATCAGTAAATACTTCTCAAATGAATGGATGCATCAGCAAATGTTTCAAAGAATGAACCAACAGCCTCTGGGGCAAGCAAAGCTCCCCTCTCTGGAGCTTAGTGTTAAGATCACATTTGGAAGCAGACTGCCCAGGTTAGTATTCTGGTACCATCCTTTACCAGCTGTTGCAACTGGGCTTACTTTCTTCATCACACTGAACTTATTTCCTTACCCATTAAAGGGGAGCAATAATTATACTGTCCAATGTACTCAGTATACTACCAATTACCAAATATCAATTTTTATTGCTCCAAAAACTGTGTGGGAAGATTCTGAGAAGTATCCAGATTGATTTGCAATGTGCAACACTAGAGATTCGTGTCTATGTTCCAGACATTTACCACCTCTAATTAGTCTAATTCCCTAATCACGCATATCTATACTAAATGATCTCTTAGGTTTCCTCTTGCTTCAGTATTTCATAAATAGGTGAGCAGATATGTGCTTCTGAGGGACTGTCTTGCACTTCTCCCTTCTCCTCTCCCCAGGGAAGAGCTCCCTGAGGTGTCCTACTCTTCCATTTGAATCCTGCCGTCTCTCTTGAAACTAAGAGGCCCAAGTACAGAGCACGTGACTTCTCTTTGGCCGACTTTGTAGCATCCTGTGGTGAGTAGAATGAATATGGCATACACAAGTAACCCCACAGTGAAAGGCAAGAACAAACAAAATGTTGTTTATCTCTCCCAAGTCAGTATCTGATGGGGCTTAGAAAAAGGCAATGCATTGTGGTTTTACTGGTTTCAGAAGAGACGGAGGCCTGGCAAGGAGTATCTGAGAGGGTAATTTAACACAGAACAGCCCTGGAACAGCTACTTAGCCATTCAGAACCTATTAATGTGTCTGTCTGGCTGAGGACACAGACTCACATCTCCCCCGTGAAAAAAATGGCAAGCATAAATTTCTCAGAACTTGATCATTTTTGTGGGGAGGTGTTTTTAATAGCAGAAAATGATCTGCTAAAACCAGAGGCCAGTGAAGTTTTAATCCATTTTTTCTCTCATATTTGTCCTGATAATTTTCAAAAGAAAAGTTTTATTCCAAAATTGTGTCTAACATTGTTCATTGAAATACTATCTGCATATTCTGAGGTATCACTTAGTGGGTCAGTTTTATAGCTCCATGCTTCTGGAAAGGACTCCAGATTTTCAGTCCTCTCTATTACTGTGATTGTATTGCCTTGTTCAACTAATGACCCCCAATCAATCACAACTTCGGTATCAATGTACTTGTGGATCTCTTCCTTCTATATTGAATTTTGCTTTGGCCAATGAGACATCAGCAAATGTGACTCAAATAGAGACTTGATTTTCACTTGCACACTGAAGATTGTCTTTATGTAATACCCTGTGAGGAAGCCCAGCCCCAAGCTTGCTTCCTTGAGATTGAAAGAGCGTAGGGAGAGACAGGCACAGCCATCCCAGCTATCCCAGCTGAGCCCTGCTTCCAGCCAGCTCTCCAGCTGCAATTCAGCTACCTGAGGCAACCCAGGGAAACCAACGGAAAAACCAGCCAGCCAACGCACAGAACTGTGAGAAGTAACAAATTGAAGTGATACATCATTGTTTCAAGCCGTTAGGTTTTGAGATTGATTGCATATAAATAGGCAGCTGGTTCCATAACTTTGAGCTAGTTCCATAAGTCTAGAAGCCTGAGTTTCCTCTTCTATAAAATGCGAATGATGTTGTCACTCTACAAGGATATTCTAAGGATTAAATATAATGATGAATTCGATTGTCTCTAACTCTCAGCCTGGCCCATAGAAGACACTAGGCTTTTTAAATTTACATGTTTTTATTACTATTTTTTCTACCTCTATATCTGTAGGAGAAAAAAGTGAATTTGGTTTCTGTCATGAAAATATAGTGAATTTTCCAGGAGAATTCTTTCATAGCTACATCAGTGATGACTAATCATGATGAGAAAAGTTTTTCCTCTCATAGGATACTTTTGGAAGTTGTTTCACATAAGGAAAAACTCACTTTTGTCAGAACAATAACATTTGCCTCGCTAATGTTGATTTGTTTTCAAAATTCAAATAGACTATGCATTTTGACTACATGGTAACTACAAGGAGAACCTGTATGATATTAGTTTAAAAAGCCATATAAGAAGCCCAGAACAAATTGGGGAAAACAGCTTATTCATTTTTGAGACAAAAAAAATGTCCGTCGCATACCTTGATGCTGACTCAAGCCGAAGTATGGCACAAATGATTTGCTACAAACATATATTTGTAGAAAATGAAGTCTAATGGTGTAATTATGGAGAACATCACAGCCTTGTTTACCAGACATTCTAAACAAAATTTTTCTAAAGAAGTCCAATGGTAGATCAGTATATTTGAAAAGATGCTGTATTTTGAAGTAGCTGAAGGATCCAGAGTGTTTCAGTCTGCTGAAAATGGATTTATTGCAGTAGAGAACATCATTATGCTCAATGGACATCCAAGATGAGATAAACAAAACAGGAAGAACATAGGATGATGACATTATTTTGGTCGTATTCAATATATTGTGTAATGGGATTCTCAGGCTATTAATGAGTTGGTGGAAGCTAGAAAATGTATGCAACATTACTAGAGACATTATCGGTATAAAACTACAAAGCAATCCAGAAGCTAATTTGGGTCAGACTTCCACAGAGATTAGGAATGATTTAAATTAATTAAAAATTTTTTGGCTTATTTTGGAAAATTTTTGTAACTTTCTAATGTCCCAACAATAAATTTATGAAAATTCAGATTATGGATTGCACTGTAAATTGTAACAGGAGTATGGCAAACTAGCAAGAGTACATGTCTTGGACTCAGAAGACCTTATTTCTAGTTATGCTTACGTGACCTTAAACAAGTCACCTCATTAGGTCTCTACATCTTCAAAATGAGGGTATTGGAAGTTATCAGGTACCTTTAAGATCTTAAAAATGCCTGATTTTCACCAATTTTGTGATAAAAGTTAGGCAATTGTGCCTAGCACAAATAGGCTACATAGTGGACCCCAAAGATATCCAGGTCCTAATTCTTGAAACCTGTGATTGTCGCCCTATATGGCCAAGGAGACTTCACAGATGTGACTAAATTAAGGGTCCTGAAAACGGATAATTATCCCAGATTATCTGGGCAGGCCCTAATGCAATCACAAGTGTCTTTATAAGAGAGAGTCAGAGAGATATTTGGACTACAAAATAGGAAGTAAGAAATATGACAACAGAAGCAAGAAGTTACAGGGGTCATAAGTCAAGGAATATAGGCAGCTTCCAGAAGCTAGAAAAGGCAAGGAAACAGATTCTCTCTTAGAGCCTCCCAAAGGAATCAATCCTGCTGAAACTTTGACTTTAGCCCAGTAAAACCAATTTCAGACTCCTGGTCTCCAGAATTGTAAGAGAATAAATGTGTGTTGCTTTAAGCCACCAAGTTTGTGGTAATATGTGACAGCAATAACAGGAAATTAATAGAGCAATCAAAAACCTTAAGACCAACTTGGAGATATAAATCACGGAATAATAACTACTGAGTCAGTCATTTGTTAAGGTATTTATTGGTCACTGACTTTGAGACAGATATGAAACCTGACGCTGGGATTGAGATATAAGTCAGAGTTGTATTAGTTAGGATGTTTTGGCCCTGAATAACAGAAAAACACATTTAGATATTAAAGGGGATTTATTAACTCATGTAACTGAAAAAATCCAGAGGAAGGGCAGAGACTAGGAATTGTTCAAGCAGGGTTCCAGGTCCCTTTCTCTATAGTTTTCTCAACTCTACCCTCCTCCACATGATCTTTCCTACCTCAAGGTGATAGAGAGATGGCTGCATCCACACGAGACACATATCCACGCCCAACAAGATCCAGAGGAAAAGTGAGACCATCTCTTCTGGGGATTTCTCTCAAGAATGAGGAAAAGTCTTTCTCAGCAAACTTCCTTCTCATGTCTCAGCCCCAGTTGGATTTGTGCCATTTCCAAACTGATCCCTTTAACAAGAGAATGTCATATTCCAGTTGACTTGGGCCTAGATTCCTAAACTAATCCATATAAGGGGAATTTGATTAGTCTTAGACTTTTCATACCACCAGTAGAAGTGGAAGAGGGATCAGCTCCCCCTGAAGCTGCATGTGGGAGAGATGGCTATCTGGAAGAAAATCGTCGTGCTTTTCAAAAATGGGAAATAGATTCCTGGAAGACAACTGGAACTTTCCACTGCAATAGTATTCACAAATACCATAAACATGTGAAGTAGGGGAGACAAAAGTGCAATCAAAAAGGTACAAGATATTGTGATAAATGTTTTTCTAAGGATACCCAAAATATACTGTGGAAAAATGTAGAAACAATAGGCAAGAATGAAGAAATCTAACTGAAATGGTTTAGGGTCACTTCCTTGAGGGAACAACGTATAAACTAAACTGAACCTTGAAAGATGAGTGACAGTTAGTCAGGTAGAGAAAGGAGTAGTATTTCAAGCAAAGACAATAGAGGGTTTGAAGCTAAAGAAGTGTGAATGAGCCTGATGAGATCAGAGAGCAGTGAGAAGTTCAGCATGGTTGAAGAGCACCTAACGGGAGTAGGGGCTGGAGAGTAGGAGTGCCACAAGACGAGAAGCTGGGAAACAAGTTTGACGCTGGATTTTGTAAATTTTATTGTTTTTGTAGATCTTATAGATCATGGTAAGGAGTTTGATCTTCATCCTTTTAACAATGGGGAGCCAGAGCCCACATTACTGTAGGTCCATAGGAGAAGGAACTAATTGGGAATAAATAGAACTTTGCAATTAATTGGAATTAGGAGCTAAAGAAGAATGAGCTGGGTCAAGGACTTCTGTGAAGTGTCTGGCTTAAGTGAAGGATCTTTACGTTACCAGGAGTGGGTTTGAAGTACCCCAGGACCTGAGGTAGAGATATGCAGTGGGCAGTTAGAGAGAGTATGAGACTAAAGAGAGCCTATGATGGAGGTGTCAGTCTCTCCAGTTCACAGATGAGGATAGGGAGGTGTAGATATGTAAAAAAATTTGTCCAAAGTCATGGGACAGAAAATTCCTGATGCAAGTTTCAAACCCAGTTCTGCCAGGCTCCAAAGCTCATGCTGTTAACACTTCTGCCATTTGGTTTACAATAGCTCTCTCTGTAGAGGTTAATAAACACCTATTTTGCAGATGGAAACTGAAGCTCAGAAAAGTGATTTGTTCAAGGTCGTATAGCCATTTAGTAGTAAAGCTTGGCCTTGAAAACAGACCTTTTAATTTCAACTCCAATGCCATTTCCACTATGTGGCATTGTCTGTGCATAAAATTTTGCTTTCTAGGGACCTTTTGAATTTTTTCCTTTAGAATATATGCAGGCAAATCTTTGGCTAGATTGGCTCAGGTGAAGTTCTGCAGAGGAAAATAAGTTAGACTAGACTAATTACCTTTGGCTGTAGTATTCAACCTGGGTGATTTTGACCCAGGAGACATCTGGCAATGTTAGAGATATTTTTTGCTTGTCACAACTGAGATGCAGGTATTACTGGATCTAATGGGTAGAGACCAGGCCACTCACAACAAAGAATTTTCCAGCCCAAAATGTCAAGAGTACCAGGGTGGAGAAACTCTCACTTGTGGCAATAATGCTTTTGATTGGTAGATGTGGTCATTGTGGACCACCCTCTGTCTATATATCCCAACCCCCGAAAATTCTATTTTCCCTTTTTCCTTCTCTGAGTTTTTTGTTGTTGTTGTTTTTTATTCAGGTTCTCTCTGTAGGTCTCAGATTCTGCTCACTCACCATTTTTTTTGTCAAGGCTAAAAGCGTTGTTACTTAGAAAGGTCCTATCTCGAAGTTGGTTCAGCTAGTATATTCGAGTATTCTTTCTATAAGACTTTTTGAAACAATAGTTTAATCAATATTAAAGGCAAATGCACCATCCTTTTAATTGGGAGGCAAAGTAGCAGAGCTGTTAGACACTTGGACTTTGGAATCAAGCACAACTGGATTCAGATCCCAGATCCACCTGTGTGCCTTCAATGAGCTAGTTAACTTTATTTTTGTGTAACAGTATCTATATAATAGGGCTATTGATATAGCTAAATGAGATAATCCATATAAAGCATTCATAACAAAGTCTGCAAGTATTAGTGTTAGCTTTTGTGATTACTAGTGGCCGTCAGTAGGTGCCATATTTAGAGATGTGTTTCATTCAAGCAACCAAACTGTTTTGAATGTATAGATGCATACTTTTCTTTGGATAACTATACTGGATATTAAACTCTGCTTGGCAAACAGGAAACTTACTTTCTCATAACGGAATTTTTGTAAGTAAAGAATGAAAGCCATGTAAATTACCAAGGCAAGAGCTTCTTAAACGTCAAGATCTGGCTACAACAGGGTATTAGTCACTTTGGACTGCTATAACAAAATATCACAGACCAGGTGGCTTAAATAGCAAACATTTCTTTCTTGTAGTTCTGGAGGCTGGGAAGTTCAAGATTAGGGTGCCAGTATGGTCAGGTCCTGGTGAGGGCCCTCTTCCTGGTTTGCAGAGTTCTGCTTTCTTGCTGTATCCTCATATAGAAGAGAGAGAAAGAAGAAGCTCTCAGATCTTTCTTATAAGGGCTCTAATCCTGTCAGGGGGACCCCACCCTGATGATTTCTTCTAAACCTAGTTACCTCCCAAAGACCCCACTTCCAAGTACCATCACATTGCGAGTTAGGCCTTCAAAATATGAATTTGGGGGGAACATAATTCAAACCATAACAGACAGTGACAATGTGATGAAGTGAAGTATATCTGGTGGGGGGGGGAGTGTATATTTACAATATAAAGTGGTAGATGAGCTTAACCTTCTTATGTGGTTTGTGAATGATCCTCTAGATTTTTCTCACTAGGTGGGAAAATGGTAGAGTTGGCATGGTATTATGAAAAGATATTTTGAACTTCTAGACAAAAACTGGGGTTTCAATTGCCAGGTCAAATGCCAAGTTATCTCACACCTCTGGGCCTTATTTTCACACCTGTAAATTGAGGAAGTTGGATTAGGTAATTTCTAGTGTTGCTCTGGTAATGCTATCATAAAATGAATCAATAATGATCTTAGAAAAGTTCTGTTAAGCTGAACTTTGCCTCTATGTCACTGCTGTCCCTTTACCATCATTTAAAATAAATGCAGAATATTGATCATGCCCCTGGAGGCTGACAGGACATATTTTTAGGAGGAAACTTTCTAGGAAATATTTAAAATGGCTTACTCCTAATAATCAAGCTATGCCTCTAATGATACCATACCTTAAGGAAAAATCTGTCTTTTCCAGTTGAAGACAAGTGGTTTTGACAACGTTTGTAGAGGATGCATAAGTAACTGGATTGGTACCTTACCCTGAGGCAGGTTCCAATAAGGGTTTTGCCCTTATTTCCATTGTCTTCTCTTTGTCCATCTCTCATGGGTTCACGCCCCCTCCTCTGTTCTCTTAAGGAAACTCTCTTTGCAAATTCCTATGAGCTCTAAAGAGACACATCTTTGGTCTGTGCCTTTGTAAATTCCTTCTTTTCTTATAGTGATTTATTTTTTTTCATTGCAATTAAAAAAATTATACATGCTAATTTTCAAAATTATCAAAAACACCAAAAAGGGTAAAGAAGGAGAAAAAAAAAACTCATCCATAATCTTGTAGCCCATAGTAACTATGGTAGGAGTTTAACATTTTTAAATACTTTATTCTTTTTTTGGATATAGGTGATCAAAAATATTTTAGCTTCAAAGTATTTTCTTTTCTTTTTCTTAGCATTATATCATAAGAATTTCCTCATCCCATTAAAAATTCCTTGACAATCTGATGTAATGGATGTAGACTATTCCATTTATGGGTCATATGTCTTTTTAACCAGTCTTCCATGGTTGGACATTTCCTTTTTTTTTTTTTACTATTATAAGTAAGTTTGCCATGAATATATTTGGAAATAAATCTTTACCTGTATTTCTGATTATTTTTTCAGGCTATACTCCTAGAAGTGCTCAAGCTCTGGGTCAAAGGGCATGAGGACTTTTAAGACTGGCTGAATTGCTTCCCAAATTATATTAATTTTCAATCCCACCAGCTTGTATGAGAGTGCTTAGTTTTGTAAGTTTTCTCAGATCAAAACAAGCAACTTCTCTAAAGAAATATCTAAGTAGAGTACAGCGGTATGGACCAGAGTTTTTAGATTGGAGAAGAGAGTCCTAGAAAAACAATTCCTAAGAAACAGATCATTAGCAACTACCTGGGGAAGTTAAACACAGATGTCCACCTTTCTGTTTTTATCACACAGCTGAAGGGGCAATCATTGTCTTCTCATTTTCCCGCAATCTACCAGCTCCATGTCTGAAAATATTTGTTGATTTCAAATCAGAAGTTCATTTTCACCACGTGGAATTTTCCAAAAGCTGTCTTCATATTGCTATCTAATTCTTCATGCTGGGTTAGGGCAAGTTAAGTTCACAAGCTGAATTAGCCGATCAAGCCAAAGTCATTAAGGGATGGAACTTATAATTCATAAAGCAGACATTATTCTGATTGGTAGTGTCTATAAATTATTCTATCTTCAGTGTCTTTCAGTAATGGGCTTATTGCAGATGAATAAGGAGAGTTCCTTGAGGCCATAGAAGCACTTAATAAACCAGTGGGGAATGTATGACGATTGCCAAATGGAAAACCAGAAAAATGATTTGGCCTCAGTTTTGCGTCAGATGGGGAGATGGAGACCACTGCAGGGGAGAAGGAGAAGGAAATGTCAACCTTGAGAGACTGTGGTAATTGGGAAAGCTGAGCGGCTTTTGAATTTAAAAAGACAATTAAGAGACACTTGTGTATATCAGGACTCCAAGAGGGTGATCCCTGGAGGAAGAGGGGAAAGAAACAACATAAGAAAAAAGAAATACTAGGAGGCAGAGTGACAAAGGAAGCAAATTTCAATTCTGTTCATTTGATTTGATTTGAGATTGTATCTGGCATCCTTCTGAAAACACAAGATAGCTAAAGACTAAAAGCCTAATACAAAGTAAGACATGTAAAGGCTTTGACCCAAAGCAGAAGCTTTGCATTTTTGGGCCACATGGCATAAGACATTCCAGCTGGTGGGGTCCAAATAGATCTTCTCTTTGTCATAACTGCCACTGTGACCACAGTGTTTAGTTGAATGCATCTTTCAGCCTCTTTTTTTTTTTTTTTTTTTTTGTGAGGAAGATCAGCCCTGAGCTAACATCCATGTCAATCCTCCTCTTTTTGCTGAGGAAGACTGGCCCTGGGCTAACATCCATGCCCATCTTCCTCTACTTTATATGGGATGCCGCCACAGCATGGCCTGACAAGTGGTGCATTGGTGCGCGCCTGGGATCCTAACCTGGACCGCCAGCAGCAGAGCATGTGAACTTAACCACTACGCCACAGGGCTGGCCTCTTTCAGTCTCTGTGTTTGCAGCAAGACATGCCTTACTCAAGGTCAATGCCAAATACCCATGGATCTCATGAGTTCACAGGGGTTTTACATACTAATACAGCCTATAATCAGGAAAAAAATTACATTATTGTCCGATATGCTGTTGTTCATGCAGTTACCTCTCCTTGCAAGTTTTTGTGCTGTAGATGCTCCACGGGAGACCTTGATCCTTATTCCAAAAGCATCAAGTGAATGCTAAGTGAGATGTAACAGATACTGTTGCTCCCCAGCCCAGATTCCCTTTACTCCTTTTAACTGGGTCACTGCACCCATCCCCCAGCCGTTCTGTGTATTGTCAACTAAGGGCTCACAACTGTCCATCTTCTCCAGAGAATTGTCCTCTGATAGGGAGAGGAGACCCGCCTCCCACCTGGGGACACCCACAGCCAATGACTGTCTGATAAAGCAATAAAAAAGGCAGCCTCCTTGCCTCTAGAAGGAACGTTGTATGTTGGGGGGCGTTATGATCCAGAGCCCACCAACACTACCCTTGTCCCCCAGTGGATCAGGTCAGGACCAGTTTTCACCTGAGACCACAGCCTTGCTAGGCTATTTCTGGTTCCTTATCTTCTTTTCCTCCTCTCCAAAGGTTTTTCCTCAGGAGCACTCCATCAATGAATGACCTGCCCAAATCCCTGTCTCAGGCTCTGCTTCTAGATCTAAGACAGGAGAAATGATTTTATCATGATTATTTGTGTATCCTTCAGTCTCTCAGAACAGACTGTATGCTTAAATGTGAGGTCTGTCTCGTCCCACCCTTGTAACCCCTCTAGGGTCTAATACACTGCCTTCCACATTTTAGATCCTCAAATAGTAAACTGAAGTGACAATTGATATTGCAGAAATATCTTTTAAAGAATCATATTTAAAAGGACCAAATGCTGTTAATAATGATTTCAAATATATTGTGGTTCATCTTTGTATTAGCGAGAGACCCCAATAACATGTCCAAAGACCAAAATGCCTTTGTCTCTCCCCACTCCAAAATTTAAATATTTTCACAGTTCTTGACACATTTTCTTATTCTTTCACAACTACCACCAACCTCTACTCTACTCAATCCTGTAGAGTGATTCTTTACACAACAGACTTTGAACATCTAATAGATAAATGTACCAGTGATTTTTGTTGTTGTTGTTGTTGATGATGCAAGTAAAAGAAACAAATTTGAGCTAGCTTAAGCTACAAAGGAAAATTTTGGGAAGGATATGAGTGTGTCTTATAGCATTCAAAGAAGAGTTGGACAATGGGTTATCAGAATGGACAAAAACCAGGATAGCTTTGGCAACTTCTGGTGCAGAAGTTTGCAGACCTTCTCTTTAGAGAATCACCATTAATATGACTTAGTCACCCTAAGCCTCTAATGCCTGTGTCTCTGGTTAAAACTTCTAAGATCAAATACATAGTTTATGCATCATCCATAAAAATAATTAATTATGGCCAGAAGATGTCACAAATCACCTGCACGGCTGTTGGGGACCCATCCTAGAGAAGTGAGAGATTTAATGAACAGGCAGCTTCCCTGACGTTGTACAACCCAGAAAAGGTAGCATGCTAGACAGTTTATATCATTTCAGGATTATTAGGACAGCCCCAAGGGGACTTAAAAATCCAGTAGAGGAGCTAAAATGCATACTCAAATAGTTATTAACAACTAATGCAAATAAAATCTGATGAATATCAAGAGCATAAAAGCAAAACATTTAGGGGATCAAAAGAAGGAAATAGTATTTTCAACAGGCATGAATAGGATAAAAGCAAGGCTGGGAAAGGGGATTCCAGGAGCCAGAGTAGTAGAGACAAAGGTGTGGATAGGCCAAGTGTGGTGGCTGAAGGTGGGCTGGCTTTATTGGAGTCCAGAGAACATTTTGGAGAGCAGTAAGAAAACAGGTACAAAAGGTGAGACTTGGATGGCTGGTGACGAAGCAGGGACAGGATTTATTAGATACTGGGAGATGGAAGGTTTCTGAGCAAGGAATGGGGTAACCAAAACTGTACTTTTAGAAGACCAATCTGCTTACACCCACTTTCCCCAAACGCTGCTGTTAGGAGGAATAAAGTCCCAATTTCCTGTACTTTCTGAATGTTTGATGACGCAGAGGCAAGCAATGTAAATGATTTCACCCTCTTTAGGGACCCCATGTGTAGGAAGGTGTTGCATAGCTGGGGCTTCTCAGGTTATGCCTATGTATGTAGACTGAAGAAGTGGGGCAATTATCCAAAAAATCTTGACTATAAGGCTCACATTTACTTGACAAATCCCAATTGTTTATGAAAAATGGTGTGTGTGTGTGTGTCTTCACCCCTTACTTTGGTTTGATTTGGGGTTGTTTACTTGAGTCATCTAGATAATTGCTTCATTTTCCCATCTTTCCTGGTTTCTGTAGTCGTGACCCTCATGTGTCAGAGTTCTGAGGGGGCCAGAAGAAGCCCCCCTCCCAGGATGTGTTAGGAGCTGCTTTCCCAAGCTGGATCCATTTCTCTCTGTTTCCCTGTCTAGACCCCACTCGCAGGAGAGGAACTTGATGCTAGAGCTCTGTTTAGATCGACATTCAGCCTCTTCTCTCTCTCCCACCTCCGTTAGAGAAGTTTTGGAATTATTTCCCTTGGTAGGCAGAAAGCAGAAGTAGGCAGGAACTCACTGAATCACAGCCGGGGAAGTTGCCTCGATAACTTGAATACTGCCATCTCAGAAAATGACAGTCACTCTGCAGGGACTTGGATGCTCAAGATTGTTCTTTCAAATGTTTCCATGTTTTCTTTAAGGGGAAAAAGATAGAGAGCAGGGAGGACATTGGTGACTTCTGCGTTTCCGTATAGGTTAGATGTATCACTTGTCCGTGTAGTGAATATGAGTTTCCCCCCACGACATTTGAATTTAAGAACCATCACATTACTTTATTTTTCTTAAAAAAATAGAAACCTGAGCTCCCATCCCCGAGAGCACTCAAGAGTTTCCACCTCTGCTGTGTTTTGGGTCTCTGCTGTGTACTGGGAAGTTAGTTGTCAATTGGTTGGGTCCATGACAATTCTGAGGGGCTTACTTGGTTCACAGATGATGGGCCTGGGCCTCAGTTTACAGTGAACATCAGTGCAGTACAGTCAGGTGACCCTATTATGCCATATGACTGCTGTGACCTCCTTGCCACAGTGACTCTGTCTCTTGCTATTGCTTTCAAGCCTTGGCATTTCAAGTCTGTTGTCCAAAGACATCCCACATTTATACTCCATTTGGGAAACTGCTGGTTGGCCCTGGGTCTCTGCCATTCTCAGAAATACTCAAACTGCCATTCCTTTTCTATTCTCTCTTCCCTGTCTGACTCAAGGCACCTCATTCCAACCTTCTCCCTTCGGTGGCCTTGAAACAAACAAAAATATCCATTTGCTTCTCCAGATACGTGTGTGTGTGTGTGTCTGCATTTGTGTGTGTGTGAGAGAGAGAGAGAGACACAGAGAGAGAGAAAGAGATTGACAGAGAATTACTTTTGGGTTTGAGAAGAGAGGAAGGATTTATCAGAATTTTTAGAAGTATAATGCTTACCTCTCATTCCTGGAGTGAACGTTGTGATGTGGATCTAAAAAGGAGTTTTATTTTTCCTTGGTGAGTTCACAGCAGCTTCCCCCAAAGCTCTAAAACACTTCTAGTAGCTTTTCTTTTGCAGAGGGGCGGGGAGGGTGCAAGCATTTTGAGTGGTTCGCCTTAATACTTCACCACGTATCTTTGTTAAAAACAGCAATAAGTAAAGAACCAGGGCAAGAGAGAGGGTAGTAGGGTCATGGAAAAAAAAATTAGGATTGTGGCCCCAGATTGGCTACAATGTTTTTAATTCCTTCTGGGCCAGCAGATGAACTATTTCTAATTCTTGTTTCAGGGATAGGACTAGGATAGCTTTTCAAGACTCCATGCCCTAGGCAGGGAGTTCATCACCAGGCTCCTGAGACCATGAAGTCTGTTTCTCATAATTCCTTTCCAAATTCAGCACCTAATCCACAGTGTCAAGACCTAGATCTGGCTCCCATAAACCCTGGCTTCAGTGCCTGTTGATATTTTGAATTTCCTCTTCATTTTCAGCACCTTAACAATCTCTTCCTCTTGACTTCAAGCTTGGCTACATATCAAAACATTGTTTTGTTTTGTTGCATCTAGACTTCCAAGTGTTTGGAAGGTTCCTTTATTGTGGGAAGTTCTTTGATTACAGGTTCAAATTCTTTAATAGACATAGGGCTATTCAGATTTTTAATGTTTTTTCTTGAATCATTTTATAATTTGTATTTTTCAAGCAATTTTTTCATTTTATCTAAGTTGTTGAATTTATTGGCAAATAGATGTTGATAATTTCCCATTGCTATCTTTTAATATATGTAGGGTCTGTAGTGATATCCCTATTTTTATTTCTGATATTGGCAATTTGTGTTTTTTACTCTTTTTTTCTTTATTATTCTTGCTAGAGGTTTCTCAATTTTTAAAGTATTGTCAAGAATGAAAATTTGACTTTGTTAATTTTCTCTATTTTTGTCTATTTTATATTTTATCGATTTCTGCTCTTTATTTTTTCTTTCTTCCTACTTATTGTGGGTTTGCACTACTTTTTCTAGCTTCTTGAGGTAGAAACTTAGAAAAATGATTTCTAAGCCTTTCCTCTCTTCTAATATAGATATTCAAGCTATAAATTTCCCTCTAAGAATTGTACAATACTGTGCATCCCATGATGTTTCATTATCATTCAGTTTGAAATATTTTCTAATTTCTCATTATTTCTTTGTTGTCCTATGTGTTACTTAGAAGGATGTTATTTAATTTTTAAGCATTTGAGGATTTTCTAGAAATCTCATTGTTATTACTTTCTAATTTAATTCTGTTGTGGTTAGAGAGTATACTCTCTAAGGTTTCAATCTTTTGAAATTATCAATGTTTATTTTATGGCCCAGGATATGGTCTGTCATGGTTTGAATGTTTCATGCATGTTTGAAAAGAATGTGTTGTTGGCTGTGTCTATTAACTCCATTGTGACTAGAAGCAGAAGTTGGGAAGATTCTTTCTAAGTCAGCATACAAAGCTTGTCATGAGTACTGTATCAATAAATATTAATTAAAATGTTCAAAGTAGTTTATCACAACTTAGCCATGTCTTTTTTTGTTATCAATTACATTGATTCTTCCTATTCTCCTTCTTCCTCTGCTCTTACTCCTTTTACTTTTATTTCTTCTACTCATCCTCTTGATAATTTAAAAAACACCATTTTGTGCATATTCATAATTATTTTCTTAGGGTAAAATTCTAGATTGGAATTATTGCCTGAAAAGTATATGGGATAATCTTTTTGCTCCTTCTTGACAAATAACCTTTCAGAAAGTTTTCACCTATTCCTATCCACAGAACGAATGTGTGCATACATTTATCTGCACTCCTACCAATAATGAATATTTTAATTTAAAAATTTACCAGTTTTAACAGCTAAAATGTCTCTAATTATTAAATTTGCATTTTTAATTACTAATGAGTTTAAATTTTTTTTGTGTGTGTGAGGAAGATCGGCCCTGAGCTAACATCTGCCAATCCTCTTTTGTGCTGAGGAAGACTGGCCCTGGGCTAACATCCATGCCCATCTTCCCCTCCACTTTATATGGGATGCCACCACAGCATGGCTTGCCAAGCGGTGCATCGGTGTGCACCCAGGGTTCAAACTGGCGAACCCCAGGCCACCGCAGCGGAGCACGCACACTTAACCCCTTGCGCCACTGGGCCAGCCCCTAAATACTTTTTATATGTATATTGGCTATTAATATTTTCTCTTTTGTAAATTATATCTTCTGTTCATTTTATACTTAGGTGTTTATATTTTTCTTATTAATTTATAAGTTTTTGTATTGAAACTTTTAAACAAGTGTGTTATACAATGCAAATATTTCCTTTTAAGTGTTTTTCTGGGATTTTTTGAGGCATAGAAAGTTTTACTCTTTAAGTAATAATCCAGTCTATTCTCTCTTTTCTTTGTGATTTTAATTTTACTTATTTTTCTGCTTAGAAAATTTATCCATCTCAAAAGCAGATTTGATTTCTGTATATTTTCTTCAATATGTAATATGTTTTCCTTAATTCGTACAGAAAAACTTTTCTTGTTTGGTATAAAGATCTAATTTTGGAAAAATTTAACTCACATTGCCCCTTTATTTGTTGAATAATATTTCTTTTCTCCATTGACTTTTGATGCTGCCTTCATAATTTACTAAATTTTGATACATTGTAAAATCTTTTCCTGGACTATTTTGTTCCACCAATTTTATCAGTTTATTTTTGTGCCAATATGACATGTTTTAATTGTTATAAGTTTGAAATACTTTTTAATATCTGCTGGAGCTTATCTTTCTTCATTTTTTTTCCCCTTTTTAAAGGAAAACTCGGTATTCTTAACGTACATACAATATATAGATGGCATATTCTTTGCTCAATAAGCATTCTATTGAGGAGATATTATAATCACATTTTGTTCATTAAAAAATTAAAATTTAATTTAAAAATATTTAAGGTTCTTTTAGTTACCACTTTCAATTCTATCCCTCTTCTTTTGATTCCAGAGGCAATAACTATTGTGAGTTTAATGTATGTTCATTTATTACATTTTAAAATAATTTGGCATCTTTTCATGTGTCTGTTGGCCATCTGTATATCTTCTTTGGAAAAATGTCTGTTCAGGTCTTTTGCACATTTTTTAATTGGGTTGGTAGTTTTTTTGTTGTTGAGATGCATGTGTTCTTTATATATTTTGGAGATTAAGCCCTTATCAGATGTATGGTTTGCAAATATCTTCTCCCAATTGTTAGGTTGTCTTTTCGTTTTGTTGATGGTTTCCTTTGCTGTGCAGAAGCTTTTTAGTTTGATGTAGTTCCATTTGTTTATTTTTTCTATTGTTTCTCTTGCCCGGTCAGATGTGGTGTTTGAAAAGATGTTGCTAAGACCGATGTCGAAGAGCGTACTGCCTATGTTTTCTTCTAGAAGTTTCATAGTTTCAGGTCTTACATTCAAGTCTTTAATCCATTTGGAATTAATTTTTGTGTATGGTGTAAGGTAAGGGTCTACTTTCATGTTTTTGCATGTGGCTATCCAGTTTTCCCAACACCATTTGTTGAAGAGACTTTCTTTTCCCCATTGTATGTTCTTGGCTCTTTTGTCAAAGATTAGCTGTCCATAGACGTGTGGGTTTATTTCTGGGCTTTTGATTCTATTCCATTGAGCTGTGTGTCTGTTTTTGTGCCAGTACCATGCTGTTTTGGTTACTATAGCTTTGTAGTATATTTTGAAATCAGGGAGTGTGATGCCTCCAGCTTTGTTCTTTTTTCTCAGGATTCCTTTAGCTATTTGGGGTCTTTTGTTGTGCCATATAAATTTTAGGATTCTTTGTTCTATTTCTGTGAAAAATGTTGTTGGAACTTTGATAGGGATTGCATTGAATCTATAGATGGCTTTAGGAAGTATGGACGTCTTAACTATGTTAATTCTTCCAATCCAAGAGCACGGAATATCTTTCCATTTCTTTGTGTCTTCTTCAATTTCTTTCAGAAATGTTTTATAGTTTTCGGTGTACAGATCTTTCACCTCTTTGGTTAAGTTTATTCCTAGGTATTTTATTCTTTTTGTTGCAGTTGTAAATGGGATGCTATTCTTAATTTCTCTTTCTGCTACTTCATTGTTAGTGTACAGAAATGCAACTGATTTTTCTATGTTGATTTTGTATCCTGCAACTTTACCATATTCGTTTATTACTTCTAAAAGTTTTCTGGTGGATTCTTTAGGGTTTTCTATATATAAAATCATGTCATCTGCAAATAGTGACAGTTTCACTTCTTCCTTTCCAATTTGGATCCCTTTTATTTCTTTCTCTTGCCTGATTGCTCTGGCTAGGACTTCCAGTACTATGTTAAATAGGAGTGGTGACAGTGGGCATCCTTGTCTGGTTCCTGTTCTTAGAGGGATAGCTCTCAGTTTTTCACCATTGAGGATGATATTAGCTGTGGGTTTCTCATATATGGTCTTTATTATGTTGAGGTACTTTCCTTCTATCCCCATTTTATTCAGAGTTTTTATCATAAATGGATGCTGTATCTTGTCAAATGCTTTCTCTGCATCTATTGAGATGATCATGTGATTTTTGTTCTTCATTTTATTAATGTGGTGTATTACGTTGATTGATTTGCGAATGTTAAACCATCCCTGCATACCTGGAATAAATCCCACTTGATCATGGTGTATAATCTTTTTAACGTATTGTTGTATGCGATTTGCTAGTATTTTGTTGAGGATTTTCGCAAAATCACTAACTATCAGGGAAATGCAAATCAAAACTACAATGAGGTATCACCTCACGCCCGTCAGAATGGCTATAATTAACAAGACAGGAAACAACATGTGTTGGAGAGGATGTGGAGAGAAGGGAACTCTCATACACTGCTGGTGGGAGTGCAAACTGGTCCAGCCACTATGGAAAACAGTATGGAGATTCCTCAAAAAATCAACGATAGAACTACCATATGATCCAGCTATTCCACTCTTGGGTATTTATCCAAAGAACTTGAAAACACCAATTTGTAAAGGTACATGCACCCCTGTGTTCATTGCAGCGTTATTCACAATAGCCAAGAATTGGAAGCAACCTAAGTGCCCATCAAGGGATGAATGGATAAAGAAGCTCTGGTATATATACACAATGGAATACTACTCAGCCATAAGAAACGATGAAATCCAGCCATTTGTGACAACATGGATGGACATTGAGGGTATAATGCAAAGTGAAATAAGTCAGAGGGAGAAGGTCAAATGCCATATGATTTCCTTCATTAAGTAGTAGATAATAACAACAATAAACAAACACATAGCGACAGAGATTGGATTGGTGGTTACCAGAGGGGAAGGGGGGAGGGAGGAGGGTGAAAGGGATAATTCGGTACATGTGTGTGGTGATGGGTTGTAATTAGTAGTTTGGTGGTGAACATGATGTAATCTATGCAGAAATAGAAGTACAATGATGTACACCTGAAATTTTTACAATGTTATAAACCAATGTTACTGCAATAAACAAAAAATTAAAAAAAAAATAAATTAAAAAAAAATAAAAAAACAAAACAAAACAAAACAAAAAAAATAAATAAAAAAATAAAATAAAATAATTTGGCAGACATTTCTATACACTCATAAAATATATATGGTATTTTTTAGTACTTTTTAAATTTACATAAATGATATCACCCTGTATATCTCATCCTGGTTCTTGGTTTATCCACTGTTATGTTTTCAACATCTATCCACTGAAATTTATGTAGATCTAGATTATTTTGACAGTATATGGTTTTCCATTTTATGAATAATATATTATTTTATTCAATCTTTCCATTCTATGTAAATTTTTAGGGTGTTTTCTGTTTGTTTACAATTACGAACAACATTGCCATGAATGTCTATTCATATTTTCCCTATAATCATACTCAAATTTTTTTTTAGAATATATACCTAAAAGTGAATATTGGGCCATAGGGTATTACATTTTCAATTTCATAGATATCGACAAGTTCATCTCCAGTGCAACTCTACCAATTTGACCTTCAATTAGCAGGATGTCAGAAAACTGTTAGTCACATCCACATCCACATTCGCTATTGCTAGACTTAAATATTGACATTCTGATGAATGAAAAATACTACATCATTATTCTTCTAATTTGCATTTCCCCGGTTATTGGTGAAGTTTAGCACCGTTTCGTATGCTTGTTGGATACTCATATTTCCTATCCTTTCTTTCCATATTCCTTTCTGTGAATTGTGTGTTCATTTTCCTCATCCATATTGATTTTGAGTTATTTAATTTTATTCTTATTAATTTATACGCTCTCCTTAGCTATTCTGAGTATTTTTTTATTCTTATATATATTGCATATTTTTCTACTGCTCTGTTGCTTGGCACTTAACCTGATTAGAGGTGTACTTTTTCACATTGAGAATTTTAATTTCAATGTGATCACTTTTAGGTATGTTTTCTTTTCTGGTAAACATTTGATGTGTTTTCAGAAATTTGTAATACCCAGAAATTGTATAGATAGTCTACATTGTCTTCTCTAAGAATTTTGAAGAATTCTTTTTCATCTTATTTTTTTAAATGTATCTGTAAATTATTTTTTATGTTTGCTATAATGTGGGCCTCTTATTTTTTTTCTAGTAGAAAGCCATTGAATAGTCTACCCATTCCTCATTACCCTCATTAATTTGTAATAGCACCTCTATTATATATGAGATCCTATATATGTATAAGTTTGTTCCTGAGTTCTCTGTTCTATTCCATTCATCTATTGTCTATTTTTGCGTCAGCTTCACACACTTTTGATCGTGATGGCATAGTAACAAGACTTGAAATCTGGAAGGGCAAGATCTTTCTCCTTGTCATTCTTTTACAGAATTGTTTTAGCTAATTTATTCTTCTATTCATATGAACTCTATATTATGCCTGTCATATTTTTCATTGCACTGACTTCAAGGATTAATTGAGGATTAAAGGATGTGTTTAGTATATAAAGTCTTCATCTCTAGTAACAGAATGTATCTCCCACTTTCTTAAAGTGTTTTTCCTGTCCTTCAATAAATTTCTCCATTTTTCTCTAATTCTTTATTAGATTTATTTCTAGTAATCTTATAGTTTTTGAATGATGTGATATATTTTCTTCTCTTACATATTATTGAATTTGTTTACTTCTGGTATAATGGAATGCTGATAATTTCAGTTAATTCCATTGTTTTGAATATTAAAATCTAATTCAAATTATAATAGTATAGATAAATAACAACTCTCTACCTTCTTTATGATCTTGGGTTTTTCATATTAGGCCCATATCTATTTTAAGGAGTATACTTGAGATAAAAATTAGCTATGTCAGAGAGGAACTAGATGTTCACTAATATCATTTCCTTCTCCTATGGACATATCTTAGCCTATTTTGCACCTTGGTTGACGCCATGTGACTCCTCCCAGCCAACAGAATGTGAGCAGAAGTAATAAATGTAGATCATTTCCAGGTCTGGCTGTAAAACCACCTGCAAGATCCTCCTCATTCTCTTTTTTTCTTGCTTATTGGCTGAATACAGAAAATCCAACCAAGGACTTTGAGGAAGTCCTAAGTAGATGGCAGAGCCACAAGAGGGTAGGAACTTAGTTTCCTATTTATTTTTCAGGGGAGAGTCACCAAGGAGAGTTGCCTGATCTTTGAGTGGAATTATGACAATTTTTCTTTATTAAGCCACTGAGATCTTGAGATTGTTTCAGAAGTTGGTGATAATTGTCCTGTTATACTAGCCTTTGATAAACATTTTATCAACAACTACTTGAAAAGATTCAGATTCAAGCTCTGTCCAGGATTGATGACCCAGGCCTGAAAAACAGTCATAAAACTGAATTTTGAGCTTGAGTCCAGACTCTCAGATGAGAATTGAACATGAGGACATGCTAAACACAGGAGGGCATTCTAAGCTGTCTGGCCTGGTGGATCATCACAGCAGCGAGGGAAGGAGGATGATCTTTGCTGCAGTAGTTTCTTCTTGCAAGAAACCTGGAACTTTGAGGGAGATGGCATGGCCTCTGAACCATCAGACTCCTCTGTGCCAAGCAGATAAAGAACACTTTGTCTATATATTAATATATTTTCATTCCATTCAACACACATACACGGAGCACCTCTATATCATGCATTCTGTGCATGTGTGAATGCACATACACACACACACACACACACACCAGAATCACTTTCTTTCTCAAAGCCCCAGTTAAATCTTTCTAAAGCCCCAGGGAAGATATTCCCGGAGTATGGTTATCCTGAAATTGATTTTCTAGACTCTAGTTGTATAATAAAGAATACCTCAGGCCCTGGAGACATTCCTGTCTATATCAGCTGGTACCAAAGCTAATTAATACACAGGAGAGCATTTCTTTTTTAGGAAAATATCAGCCCATTAGTGCAGATAATAAGAGTGATCTTGGTTTATTGTGTGTGCCAATTCTAGTCACATAAGTTCAAGCGTCCCTTGGAAGTACTTAACCTTTCATGGTCAGAATTGTTACAATGAACATTAGGGGGATTGTGTTTTTCTCTGTCTAAATTCTGTAAGTGTAGATTTGGGTAGAAGAGAAATTGAGGATAGGATGTGACCTTAGCTAGGCAATGAAGTCATGTCTCATAAGGGAAAAATATGCTTCTTTCATACTAATTAACTTGTCTTTGAAACTCTTGCATCACAAAATAAAGGCCAAATGAATGTTGTATGTCCTGTAACATTCAGATTGGCAGCAAAGCAAAATTTTTGGCCTTCGGAGCATTCTGTTTAGTGCTTTAGAGGTCATTAGGGAGTACACATTCCATGGACAAGGCTGAATGATGATGTATATGTGCCTTAGAGGTGAAAAGAAACAAATTATTAACCATTTGGCAAAAATTTACAGCATACCTAATATGTGCATTAACCTATTAACCTACTATGTGTATTGCTCATCTTTTCTGGAAAGTAATATTGCAGTGTATATAATAAGAGACTTTGAATTTTTCACACCTTGAACCGAGCAATCTAATTTATCCTGAAGAAATGATCCAGAAGCAAAAATTGCATACACAATATCATACATTTTAATTAATTCATTTATTCTATAAATTTTTATATAGTGTCTACTCCATGCCAGGCACTGTACTAGGTGCTAGGGTTCAATAGTAAACAAGAAAGCTGATGCAACTGACTTCCATTCTGGAAATATGACAATTATGGAGAGGCAGAAACTCTCCTCTTACAAAGAAACTAAAAACGCCACCTAAAATGAAATTTTAAAAGGACCATTTAAATAAATGAGTGAGCTTGGCCGAAAAGTCAGGAAAAGAATGGGACCTTTTCTCTGTAGAGGTGAGAAAAGGGCAGGCTGCCCTGGGGGTGTATACCAGTTCATGTGATTGGCTTGTATTTTTGGTTTTAACAATCTCCTTAGCAAGGGACAAGTGATGGAAACTGGCCGAGTGAAGAGCATGGAGTCAGATTGTATACTCTCCTCCGTAGAGAAAGTATGAAACCACAAAGGATGCATGGAAAAACTTAGTTTTAAAACCATACTCCACAGAGTCAGAAAGGAGAGAGAGAGTGTTTTCGGTGTCAGCACTGGATTTGATTGAAGGTGGAGAAAAAGTTTCCTTTGAGAATCTATGGCCTATGGTCAGCCCTCGTGAGGGAATGGGGTCTGAATTCACCCATTTGGGACCTGAAAAGCCGTAACCTGAGACTTTTACTTTAAAATGGACAAGGATAGTACTATCCCCAGGTATCTGGTAGAAATAAATGCAGATATTCTCTAGAGGAACTTAGAGTCCATGAGATTCTTAAAGAATTCCTGTAAGTAGAGTTTTAAGAATATAAACTAACAATAATAATAACTCCTACACAAAAGCAAATGGGGTACCATGAATGAAAGGCAACAGAAAAAAAAGAAAAGAACTAGAACCAGACACATAAAACTTTAATTATCTGATACAGAACACAAACTAAATGTGTTTAACCTACATTTAAAAAAGTATAAAAGAGCAAATGAAAAAACCTGATTAGGAACCAGGAATTATTTAAAAATGACCAGAAAGACTGGGGAAAAAAATGAACTAAACAGAACTTCTGAAAATAAATATATGAAAACAAAAGTGGAATGGTTAAACATCAGATTATACAAAGCTGAAAAGAAAATTAATCAACTGCAAAAAGATACAAAAAAATCATATAGACTAGAACAGAGAGAGACAAAGAGACATAAATTAAGAAAAAGAGAGTAAGAAATAAGGAGAGTGGAAGGAGCAGGTTCAACATAAATTCTTCACTAATGATTCTAGATGGAGATTTTGGAGAGAATAAAAAGACAATATTTGAAGACATCAATGACTAAGAATTTTCCCGCATTACTTAAAGACATAAATATTCAGACTCAGGAAGCCCAATGGATCCCAAGCAGAATAATTAAAACTATGTCCATATGTAAACACGTCGCCTTTGAGGCTTTTGCAATTTCATTACAAAAACAGTATAAAAATAGCCGAGAAAAAGAAAGATTACAGACATGACTATCAAACTGACAAATAGCTTCAAAGCACTGAAGAAAAAAGTAATGATTTATAATTCTATACTTTTGAAAACAATAATGAAATCAAGGCATTTTTAGAAAAACTAATCCTGAGGGAGTTTACTAGCAACAGAACTTTACCAAAAGGAACTCTAGTACATGTACTTCAGAAAGAAGGAAATGATCCCAGATGAAAGGTCTAAGAATAAGGAATGTTGACTAAAGTAGAGAATAAATATTTGAATAAATGAAGAAAATATTAATGATTAAATTTAATAATTCTGATGTTAAATATTGTGAGTTAAGAAAACAAGATATGGGTTATATCATGAGCAATATTAGCACGAAAGTGGAGTTTGTGTGACAGAGGATTGGATTTAAGTATTCTAAGATCCTTACATTGTTCATCAGTAAGGTAAAGATATTTACACTTTCAAAAGTTTACAGGAAAAAAATGAAATCTCTCAAAGCACAAGCAAACAAATCCACAAACTCAGCAAAGAAAACCAAGAAAAGAAAAAAATAAAATTGCATAAGAGTGAGGCAAATAACACAAAATAAGATGGCAGAAAAAAAATCTAAATGTAAGACTAATTATAATAAGTGAATATAAATTGAACTCTTCAGTAAGAACACGGAGACGACAAAAAAATACAGAAATCAATTACATGTTGTTTACAAGAGACACACATTAAACATAATGTATTTAAACATAATAAAGGACATAGAAAGGTTGAATGTAAAGAGAGATAACAGGCAAATACTACTGAAATGTTACTGGTGTCTGTTACTAACAGACAGAACAGACCTCAAGGCAAAAAACATTACTACAGATAAAAACACTATATACATAATAACAAAAATGTCAATTTACCAGGAAGTAATACAAGCTAACTACATAGTTTCAAAATATATAAAGCAGAAAGTACTAGAACTCCAAAGAGAAATGAAAGATTTTAATTCTCACTCTCTCTGTCTCTCTCTGTCTCTCTCTGTCTGTCTCTCGGTAGTTGATACATCAAGATATCAAGTACAAAAAATTAGGAAGGATATGGGAGATTTGAACTATGCAGTTACTAAGCTTCTTCTGATGGGCATTTGCACTATATCCCCAACAATCAGAGAATACAATGTTGCTTTGAGCACACAGGAAAGGTTTATAAAAATTAAAAATTCAAAAAATTGGATATCATATAGACCTTGCATTCTGAATACAATAAAATTCATTTATAAATGAACAATACCAAAAACCAAAAATAAAGCAGAATCACTTGTAAATCTCAAAAAACAAGCTCTAGAAACACTCATGGGTCAAAGCAGCAATCAATCTGGAAATAGGAACCTGAATGATGTAAAACCCAATTTGAGGGTTCAGAGAAGACTTCCTGGAGGAAGAGTTTAATTAGAAAATGAAAAGGCTAACGATTAATGCACTAAGGATCCAGCTTACAAAATTATAAAAAGAACAACAAAATAAGACTACAAAAGTAAAAAAGAAAAATAAAAACAAATTTACAAAGTAGAATATAAGTAGAATTAATAAAGCCAACAGTCATTTTTAAAATTTAACACTAATGAAATCAACGCAGGTCTAACAAGACTGACTAAGATAAAAAGAGAAAAGACAAACACTGTTAGAAATGAAAATGAAGACATAACTATAGATAAAGCAATGGTTTAAAAAGATGGTGAAAGTACTGTGAACAATTTTATGCTGATACATTTGAAAACTTAAATGGAATGAACCAAATACCTAGAAAGATACCTTACCATTGAATTAGTAATTGAGTCTTCTCTCAAAGAAAATACCAGTCCTAAATGCTTTTGCAGATGAATTCTATAAAACATTTGAAGGATTGTTATATCAATCTTACATAAATTCTTCCAAAGAATAGAATACATTAGGGAGGGTTTATTCTCTTCCTGTGAGGTGAATATGACCTCAATACCAAAACAAGACAAGGGTAATAGGAAAGGAAAGGAAAATTATAGGCTCATCTCACTCATGAACATGCATGAAATATTCTAAACAAAATCTTAGCATCCTGAATCCAGTACTGTATTAAAAAAATAACAAATGTTAATCACATTGGTCAAATCCTAGAAATACAAGGTTATTTTAATATTAGAGAATCTATTAAAATGTAAATCACCAAATTAACAGATTAAAAGAGAAAGCGCATATACTCATCTAAGTAGATGTAGCAAAAACATTTGATAAATTCAATATCCATTTATGATAAAATTTCTTAGGGAAAACTAGGATGAAAAGGAAAATTTCTTAATATAATGACTGTTACTGCCAAAAACCTATTGGAAGCATCATATTCAATGGCAAAACTTTTAAAAGCATTCTCCTAAAAATCAGGATCAAGAAAAGGATACTTGTTTTCCCTGTTTCTATTCAAAATATTGCCATAGATCCTAATCAATGCAGAAATGCAAGTTTGAACCAGGTAGTGCATACAAGAGCATTCATTTGATTATGATGCTTTATCATTTACATCTATATTGCATATTCTATTTTGAATATATAGAATATCTAACAATAAAAATAAATGCAAGTGCTTTATAAAGAAAGGAAGGAAAAGTGAATGGAAAGAAAGTTTCCCAGAACTTACAGTTTAGCGGTAGATAGAGGTGAGTCATTTAGACATTTGGAACATTACATACGAAGTGCCATGACTGGTGACTTGGTGAGTGGGTAACAGCCAACGGTCCTGAGACCTACCCTTCAATTTGAGGATTCCAAAAAAGTTTCCTGGAGGAAGTCATACCTAAATTGAGGCTTAGAAGATGAGGCCGAGTTTGCCTGGCACAGAAGGTGGGAGATTGAGAAATTAGGCGCTAAAGGGCGGGAGTAAGAACACCTGCAAAGGGAAAGAGACTAGACAACACACAGGCAATTGGGATTCCCCAAGTATTAGCATGACGTGAGCGTAGGATTTCAGGTCAGGACAGGCGAAACAAACAGCTAGAGAAGTAAGCAAGGGCCAGGTTGCAAGAAGCCAGATTGATTCCTTTTTTTGTATTATCTATATTATAAAGTAGAGGGAAAAAAAAATCTTAAAATGATCTAAATATTCAGAAATTGGAAAAGAACAAATAAAAAATGGGAAATATGGTTGACTATAGGCAAATATAAAAAAATGATCATTATGAAGACTTTGTAGAAAACTGGAAGTGTTTTTATGATTCTGGTGAAAAAATTCAGAACACAAAATCGTACTTTATCACTTAAACTGTAATTTTAAGTTCATAAAATATGTATGCATGAAGACAAAGACAGGTGGGAAGCATACTAAAAAGAACATTGTGTTAGGAGATGGTAGAATATAGCTGAGTTTTATTTTCTCTTTTTCGAAAATGTTGTTTAATATCTTTTCATTTAAAATTTAAAAATAAATTAAACAAAGGGACAATATCAGTAACTTCAGCGAACACAGGGAATGAGGTTTTTCTCATTAGTGAATCTCCAGTGTCTGGCACATAGTAAAGACTGAATAAATATCTATCAAATGCATCAAAGATGAGCATTGCTCTGAGGTGTTTTGGAAGAACTGCTGATAGTATCCTAACAGGGTGTCAGGTGGGTCAGAATTGGGCTTCAGCACCAAATCAGAGACAGGTAATGCAAACCGACTGAACTCGAGTATCTTCAGGATGCACTGAGGTATCTGACCCTGTACACCCCAGACAGATCCACCAGAAAGAGAAGGCAACACTTTCCCAATTTAGGGACTAGAAATAAAGGAAGAGTTGGAAGTGAGGTTTGTTTTTTCCTTTTGAGAGGAGGCCATGAAAAGCCTATTGTTTTAGTTTCTCATGTTTTTAAAAATTTAGAATGTTCTTAAATAAATATAAAACATTTTAAAGAGAATGTACCTAAATAAGGGAAAGAAATCTGCAAAACTATAATAAATTTTTTTTGCTAATTCTTTTCCACATATAGTCATTATCATTGTGTATATATTATTTTTTATTCTACTTTTCCCATTTAATGTTATTTCATTAAACTCTTTTAATATTTTAAAATCTAATTTTCATTTAATCAATTTCATGGTTCAATGTTTTGAACCTATAATTTACTTAATCCTCAGTCCTTTGCTGCACATGGAGATTTTTGTTATTGTTGTTTGGATTTTTCCTTTTCTTTTTTTGTTTTTATTAAGATTTTTTTTGAAGAAGAAGAAGAAGAAGATTGGCCCTGAGCTAACATCTGTTGCCAATCTTCCCCTTTTTTTTTTTCTTTTTTATCCCCAAAGCCCCATACATAGTTGTATATCCTAGTTGTAGTTCTTTCTAGTTCTTCTATGTGGGATGCCACCTCAGCATGGCTTGATGAGTGGTGAGCAGGTGTGTCCAGGATCCGAACTGGTAAACCCTGGGCCTCCGAAGTGGAACACACGAACTTAACTGCTACGCCACCAGGCTGGCCCCTGGATTTTTCTTTTTTTAAAAAAAAAAAAAAAAAAAACCTTACTGTATATATTGCTTTTTTCTTCCTTTGTATGATTTTCTTGAGATAGATTTTTAGGAAAGAAGTAAGTTCTAGGCCAAAAATTAGAAATACTGTTGCAATCTGGATATATGTGCCCAAATTCTCCTGCAAAAGAATAATTCTTCTGTAAAAAAAGAATAATAGAAAATATTAGGGGAAAAAAGCTATTTTCTTGTATATCCTGCTAGAGTGGAATGGGCTCACTCACTCAGTGAGGATTCTAGGATAAGGTTGTCATTCTCCGAATTTTGAGGTCCACATTTTATAGATAGACTCTTATAAAAACTTTTAGGGATTGGTGAAGACAGGTAAAATAATAGCAGTAATAATTTTTCATGTTGTTATTGCATTTGTTTGCCATAGAATATAGTCTGGTAGAATTATACCCATTTTACTAGTGAGTAAATTGAGGCTTGCTGAGATTAAATAACTTTTCCGAAGTTATTTAGAGAGCTAGTGGAAGGTTTCAGCTGGAATTTAAGTCTCAATTTCTGGACCACTATGCCAAAGTAGCCATATGTGGAAATTCCAATAACTATGGATTTTTGTCAATAGGAAGTTAGAGTTTAAGAGAGGAGGTATTGACTGCCCAGGATCAAAAACAGACTAATCTCTAACTGTATGATCTTGATCCAGTCTCATAAACATTCTGACCTTCAGTTTCTTGAACTAGAGAATGGGAATGATAATAGTACTTGCTTCACAAGGTTGTCGTGAAGAGTAAATGAAGTGATACATAGAAAGTATTTATGCAGTGCCAGCGCACAGCGAATTTAGTAAGTATTTGTAGCATACCCAAGGTCCAGATTCGTCAAAGTTCACATGGAAGTTAACCTAAACATCAATCCTCTTCTTCAAGGCAACTTTGGGACTTAGGATATACCTCAGAGACTTTTGCAGTTACAGTTTCTATATCTAGAGCTTGTAAATGTTGCATCCCTAACACTGTCTCCCTATCGCCCTGGTAGTATTCTAATTTGTTAGAGAGCAAAGTATCTCTTCAGAGAGAGCTGCAGCTTTTGTGCTATTGGTGTATGTCACTCTGTTCCTGACCCATGTTTTAGCTCTTTATTTTAGATTCCAGCAAGATTTCATTGTTCCTTGTACTCTATCATCCTGCCTTATCTATGTCATCCAGACCATTTGTTGTTATGTCATTCTGTGACTGTGAATGAGACATGAGTCACAAAAGCAATTCAGCAGTCCCCGCCTCTCTTAGGAGGATACGTTCCCAGCGGATGCCTGCTGTATTGAACCCTATATATACTGTGTTTTTTCCTATACATACATACACACCTGTGATAAAGTTTAATTTATAAATTAGGCACAGTCAGAGATTAACAACAATAACTAATAATAAAATAGAATAATTATAACAATATACTATAATAAAAGATACCATAGATCTCAACAACTTCAGCATAGGATTTTTTTTCTTATTAAATGAGAACTTTCACCTTTTCACTTAAAGGAAGCACTTGACTGCTTCTCTTTGGCATATCTGAATTGCCAGCATCACTACTCTTGAGCTTTGGGACCACTATTAAATAAAATAAGGGCTGTTTGAACACAAGCACCGCGATACAATGACAGTTGATCTGATAACTGAGAGGGCTACTAAGTGACTAATGGGTGAGTATCATATACAGCGTGAATAAGCTGGACAAAGGGATGATTCACATCCCAGGTGGAATGTAGCTGGACAATGTGAGATTTCATTACACTACTCAGAATGTCGTGCAATTTAAAACTGATAAATTAATTATTTCTGGAATTTTCCATTTAATATTTTCAGGCTACAGTTGACTGTGGGTAACCACAAAAAGCGAAACCACAGATAAGGGGGACTACTGTATTGTATCGGTGTATTCTTTAGCATTTCAGGCTTATTGCTTTGTTTTGGACAATAACATACTTTGTTTTACAGAGTTCCAATGAATTACTCTGTAAAGAGATAATGGTGAAATGAACTTGTAATAACCATTAGTTATAGTTATGTTGTGTGGTTGGGGACAGCACAGATTTTTAAAGAAAGAAAATAGTCTATTTCTGTGTATAATCTATATTTATGTGGCTTTGTACCTGTGATTCAGAAAAATGTCTCAGATGAAAAAGCAATGATGCTTTATTTATTAAACTAAACATATTTTTGTTAACTTTTAATATATTCAGGAACAGAGTGAACTGGATACTTGAAGTATTTTCTCTTTGAGTTTAGAAGTTTCGTGTTGAAACTGTTTTTGTCATGCACATTTTCATTTGTAATTGAGTTGAGTGGCTACTTTTTAAAGTGTCATGTTAAAGTTGGAGTTCCACATTCCTCTCTTTCTGTTTTCTTCACACTCAGTCTGAGTGCTTTTCATTCCTACCACTCCACTGAAATGTCTCAAGCTCAAGGTCAACCATTTTCTACATGTCGACAAAATCAATAGTCAATTCTCTGATTTTATCTTACTTGACCTCTCAGCAGCATTTCACATGGCTGACCCTCCCACCTTCTTGAAACATGTTCTCTCCTAGGTATCAGGATCCCATTCTTAGCTTTGTTTCCTCAGTCTAGTTTGCTGGCTACACAAAGTTTGCTGGTTACCAGACTTCCAAATGGTGGTACCCAGGGGCTTGCTGTGGTTATCTTCTCTATTTACACCCACTCCCTAGATGATCTCAACTTCTCTCACAGCTTTAAACATCATATGTGTTGTTGACTCTCAAAATTCTGTCTCCAATCCAGTGCTCTCCCTGGGAGCTCTAACCTTACAGATGCACAAGCCTACTCAATTTCTCTATTTAATTTGTACAAATAGAATTTTTGTTGTCTCCCATTAAATTTCCTACCCTACCAGGCCCCATAAGCCTTACCATTTCACTAAAGGATACAGCACTCATTCAATTGCTTATGCCAAAAACAAAAATTCAGCCTTGAATTATCTCCTTTTTTCATTTCCTATATCTATGTAACGTGATTTTGATATGCTTAGTTTTAAATCTACCATCTTGTTATTCACTTTATATTTGTCCCATCCATTCTTTGTTCCATTTTTCCTCATTTTCTATCTTATTTTGGATCAATTGAGTATTTTTTATGATTCAATGTTACCCCCTTTATTGGCTTATTACTGTAAGTTTTTTCTTATGTTAGTGGTTGCTTTTGCATTTACAGTATACATCTTTAACTTATCACAGTGTACCTTCAAGTGATATTGTACCACTTCACATGTAAGAACCTTACAATAGTCTATTTCCATTTCTACCTTCCTTGCTTTTATGCTACTGTTGCTACATATTTTACATCTAACATCTTAAAAACTCCATGCTATACTGTTATTAATTTTTTAAAATAACTATTATTTTTTAAGAAATTTAAATAATAAGAAAAACTCTTGTATTTACTCATGTTGTTATCATTTCTGGTACACCTCAATCCTTGGTTTTGATCCAGATTGCCATCTGGTATCATTTTCCTTCTGGATGAAGGACTTCCTTTAATATTTCTTATGCTGTAAATCTACTGGTTATAAATTTTTCCATTTTTGCACATCTGAAAAAAATTTGTATTTTGACTTTGTTTTTGAAAGATTCTTTTGCTACATATAGTATTCTAGGTTGACAGATTTTTTTCCAGTACTTTAAAGATAATATCCCATTGTCTTCTCTCTTGAATTATCTCCAGTGATAAGTATGTTGTCATCATTATCTTCATTCCTCTGTATGTAATATGCATTTTTTTCCTTTAGCTTCTTTTAACATTATTACTAGTTTTGAGCAATTTGGTTATGATGTACCTTAGTGTAGTTTTCTGTATATTTCTTATCATTGGGGTTTGTTACACTTCTTGGATCCGTGAGTTTATAGCTTTTATCAAAATTAGAAAGTTTTCAGCAAATGTTTCTTTAAACATTTTAATTCTTCCCTTTCCTTTTGGGGCTTCCAATTGCATGTACATTAGGGTGCCTGAAATTGTCCCACTGCTCACTAATTCTCTTGCTCACTTCTTTTTTCAGCTTCTTCTTTTCTCTGTGTGTTTTATTATGGATGATCTCTATTGCTATATCTCTATGTTCATTAATCTTTTTTTTTCCCAATGTTTATCTGCCATTAATTCCATCCAGTGTATTTTTCATCTCAGACATTATAGTCTTTATTGTTAGAAGTTCATTTAAGGTCTTTTTTATATCCTCCATGTTTCCATTTAGCATATAGAATCTTTTCTCTAGATTTTAAACATATGGAATTCAGTTATAATAACTATAGTAATTTTGCCTTCTAATATTTTCACGTTAGTTCTGGGGTTGTTTGTAATTGATTGATTTTTCTTCTCACTATGGGTCATATTTTCTTGCTTCCTTGCATGTATGGTATGCTAGATAGTATGAATTCTATGTTATTGGATGCTGGATATTTTTTTATTCCTATCGATATTCTTGTACTTTGTTCTGGGATGTCCTTAATTTATATGAAAAGTTTGTGGTCCTTTTGGGTTTTCCTTTTAAGATTTGTTAGCAGGACCGAAATAAAGGTTGTTTCCATGGCTAATTCATCCTAAACACTAAGGCAAAATCCTTCTGAGTATTCCACCGGATGCTTTCTGAATTATAGGTTTTCTAATTTGGGTGGTGAGAACAGGCACTATTCCCAGCTCTATGCAAGCATCAGCTATTATTCCCTCTAACCCTTTCATGTGCTTCTTTCCCTAGCCTTGGGTAGTTTTCTCAGATGCTCTGATTTTATTTAGCTAAAGACTCTAGGAGAACTTCATGTATATATCTCCAGCATTTTTTTCTCTGCTCTCTCCTGTGAAGTTCTCTCCTGTCTGATATGCTGTCCTGTGATTTCTAGCTGTTTTGGCCTCTCTGGGCTTTCAGTTTTATCCTCTCAACTCACAGAGTCTGCAGGCTCCACCTGGGCTCTGCCTCTCTGAATTGCATCTTGGGAACTCTCTTAAAGCAATAAGCTATGGCAGTCGTAAGCTTACTTGATTTGTATCCTGTCTCTCAGGGAAGAATGCATTTAATTGCCTAATATCCAATGTCTTAAAAATGCTTGTTTTGTATATTTTGGCCAGTTTTTTAATTTTTTTTTAGTCAGAAATCTAGTACCTATTACTCCATCTTGGCCAGGAAGTCTCTTGATTCTCATTCTCATTTTTTAGTAGATCTGGGCATTACATTTGCACATATTTTGTAGAAATATTTGAGGCCTACAATAATGTTACTTCCCTCCAGACGGTATTTACATTTGCTTCTCCAGGTATCTGGGGCACTATCTGAGCTGACCTTCATCAAAGTTCGGTTGTTGTGATGATGTGCTGCTGGATGTCAGTTCCTAAGGTGGCTCATCTAGTTCTAGTTGGGTCTTAACCCCAGGATGCTGCCTTTTGGAGTAACAAGCCATGGTAGTGTGCTAGCTTCCTGATCCCACTCCTGTGGGCCTTTCATTTCAAGTCTTGTTACCCAGCGTTATTATAGTTGAAGTAAGTTTCTTGTAGATAGCATATAGATGGCTTGTGTTGTATTTTTTAATCCATTCTGCTAACCTTTGTATTTTAATCCATGTATTTACATCATTTACATTTAAGTTATTTATTAATGTGCTGGGGCTTAGGTCTGCCATCTTATTATTTGTTTGCTCTATTTCTCATTTCTCTGTTTATCTTTTCTTGACTTCCTTTGGTTGTTTAAACATCTTCCAGGATTCCATTTTGATTAATTCATAGTGTTTTACAGTATATTGCTTTGTATAATTTCCTTAGTTGTTACTCTAGGAATTGAAATATATATATATATTTATATATATATATAATATATATATATAGCTTATCACTGACTCCTGGTATCCATGTTCTTCCACCTCAAAGTGCAGAAATCTCATTTATATATAAATTCCTTTACTCTCCCCACTTTTTAAATAAAATTTACTTCAGTATTACTACATTTATAGGCATCACATCAGAAGATATTATAATGTTTGCTTCAACTATCAGACATGATTTAAAAATCTCATGGTAAGAAGAATATTCTATTTACCCTTATTTTACCCATTCCATTATTCTTCCTCCCTTTCTGGAGTTCCAAGCATTCTTTTTTTTTAGCCATTCTTTAAGTGTAGGTCTGCTGGTGACAAATTTTCTTCTTTTTTTCCCTTTGTTTGAGGACATTTTTATCTCCCTTTCATTCTTGAAGTATATTTTCATCAGATATAGAATTCAAGTTTGGAAGTTCTCTTTCAGCACTTGGAAAACCCTTGTGCCACTTGTTTTGGCCTGCATGGTTTCCAATGAGAAATCTGTTGTCATTTGAATTGGTTTTCCCTTGTAGGTAATGTGTCATTTTTTTCTTGACTGCTTTCAAGAATTTTCTTTGTTTAGATTTTAGGAGTTTAATTATAATGTGTACAGGCTTGGATTTCTTTGGGTTTATTCTGTTTGGTGTTCACTTAGCTTCTTGAATCTATAGGTTTATGTCTCTCAGGAAACTTAGGAAATTTTTAGCAATTAATTCTTCAAATGCTTTTCAGCCTTAATCTTGTTCTACTCTTTCTCTGAGACTCTGTTAACGTAAATGCTGGATTTGTGTTATTGTCTCACAGATCCATGAAACAATGTTTATATTTTTTGCAATCTCTTTTCCCTTTGCTGTTCAGATTGGGTGATTTCTTATTATTCTATTGTATTAGTTTGCTAGGGTTGCTGTAACAAAATACCACCCAATGGGCAGCATAAACAAAAGAAATTTATTATCTCACAGTTCTGGAGGCTAAAAATCTGAAATCAAGATGTTGGTAGGGTTGGTTCCTTCTGAGGGATATGAGAGAAAGATCTGTTCTAGGCCTCTCTTCTTGGCTTATAGATGGCCATCTTCGTATTCACATGACATTCTTCCTATATTCATATCTCTGTGTCCAAACATCCTCCTTTTATGAGGACACCAATCATATTGGATTGGAGCCCACCCTAATGACCTCATTTTAACTTGATTATCTCTGTAAAGACTCTATCTCTAAATAACTTTACATTCTGAGGTACTAGGGGTTAGGACTTCAACATATAAATATTGAAGGGACACAATTCAACCAATAACATTATCTTCAAGTTCACTGATTCTTTCCTTTGTCATATTCCTTTTGTTATTGATCCTTCCAGAGAGTACTTTTAAGTTTGGTCATATATTTCAGTTACATAATTTCCATTTAGTTCTGTGTTATATCTTAATTCTTTGATGAGATTTTTCTGCATTTTTAATTTGTTTCAAAGGAATTTGCATTTGTTGGTTGAATCATGTTTACACTGGCTGCTTTAAAATGGTTGTAAGATAATTCCAACATCAGATTCATCTTGGTGGTGGCACATGTTTATTGTCCTTTCTAATGCATGTTGTGACTCTTCTCGTTGTTGGTATAACGAGTGATAGTCTATTGTATCCTGGACATTATGTTAGAAGATTCTGGCTCCTATTTAAGTCTTCTATTTTAACAGGTTGCCATCCTGTTTCGATTGAGCATACAAGCCTTAGCCTTTTTTTTGTAGCTATAGTTCCAATGATGATTTAGTTTCAAGAGGTTTTGCAGTGTTGTTTTGGTTTGCTTGGTTTGTCTGGTGACACTGGGACTCCTACAAATCCTTGGTGGTTCCCCCTGCAGGGATGGAAGTCATTTCCTAGCCAGCCACTAGTGACTTTAGATGAGACAAGAGGGTCTCCAGCCTCCAGGGATGGAAAGCACTTCCCTGGGCTGAGATGTTGGTTGTCAGCAGTACTCCTGTTTGATCCAGGGGAGGAATGTACCTGGGGTATCTCCTGCTGCTGAGCTGGAAGTTGGGAGATTCCAGGCCTGGATCACCTTCTGCTACTGGATAGGGATTTGTGATACTCTGCAACATTGTGTTGTTTCTCCAGTTCTGGGACCCCTAAGCTATCTGACTACCTCCTCCCACCTTTTAGAGTTTTCCTATGGTTGTCTATTGTGTTATTTCCAGGGTTTTATTTAATGGTGTGTTAGTCAGGGATCTCCAAAGAAACAGAATCAATGGAATAAATATACATATGCACCAGGCAAGGCCTAGGTAACAGGGGAGTTGGTGGTGTAAATCACAGTACAAGAGCATGAAAAAATGAGATAAAATGTCCCAGCTCCAACAGTGAGACAAGAAAAAAGACAGTCTTCCTTCTTTGGCATTTTCTTCTATTCAGTCCTTCAATGGATTGGATGTTGCCCACCCACGTTGGGGAGGCAATTTTCTTTACTGAGTCCACAGATTCAAATGCTAATCTCATCCAGAAACACCCTCATAGACACACATATAAATAATGTTTAATGTGGGCATCCCATGACCAGTCAAGTTGACACACAAAATTAACTATCACAAATGGGGAGAAGCAGGAAGAAACAAGTCTGTGCCATCTTTTCCATACCAGAATTCATGTATTTATTCTTTTAAAAAATATATTTTTTGTTATTTATATGAATTTTAAGTGGTAGGTGAAATGTGCGCACATGCTCAGTATTCTGTCTTCCATACCGCAATCTTAAGTTAGAGGCTAATACTTGAAATATTTTCTAGTGAATTTCTTTACCCTGGAGTTGCTTGAGAACAAATATGTGTATATTTGCATGATGTTTTAATGAATATTTATTGCTGTTGTAGGGTATAAAGGATGACCTCTATGAGCATCAAATTGTCAACTATTGAGAAGTTGAAGTGTAGAAAAACATAAATAACGGAGGAAATTTTTAAAGCAAAAGGGAATAGGGATCTCCCAGGAATGAATAAGGTAGTGTTATGTCTTCTTTTGGGGGTTTTGTGTTTTCCATCCCTTAATGGTTCCAGTCAAATGTACCTGCTGCTTCATTAATAGGAGTGTAAGCTCTTGTGTCTTTCTCTTCCCTAGTATGAAATACATTAATTATTTTATGAAAAATATAGAAATTTTTCTTGATTAACCTATGATGGTGACAAGGCTATTTCTTGTTAGTTTAGAGAGATTTAATTTTGCTAAACCAAATGGAATTATCAACAAATTCCCATTCATGATGATTAATGTGAAAAAAATTTTTGAATCACTTCTTGGGCAGTGATTATGCATAAAATATCTCACCAGACAGCCGCCAACACAAATGGCTCATTTTTAATTTCAACATCATGCGATTGCCTCATCTGTCACTGTTTGGAATCTGAACAGGGAGAAAGGAATTTCGAAGGTTGTTATTAAAATCACTTATGATTTTCTGAGATAAATAATTACCTGGGTTTCATTTGGAAAAGCAGCATGCCACTTTCAAATGGTAAATTTTAACTAGCAGAAATAAAATTTGATATAAATCAATTAACAAACATGGGAGTGCTTCTCATATGCCCTGCAATCTGACAGTCAGTGGGAAGTGCACATAGGTAAGGTATGTTCCATTGCTCACAGCCTGGGTTTGGAGGTAAAGAATCCCCAGCATCTGGCCTTCAAAACTTTTGCTAAATTAATAAGTAAAGAACAATGGAGAATCTAAGTTTAGTCATTTCTTCAGCTCATAGATAGAACTTTCATGCTTATTTTCCTCCTCCTCCTCCTCATTTTTCTTCTCCACATGTTCTATTTCCTGCTACTTTGAGCCCAGCCTTTTCTGCAGATACATTGTTCTGAATGTGAAAAGCTACTTTTAAAAGAGACAAGCTCATTCATGTTAAGATTTTGAATCAAAAGTTCTTATACAATTCTAAAATGGGTTCCTAGTTTTCTTCTTTATGACTTATTTCCACGACAATTTTCATTTTGTCTCATTGTTTTATGACAAACCCTTTCTCTGAAAACCCAGTTCTGAAATAGATTTTTTTATTGATGTTTTAATAGTTTATAACATTGTGAAATTTTGGGTTGTACATTTTTGTTTGTCCACCACCATATATATGTCTCCCTTCACTCCTTATGCCCACCCTCTAGTCCCATTGCCCCTGGTAACCACAATATAGTTTTCTCTTTCCATGTGTTGGTTTATATTCCACATATAAGTGATATCATACAGTGTTTGTCTTTCTCTTTCTGGCTTATTTCACTTAACATAATACCCTCCAGGCCCATCCATGTTGTTGCAAATGGAACGATTTTGTCTTTTTTTATAGCTGATAGTATTCCATTGTATATATATACCACATCTTCTTGATCCAATCATCAGTCGAGGGACACTTAGTTTGCTTCCACTTCTTGGCTATAGTGAATAATGCTGCAATGAACATAGGGGTGCATAAGCCTCTTTGGATTGTTGATTTCAGGTTCGTTGGATAGATTCCCAGTAGTGGGATAGCTGGATGGCAGGGTATTTCTATTTTTCGTTCTTTGAGGAATCTCCATACCGTTTCCCAAAGAAGCTGTACCAGTTTGCATTCCCACCAGTTGTGTATGAGGGTTCCTGTTTCTCCACATCCTCGCCAACATTTGTTGTTTTATGTCTTGGTGATTATAGCCATTCTAACGGGCATGAGGTGGTATCTTAGTGTTGTTTTGATTTGCATTTCCCTGATGATTAGTGATGTTGAACGTCTTTTCATGTGCCTATTGGCCATCTGTATATCTTCTTTGGAGAAGTGTCTGTTCATTTCCTCTGCCCATTTTTTGATCAGGTTGTTTGTTTTTTTGTTGTTCAGTTGTGTGAGTTCTTTATATATTATGGAGATTAACCCCTTGTCAGATATATGTTTTGCAAATATTTTCTCCCAGCTGGTGGGTTGTCTGTTCATCTTGATTCTGGTTTCATTTGTCTTGTAGAAGCTCTTTAATCTGATAAAGTCCCACTTGCTTATTTTTTCTTTAGTTTCCCAAGTCTGGGTAGGAATGTCATCTGGAAAGATTCCTTTATGACCAATGTCAAATAGTGTGTTGCCTATATTTTCTTCTATGAGTTTTATAGTTTCATGTCTCACCTTCAGGTCTTTGATCCATTTTGAGTTAATTTTTGTGAGTGGTGATAGCAGATGGTCCACTTTCATTCTTTTGCATGTGGCTATCCAGTTTTCCCAACACCATTTATTGAAGAGACTTTCCTTTCTCCATTGTATGTTCTTAGCTCCTTTGTCGAAAATTAGCTGTCCATATTTGTGTGGTTTTATTTCTGGGCTTTCAATTCTGTTCCATTGATCTGTGTGTCTGTTTTTGTACCAGTACCATGCTGTTTTGATTACTATTGCTTTGTAGTATGTTTTGAAGTCAGGGATTGTGATGCCTCCAGCTTTGTTCTTTTTTCTTAGGATTGCTTTATCTATTCGGGGTCTTTTGTTGCCCCATGTGAATTTTAGTGTTCTTTTTTTTATTTCCATGAAGAATGTCATTGGGATTCTGATTGGGATTGCATTGAATCTATAGATTGCTTTAGGTAATATAGACATTTTAACTATGTTTATTCTTCCAATCCATGTGCGTGGGGTGTCTTTCCATTTCTTTATGTTATCATTGATTTCTTTCAATATGTCTTGTAGTTTTCATTATTGTTCTTTCACCTCTTTGGTAAGATTTATTCCTAGATATTTTATTATTTTTGATGCCATTGTAAATGGTATTATCTTTTTGAGCTCTCTTTCTGTTAGTTCGTTATTAGCGTACAGAAATGCAACTGATTTTTGTAGACTGATTTTGTACCCTGAGACTTTGCTGTAGTTGTTGATTATTTCTAACAGTTTTCCAATGGATTCTTTAGGGTTTTCTATATATAAAATCATGTCATCTGCAAGTAGTGAGAGTTTCACTTCTTCATTGCCTATTTGGATTCCTTTTATTCCTTTTTCTTGCCTAATTGCTCTGGCCAAAACCTCCAGTACTATGTTGAACAGGAGTGGTGAGAGTGGGCAGCCCTGCCTCATTCTTGTTCTCAGAGGAATGGCTTTCAGTCTTTCCCCGTTTAGTATGATGTTGGCTGTGGGTTTGTCATAAATAGCCTTTATCGTGTTGAGTTACTTTCCTTCTATACCCATTTTGTTAAGATTTTTTATCCTAAATGGATGTTGTATCCTGTCAAATGCCTTCTCTGCATCTATTGAGATGACCATGTGGTTTTTATTCTTTGTTTTGTTGATGTGGTGTATCACATTGATTGATTTGCGGATGTTGAACCACTCCTGCGTCCCTGGTATAAATCCCACTTGATCATGGTGTATGACCTTTTTAATGTATTGCTGTATTCAGTTTGCCAATATTTTGTTGAGGATTTTTGCACCTATGTTCATCAGCGATATTGGCCTGTAATTTTCCTTCTTTATATTGTCTTTGTCTGACTTTGGTATCAGGGTGATATTGGCCTCATCGAATGAGTTAGGAAGTGTTCCATCTTCCTCTATTTTTTGGAATAGTTTGAGAAGGATGGGTATTAAATCTTCTTTGACTGTTTGGTAAAATTCACTGGAGAAGCCATCTGGTCCTGGACTTTTATTTTTTGGGAGGTTTTTGATTACTATTTCAATCTCTTTACTTGTGATTGATCTATTCAGATTCTCCATTTCTTCTTGGTTCAGGTTTGGGAGGTTGTATGAGTCTAAGAATTTATCCATTTCTTCTAGATTGTCCAATTTGTTGGCATATAATTTCTTATAGTATTCTCTTATAATCCTTTGTATCTCCGTGGTATCTGTTGTAATTTCTCCTCTTTCATTTCTAATTTTATTTACTTGAGCCTTTTCTCTTTTATTCTTAGTAAGTCTGGCTAAGGGTTTGTCAATTTTGTTTATCTTCTCAAAGAACCAACTCTTTGTTTCATTAATCCTTTCTACGGTTTTTTTGGTCTCAATTTCACTTATTTCTGCTCTGATTTTTATTATTTCTCTCCTTCTGCTGACTTTGGACTTTGTTTGTTCTTCTTTTTCTAGTTGTGTTAGGTGTAATTTAAGGTTGCTTATTTGGGCTTTTTCTTGTTTGCTAAGGTGGGCTTGTATCACTATGAGTTTCCCTCTCAGGACCACTTTTGCTACATCCCATGTGATTTGGTATGGCATATTATCATTTTCGTTTGTTTCCAGATATTTTTTGATTTCTCCTTTAAGTTCATCAGTGATCCATTGGTTGTTCAGTAGCATGTTGTTTAATCTCCACATTTTTGTCACTTTTCCAGTTTTTTTTTGTGGTTGATTTCCAGTTTCATAGCATTATGGTCTGAAAAGATGTTTGTTATGATTTCAATCTTCTTACATTTATTGAGGCTTGCTTTGTTTCCCAACATATTGTCTATCCTTGAGAATGTTTCATGCATGCTTGAGAAGAATGTTTAGTCG
Organism: Ceratotherium simum simum; assembly: GCF_057802395.1. Classification (NCBI taxonomy): domain Eukaryota; kingdom Metazoa; phylum Chordata; class Mammalia; order Perissodactyla; family Rhinocerotidae; genus Ceratotherium; species Ceratotherium simum. The sequence goes on along the minus strand of NC_141905.1, from coordinate 70,689,503 downwards.
GCTGTTTTTGGATGGAGTGCTCTGTATATGTCTACTAGGTCCAGCTCATCCAGTTTTTCATTTAAGTCCACTCTTTCTTTATTGACTTTTTGTCTGGATGATCTATCCATTGATGTAAGTGGGGTATTAAGATCCCCTACTATTATTGTGCTGTTGTTAATGTCTCCTTTTAGGTTTGTTAATAGTTGTTTTATGTACTTTGGTGCTCCTATGTTGGGTGCATATATATTTATAATTGCTATGTCTTCTTGGTGGAGTGTCCCTTTTATCATCATATATTTTGCTTCTTTGTCTCTCTTAACCTGTTTTATCTTGAAGTCTACTTTGTCTGATGTGAGTATGGCAACACCTGCTTTCTTTTGTTTGCCATTAGCTTGGAGTATTGTCTTCCATCCTTTCACTCTGAGCCTGTGCTTGTCTTTAGTGCTGAGATGTGTTTCCTGGAGGCAGCATATTGTCGGGTCTTGCTTTTTAATCCATCCTGCCACTCTCTATCTTTTGATTGGAGAGTTCAATCCATTTACATTTAGGGTAATTATTGATATATGAGGGCTTAATGTTGCTGTTTTGTCATTTATTTTCCAGTTCCTTTGCATTTTCTTTGTTTCTTGTCCCATTTGTTTCAGACTGTCGATTCAGTTTGGTTGTTCTGTCTTATGACTCTTCTAGTTTTCTCTTTGTTTATCATATGTGATTTTGTTTTGATTATTTTTTTAGTGGTTACCTTGAGGCTTGTATAAAAAATCTTGTGTATGAGATAGTCAGTTATCTAATGGCCTCTTATTTCCTCATACTAAGTCAATTCAATCTCTTTCCTCTTCCCCTTGTAAGTCGTTCTTGTTATACCTTATTCTATCTTGTGTTATGGGTGTGTGTTTACAGTGATGAGCTTATATTTATTTTTGGTGAATTCCTTCCTTTGATCTTTGATTTTGTTATTTAAGTGGTTGCTAACTTATTGCAGTAAAGATCTACTATTTTTCTGATTTTGTTACCTATTTTTCTCCTTGCTCCAAGCTTTGTATTCCCTTTCTCTTCTTTTTTTCAGGCCTGAGGGCCTTCTTGAGTATTTCTTGTAGTGGGGGTCTCAGACCATGTACTCCCTTAGCTTTTGTTTATCTGGGAAAGTTACTATTTCTCCATCATATTTGAAGGATATTTTTGCTGGATAGAGTATTCTTGGCTGAAAGTTTTTGTCTTTCAGTATTTTGAATATATCATTCCAGTCTCTCCTAGCCTGTAAAGTTTCTGTTGAGAAATCCACTGATAGCCTAATGGGAGTTCCTTTGTACGTTATTTTTTGTTTTTGTCTAGCTGCCCTTACTATTGTTTCTTTGTCATTGACTTTAGCCAGCCTTACCGCTATATGTCATGGAGTGGGCCTTTGCCTGTTGACGTATTTAGGCGACCTATTGGCTTCACTTACTGATATTTCCTGCTCCTTCCCCAGATGTGGGAAGTTCTCAGCTATTATTTCCTTGAATAGGCTCTCTGTTCCTCTTTCCCTCTCTTCTCCCTCAGGAATACCTATAGTTCTTATGTTACATTTCTTAATAGAGTCAGATATTTCATGGAGACTTTCTTCATTTCTTTTTAGTCTTAGTTCTCTCTCCTCTTCCTTCTGGAGCATATCTGTATTCCTATCCTCTATAATGCCAGTTCTTTCCTCCATATTGTCAGCTCTGTTCTTTAAAAATTCCAGATTCTCCTTTATCTCCTCCATTGTGTTCTTCATCTCCATCAGTACTGATTGGTTTTTCTTTATGATTTCAATCTCTTTTGTGAAGAAACTCCTAACCTCTTTGAATTGTTTGTCTGTGTTATCTCTTATTTCATTGAGTTTTTTTTTATGGTAGCTATTTTGAAATCTTTGTAATTTAGGTTTTGGATTTCTGTGTCATCAGGGTTGGTTTCTGGGTGCTTGTCATTTTCCTTCTGGTCTGGTGATTTCATGTACCTTTGCATTGTGGTTCCCATATTTGCTTTGTTTTTCCTCATCCCGGAAATATCTGGTTGCAAATTCCACCCGCCGCCACTGTGTGGGGGTTAAGGGCTGTGTAATCTGAGCCCTCTGCACTCTGCCCTGGCTACTCACTGCTATTGGCTGGCCGCTTGGTCTAGTCTGGTCAGCTGAGCTGCAGGGTCTGGCATGCTGGAGGGGGGCTCTCTCTCTCACCTGCTGGTCCCTGGCGTGGGGGACTTCTTGCTCAGCCCTCATTATCCACTCCCCTGAGGTGCTTAGATGTTGATGGTACCCCTGTAGCAGTTCTGATTCCACTGTGTGGGAGTGTCCCACTGGCTGAGAGAGCCTCAGGAGCTATGGTTTCCCCACAGAGGGCTGCCCCTCCCCTCTCTCTGGGAGCCATGCAGACCGGGGATCACCGATCTGATAGGGAGGGAGAGGAGTTCTCCTTACCTCTCCCCACTTCCTCCGGGGGCCCCAGCATGTTCCACTCTCGGATGTGCAGCAGGGTGGATCTTTCTGATCTTCCCTTCGCTGTCTAGGAGTCTGTTGTTGGTCTGTGACTGTTCCTTTCGTTGTATCTTATCAGGGGAAGAGTTTATGGGAAAGCTCACTCTGCCATGACGCTGACATCACTCCCTGAAATAGATTTTTTTTTTTAATTATAAGATTTTTGCTTAGAGTTTTAGGGTCACAGAAAAATTCAGCAGAAAATACAGAGTTCCCATATACCCACTCCCCACATACTGTCAAAGCCTCCCCCATCATCAGCATCCCATAGCTGAGTGGTACATTTGTTACAACTGATGAACACACATTGACACATCATAGTCACCCAAAGTCCACTTGGGGTTCACTCTTGGTGTTGTACATTCTCTGTGTTTTGACAAATGAATAATGACATGTATCCATCATTAAGGTATCATATGGAATAGTTCCACTTCCCTAAAAACCCCCTGTGTTGCACCTCTTCATTCCTCTCTTCCCCCCACCCTCTGGCAACCACTAATCTTTTTACTGTATATAGTTTTGCCTTTTCCAGAATGTCATATAGTTGGAATCATACAGTATGCAGCCTTTTCAGATTGGTTTCTTTCACTTAGTAATATGCACTTACATTTCCTTCATGTCTGTCTGTGGCTCGATAGCTCATTTCTTTTTAGCACTGATTAACATTCCATTGTATGAATACACCACAGTTTTATCCAGTTACCTACTGAAAGACATCATGGTTACTTCCAAGTTTTGGCAATTATGAATAAAGATACTATAAACATCTGTGTGAAGATTTTTGTGTGGACATATGTTCAACTCCTTTGGGTAACTACCAAAGCCTGTGATTGCTGGATTGTATGGTAAGAGTATGTTTAGTTTTATAAGAAACTGTCAAACTATCTTCCAAAGTAGCTGTGCAATTTTGCGTTCCCACCAAGAATAATGAGAATCCTTTTCATCAAAATATTTTGTTATTTAAAAAATCTGTGGGAAGAAGGGGAAGCTTCTTTTTTTTCCAATCACCTATAAAAACTAAAATTACTTAAAGTTAGGGACAAAGCATGATTTTTCTTCCTGATCCTGTAGGCTGCCAAGTATCTGGTGGTTGCTTGGTGAAGTTTACCTCTTCAAATTCTTTAATTCCCTCTGCACTATTTTTTCCTTAAGCAGTGCTCCCATGTGAGGTGATCGGCTCAATGTACAGTGCTGGTAAGTCTTGTCATAGAATACCGGTTTCTTTTCTTGAGCCAAGTTACCTCCTTGCTAGTTCTATCTATCTAAAGAATTAATTGATTCACTCAGTTTAATCAACTCCCAATCAAATTAATTGTTTGGAGTTTGTGTGGACAAAAAATTCATTAGACAGCAACATCTAGATCCAACTATGGACAGGAACCTTAGTTCAAAGAAGTAGTGACATCCCTCCTAGTTCTATATAGAAACATCATAATGCTGTGGAATATGTAAGCCATTATGACACCATTATTATCATCCATCATTGTTTTGAGAGTAAACCTAATATAGAGCTTTAATTCAAAATAATTGCTTTCAGCAAGTTTATTTTATACCTAACCACATAGGCTCAGCTTTTTTCATCTTCTGTTGCCATAGGAGCAAATAGATTAATACAATTTTCTGGGCATGGTATAAATAATTTCTTTGACGTATTGTTTTCATTTGAGAATGGAAAACTGGGCCGACCCCGTGGCTTAGTAGTTAAGTGCGCACGCTCCGCTACTGGCGGCCCGGGTTCGGATCCCGGGCACACACCAAAGCACCGCTTCTCTGGCCATGCTGAGGCCGTGTCCCACATACAGCAACTAGAAGGCTGTGTAGCTATGACATACAACTATCTACTGGGGCTTTGGGGGAAAAATAAATAAATAAAAATTTTAAAAAAAGAGAATGGAAAACTTGTCAAATTAAAGGACTAGAATTCTCCCACCAACTTTAAATATCATAATTTTGACACCACATAATCCATCTATCATTATTTTTAGAGATATTTGGAAATTTTTGCCTTGATTCATTAACATATAGTCAGAGCTGTGCATAGAACATTTGTGTTTTATTTTCTGCCTCATGAATCTCATGGTAATCAGATGACTGCTCTATATGGTGTCAATATTTAAGTGCTACATGTGCAAAAAAAAAAAGTGAGACTTTTTCTCAACAAAATCACAGGGAATCCCCAACCTGCTGCTAAAGCTTTTCAAATTGACTTAGTAGTGTAATTAAATCCTTCTCTAAGGTGCAAATAAAAATTCAAGTCAAAGGACTTGAAGGGCTACTTCTATCCATGTCCGTATATAAAGGAGAGTTCCAGAATCTGGTCCCTGCTTTGTGAATCTTATAATCAAGTTGAGTAGCCCAGGCTTGGAAGCAAGAACGACTGCCTAAGGATACGAAAACCCTCAGGAAGTCTTGACCTATCTTCAAAGGCATCAAGTTGGGGGAGAGGAGGTGGAGTAATGTTAGGGCTCTTTTTAACATTATTTAAAAATCAAGTGGACTTACTTATACTACGTCTGCAAGACCAGAAACTGCATATGGAGTGATTAAGAGTGCAGAATCACAAGTCACACTGCCTGAATTTGCATCCCAGGTTCACCCCTTGTTAGCTGTGGGAATTTGGACCATTTATTTAGCCTCTTCAACTCTGGTTCTCCCTTTAAAAAGTGGGATATTTCCTAGAGTCATAGGGAGATTAAATGAAAGTGAAATGCATAGAAAGTGTTTACCATAGTCCCTGACCTATAGCAAGTATTCAACCAATGTTAGCAATTACTCGTATTACTTAAACAGACTTACATTTGTGTGTTGTTCCCTGGAATTCCATCAGCTTTCTGTGATAACACTGTTTATCTCATTCTGATCAGAAGCTGTTACTAGCAACTAAAGATGACTTTAATTAAAATAGGGTAATTAATTCATGTCTTAGTAAGTGCTGTGTATTTGATGAGATGTGTCAAAACAAAATATTCAAAAAAAATGACAGAAGCATAAAGGAAGAAAAAGGGATTCTTGGTGTTGAGAAGGTTGAGGATTTCCAGGGCAGACCCTGGAAAAAGAGAAAGTGCAGGAGAAAGAATGAGAAAAGGGAGAAGTGGGGGCAGGAGGAATGGACAGTCACCATCATGGCCTCATCGCTTACTATGCTCTCCCTCAGTCTCTGCCCTTCAGCCACACTGGCCTTCTTTCTGTTCTTCTAACACATCATCTTTCCCCACTTTGGGTCTTTGCACTTCTTTTATCCCTGCCTGAAACATTCTCCCCTCCTCTCTTCAGCTAACTCATCCTTCTATTCTTTAGGTCTCAAGTGAAACATCACTTCCTTTCAGAAACCTTCCTGTTACTCTTGACTCAGCCATGTCCCACTGCAAAATTCTGCCACAGCACTGAGCACTTGCTCTGTCATCACATGTTGTTGTATCCACTTGTTCAGTATTTAATATTTGCCTTTCCTGCTAGACTGTGATCTCCATGAGAACAAAGGCTGCCTCTGATGTCTCATTCATCTGGTAGATGGCCCAATACATAGGTGGTACTTAATAATTCCACATTGGCTCATTGGTGGGAAAGGTAAACTGCAGATCCTTTCATTTTCTTCTCCATCCACCTGTCCCCACCTCCCTTGGTGGCAACAGTGCTCAGAACAATGCTTGTATCCTATAGGGTGGAGAACAAAGGAAAGTGCCTACTCAGGAGAAAATGAACAAGATTTTCCCTCTTAATATTCCCCATGCTTTTCTCTCCTACTCATACCATAAGCCTATGAATGGCCTCCAGATTTCCCATTTGTGGTGCTGAGGATTTCCCTCTTCGGGTTCCAACAACACTGGAACCCAGGTGAAGAGCAGCACTGAGAACAGGGTCAAGGCAAGAAACCAGGGACTTAGTAAATCTCCAAGGATATTCATTCATTCATTCAACAATAATTTAATAATAATGATAATAATAATAGATGGCACCTATGGAGTGCTTATCTTGAGTAATATTACTTAATCCTCACCATGAAGTAGTACTAGTAATACACCCGCCTACGAAAAAGAAAACTGAGGTACAGTGCAGTGAAGCAACTTTGCCAAAGTCACATATATAACAAGTTGTGAAGCCAGGATTAGAATCTGAACTCTTAATTTTGCATCTCATGGGTCTTGGTATAGGCAACTGTGTGCCAAGCATGAGACTAGATGCTGGGGATTCCAAAACAACCAAGTCACAGATCCTGGTCTTGGGAAGTCTGTATCTACTTGGTAAATTCAGGCAAAAATCTTCACAAGTGCTGTGCTAAAGCCTGGGATAGTGGGATGTATTGCATGATGGGATGTATAGCAAGCCACTAGGAGGGTACGTGTCCTGCTACCTAGGAGGACATCAGTTGGTGGACATTTTAATCCAATATGCACCTGTACAGCCACGGGCATTCAAATTAGTATTTGAAGTACTTGGAGAATTTATGTTCTTGAGACACCAGGAAGCAAGTTAATCTTCAGAACCCCTGGGGTTTTTCTGTTGTTGTTTTGTTTTTTTACCGTGGCCTATCACTGGCTTCTCCTTGAATAAGGATATGTTTCTTGCTCTTAAAGGGGAAAAAAATGGACTTTGGCTCTGGAAGCATATGGTGTAATTTTAAGTTATTAGACCATTATTGATGTTTAGGGGAACATTTCCAAAATCTTCCTCTAGGCCTTTGATTCAAAGAAAAACTATTCTATTAACCTGCTTAGTATTTTCTACCTATAAGTGGCTAACTTGTGCATTTTGTGGTTTAACATTTTCAAAGATTCTAGGGAAGAGGCTACTTATTACCCACATTTTGCTAAATACATTTAGTGCTGTCCTTCTTTGTTCCTTGTTTTGAATTCCAGAAATGTTTTCTACATAACTCTGTGGCATGTGTTGGTGATACCGGTGGGATGACTGTGGTTCTTTTGTCTCCTCTTTGGGCTCACAAACGACATGTGGGTGAATGTATGTCTATGATAACTATAGATTTTAAAATTTAGAAATTAAAAACTTAAATTAATCAGCTATTGTTGGCCAAGCAATATGGAATAATGGATAGAGTATGAGAAGGTATAGATTTGAGTTTTTGACCGTCACTTACTAGCTACTAAACGAATATTTATTGAGCATCTGTTATGTATTGAGCATCGTGCTAGGCTCTGGAAATACAAAAGTGTACAAGATAACATGGCCCCTGCATTTTATGGAACTTGAATTCCATGGATGGGAAAGAGCTTAATTTTTGGAGGAACTAAAGATCAAACTGGCTGGAGTCTGATGAAAAGGTTGGTGAGTGGCACAAGATGAAGTCCTAGTGGAGGTCTGGCAGGAGGGGTGATTTCAGATTATGATAAAGACTCTGGCTTCTATTCTATGTGCAGTTAGGAGGAAGCTTTCAGTAAAATGGATTGTTCCAATTCAGGCTCTGCTTGTTGCAAGTAATAGTAATCCACATGAACTAGCTCAAGGAAAGAGAGTTTATTATCAGGCAAAAGAGGTGTCTTATGGAAATCCAATGTCAGAAAACAAAAAACAGCCAGGACCTACAGGAACTGAAGCTGGAGACTAGAAAACCATTACTATTGAGCTTGTTCTCGTTCATGCTTTCTCTACTCTCTTATTTCTCTCCTTTCTTTACAAATGGCCCTCCTCTGTTTGTCCATATTCCACCTGTCCCATAATGGGTGCCTCAACTCCCAAGTCTAGGTGACCTTTCAGCTAAGCTACTCAGAGCTTAGTGTCTTGGTTTCCCAATTCTAACTTCTTTAGAGTGAAATTGAATAAGCTTCAGATCATCTCCTCTTGGGTAGAGTCTTTCATACAAGGCTTTGTCACGGGGCTTGTAATAGGTTGACCCAGGCAGCTATGGCTGGCCAGATGGTATAACCATAGCTTTTGCCCCTCAATGGTTGGGGAAAATAAGGCACGGAAATCTACCTCATTAGTAAATTTTGTAGATATATGGAAGCTTTGCCTTGTCAACCTCACATAGTTTTAAAGGATAAAATGAAATAAAGTTTTTGAAAATTTTTCTGTAAACTGTGAAGGTCTGGTAGAGGTTAGTGAATTTTTTCGCCCACTGTCAAACTGCTTTAAGTGACATACCAATATATACAAGAAATTGTATGAAGGTACACAAAAAAATCTAGGCAATAATGTAGAGAGAAAATTATTCCAGTTATTTACCAGCCATATCTCCTAAGACCAGCTCTCTTGATGATTCTGAATACAGATGGTTAAAGTGATAATTAACTCTCCAAATTCTGGTTGGAACTAATTTTGACTGTACATTATGATCCTTTCAAATCCTTGCATTTGGAGAAATATGATAAGAGGAGGAATATCTAAAATGGGATTTAGTGACTAGAATATGCTCTTACAAACGGGAGGATGAGAAGTTGATGTTGTTCAAAGAATGCAGGCACATTTTCTTTTGTTAATGAAAGATATTGCTCCCAAAAAGTAGATGGCAGTAGCTGTTATTCTGTCGAGGCAAGCGGTTCTATGGACAGAGCTCCCTATTCAATATGAGACATCACCGGAACACATCCTTTACAAGAACATTTCAAAGATTTGTTTTTTAATGACCTCATCAAAGAAGAGAAATTGGGAGCGGAGTTGGTATAACACAGAACTCCCTGGATGTTAAGGAAGGGTTTGTCTTAAAAAACTGAGGTAGGCACAAACCACAGTTTGATAGGAACTCTGACTTTGTTAGGTTTGTTAAGTTTATTTGCTTGTTTGTTTGAATTATACCGTCTTAAGATTCCAGCATGATGTAATAGAAGAAACCAGGTAGAGAAAAACTAGATCCAAACTCTCATGGCCTCTTATCAATGAGATCTCGATCAAAGATCTAACCATCAATCTCTTCCGGGGCCGGCCCAGTGGTGCAAGCGGTTGGGTGCTGCGATCCACTGCAGCAGCCCGGGGTTTGCCAGTTCAGATCCTGGGCACGCACCGATGCACCCCTTGGCAGGCCATGCTGTGGCAGCATCCCATATCAAGTAGAGGAAGATGGATATGGATGTTAGCCCAGCACCAGTCTTCCTCAGCAAAATAAAAAACGCGGGGGGAGGATTGGCAGATGGTAGCGCAGGGCCGATCTTCCTCACCAAAAAGAAAAAAAAAAGATCTAACCATCAATCTCTTTAACACAACTCATAAGAAGTTAAACCAGCCTTTCCCTATTGGCATGGAATGGCTGAGATCTAGAAGCTGAGAAACAAAGGATATGAAATGCTCATGCATATTTATAAAGGAAGCCCAGGTCATGTATATAGAATCTGCTAAAGAGTGATTTTAAAAAATCATAGTTCATCAGCTACTTTAAGTATATATAAGATGCTATGCAAAGAAAATACAGAAAGAATTTCTTTGAAAAAGAGGGAAGCGGGAGAGTGTGCTTTCCCCCGCCTCAAGCCCACCACTTGTATAAGGGGATATACTTCCAAGAGGGAGATTAACCACTCACCCCAGCTAGAAGTCACGCAATCGGGACCCCAATGCCACTAAGAGACTAGTGTCAATTGGGAGGAGACTCTTCATCAGACATGTATATGTCTCCAAGTCTCCGTGGTGACATCTTCCTTAACCATTCAACATCGCAATTCCCTTTCAGTGATCCCCATCTCCCTCCCTTGCTTCATTTTCCTCCATAACATCTATCATAGACTAACTCATTATGTAATTTATTAGTTCGTTAGTTAACGTTTGTATCACTACTCTAGATTATAAATTCCATGAGGACAGGGTCATTGTTTTGTTCATTGATGTAATCTGAGCACCCTGAATAGCAACTGGCAAATGGTAGGGGCTCAATAATTTCTTAAAATGAATTAAATTGTGAGGACCCATGAGGGTCCTTTGGAGTTTGGAGGATGCAGGGTGCCTAACTCTCTCAAGGGCACAAGCTGGCTGGAGAGGCAATGAGGGTGAGGGGTAGAGCAGGCTGCAGGGGGCACCAGCACAAGCACGTGGGCTGAGTGTGTACAGAAGGTGGTAACTAGCTTAAGTGGTGACAGAAGGGGACCCACCAAGAGTATAGCCTGTGGGGCTAGTGTGCGGTCAGAGCAGGGCCCAAGGAGGAGTAGTCAGTGACCAGGAGAAGGGGCATCCCAGCCTTGGGAAACAGAACACAAAGTGATGCCAGCACAGAGGACTCCTCGAGCCAACATTGGGCATCTGCCACAGTCAGTAGGCCCCAAAGCCAAATTAAAACTGTATTAGTCAGTTAAGGACTTCCCTACTCCTCCCTCTCCTCCTCTGTGCTCCAACCCTGGAGGAAGGGGAACAAGTTAGTGACCAGGAAGGAGCAGCAGAAGAGAAGGTGAGGACACAGTGGGGACACTGATCTCACTGCCACCTTCTCACTGTGTGTGTCCAAACCTGAGTCCAATGTGAGTGAGCTCAGGGTGGTGAGTATAAATCTATTGAGAGAGTAAAAGTTTGATATTAGGAAACATTGAACTTGTAAAACATCTCCCCCAAATGAGACTCGTGATATGTGAAAGTAACAAGAGAAGATGGGGAATCCACTTGAGATTTTGTTGAGGTTTAATTCTAAGGGACAATCATGAGCGAAAGTTTTCTTCTTCTTTGCACCTTACTGAGTCAACACTTCCGATAAGCCTAGTATGTATAAAATAAGTCAGGTAAGTGTGTAAATTGCCCAGCACACTGCCGGGCACATAGTAGACACTCAATACATGTCTGTAGTTGGTGCCAATGTCATTCCATGCAGGCTTCAGAAAGCATCCCCAACTGGGCTTCGAGTTTCTGACATGATTCCCTACTCAGTTTGCATATTTCTGTATTCACTTGTCTCTTCCGTGGAAATTTCTCTGGCGTATCCATTAATCCACCCAAAGTAGAAACTATAGATTTATTTTCCTTCACAGTCTCATGATTCCTAGTGATAATGATGACGATTTTCAAGATAGCCAAAATTATTGAGAACTTATTAAAATACCAGGCATCCTTCTAAGCACTTTGCATGCATTATTTCATTTAATCTTCACCACAACCCTGAGAGGTAATTACAGACCGTGAAAATGAGGCTTTTCAGAGTCTCTGGAACTTGCCTGAAATCATTCAACCGGTGTCAGACATGGTGTTGAACACAAGGCTAACTAACCAACAAGAGAGGGAAACCAGCTGGGGCTGCCCTACGTGCCGAGAGGTGAGTCACACACAGTGGGGGAACATGCATTCATCCCCTACTGCACACCTTGTCCAGAGATTCTTTTTTGTTATGATATCATAAGGGTTAATGCAGCTCCCTTTGCTGCATTCTTTGCACTGAAAGTCTATTTTGTAATCTCATCACATGTCTGAAAGATGAAAACCAGCTTTCTTGGTTCAGCAGGTAAAATTAATGCTTCCAATAGGAAACCTTGAGCCTCAATCATTGAATGCAATGGTCCAAACAGAAACTCTGGTTGTCCAGGCAAAAGTATTAGCAAGAATCCCTTTGTCTGTTCCTAATTAAGCATATCTCCATATCCTCTGCTTTATTCATCCGCTTGGATGAGAGTTTATGTAATGAATCAGCAGGCAGGATCTAGTTGCTTTTGCTTTGCCTTTAAACGCTTCATGGGAACTCTTACATTCCCAGAGGCAGACCAAGGCCCTGGGACTGATGGCCACCAGGTCGTTAATTCTTAGAAGTGAGCAGATTGCATGATTTAGCTGTTGGTAAATATAAGGCTTGATTGAGCTCTACACACCTCGGATATTATGTTGTATATATCCCTCTTTCTACATCCTCACTGCGGCATCCTCCCAATTACTGCTGTCTGAATTAATGAGGTGCTACTCAAGTGCGTAAACTCTCCCAGAGAATGAGAAAGCACTTCTGGAGAAATAGTTCCATGGCTCTCACTAGGATGGTAGCATTTTCTTGCTTGGAGTACTGCATTCTATCCAGCTGAAAAAAAGGACTTCTGTTCTGATTCGGCCAGTTGTGGGTATGTGGAATTTTATTAGCTCTTCATTTGTAAGTGGTTCCCCGGAACGCAGGTGCACTAACACATATAATGGGCACATCTTCGGGGAGAATATGAATGACAATTCAGATTTGTATTTGCTTATTGTTATAGATCTGCTCACATTGTTAGGGAGATGTTGGGTCGCGGTCTGATTTGAAGCTACCCGTGTACGGGACCATGTCTTTTCAAATCCTTCCTTTGGCCCAGGGCATGGAGATTAGATCTGTTTTTATGAACTACTGCTGCTCATCCCTTCCTGCCTAAAATCAGAATACTCATAAGGCAGCAGAAGAGGCCTGGAAATATATATCCACAGTTTTGGCTGCACAATGGGGATGGAATGATGTAGCCGTCGCTTCATCTTTGGCTTTGGCGCAGACTGCCACGGTGATTAGGAAGAGAAAACCACTAATCCTCTGGAAATGACCTCTGCTATGTTTCCTGTCCCCCAAGTAAGTGTGTTCAGAACACAAGTACATTGTACTTGTGTCCTGGGGAATTGTTCTCTGGATTTCGGCAAGCATCACGTCTTAATCCCTCTGAAATTTCCTTTCGGGTCTGGCTGTTCTGAATATTTTATGTTTGTATACATTAAATTAATTTACACTGCCTTTCTGGCATCATTCTTAATGCATTCATGATATTTATTCTGTTAGGTAACTCCTAGGTAACGATGTCAGTGGCCGACTTGAGGTGTGCTAGAAGGCCAGGCTGGATTTGGCTAATGATGAGAGCTGCTGTTTGCTGAGCCCCCTACTCCGTGAGACACTAGTTAGGCCCTTAAGTATGTTACATCTGTTCCTTACTGCAGCAGGCCAGGTGTGTATAATCATCCAAATTTATTGAGGAAGAAACTATGACTCAGACTGTGCAAATTGCTTCAGCAAAGTCATCCAAGAACTAATTGGCAGACTTAGGATTCCAAGCCACGTTCGTCCCTCCAGTTTCACCACGGAGTTATCACCTATTAAACTCCAGAAAGATTTCTGAATCTCCAAGCCTCACTTTTTTCATCTGTGCAAATGGGAAAATAATACCTGTGCTGTTTATTTTCCTAGGATGACATGGAAAGCAATTGAAATAATATATGAGAAAATGCTTTTTAAGCTCTAGGGGGCTATAGATATGTGAGGTATTACTATAACGGAAGGGGCATACATAATCCCAGGCAGGGTAGATTCCAGAATCTTTATTACTGACCAAAGCAGGCAGACCAACAGGGTGACTAAACTTTATGTCTCCTTCCACGTAGAGTCCTGCCTATATCCTGGCTCGAAATAAATTTTTTCCTTGCCTCTATGTCATGCATAACATAGTGATTAAAAATGTCAGGGTTAATGTGGCCAGTTCTGTTGGTGACCTTCTGATTGATCTTCTCTAGGGGTTTCTCTTTCCACATATACAAACAGAGGTCTTTTAATATTCCATTTGTGCAAATGGACCAATGTCTCCTTTAATTTTTGTAACAAAAGGTAAAATTAATTGAAAGTCTTATTCATATCCACACCACAGGTTAGGGACACTTGAACATCCCCCTAAGGCCAAAGAAAAAGTAAATCTTAAGTAGCTGGTGACTTTCAGACTAATATCATTCAGAAGAGCATGGTTACTGCCCATCCCCCTCTCCATCAGAATCCATAAAACATGAGCAGCCTGCATAAATCCCTGCTTAACTCTATCACTTCTCTAATCACATTTCTTTTTAACACATCCATCAGGACGCTGAGCAGAGCTCTGGGTATTTCTTTGGCCTTTGATTTGCACATTAAACTTTCCAGCTTTCGAATTTTTGAAATAAATGGTAATGCTGGGGGGAGGATTAAGGAGGAGGAGCTGGTGTGACTTCACGCAGACACCACTTTTTGGATTTCTGTCTGTTGCTGTTTGTAGCCCCTTCGAATTTGTAGCTGGTGACACTAAACACTCTTGATGAGACCCTAGTGTAGGTATGAGATGTGGCATATTCAAGAACAGAGTATTATTGCCTGGAAGAGAATGGGATTCATCACTTGAACCCCTTCCTCCCTCTACCAGTCCTACCATCACCAGTCTATGTTGACCTCGTGGTGTGGCCATGACATGGCTTACCAAGAAAAAAAATAAATGCAACAAAGAAAAAGGCATAATGAAAAGGAAGGTGTAATTCTAACATAGGAGAAATTTTAAAACAATAATATTGGAAAAAATTATAATAGTAAATTTGAAAATCAAGATGAAGTGGACAATTTCCTGAAAGAAATTAATTACCAACTAAGTCAAGAAAAAACTTAGCTATAAATGTTAGTAAAATTTATATGGAGGGTGACTCCAAAGCTCATTTCTAGCACTTGTGTGCAGCGCCTTATTCAAAGAGCTTGGGCAAAAAAAAAACTCACGCATTCCAAGGGACCTGACACTCCAAGAGACAGAGTAGATGGTGTACATGTCCTGACATGAAAGGTGCAACATTCATTGGAACAGTCTCCACGTGAACCTAGGAGGGAGTCCCAGTATCAGTAATAACTACAGCAGTAATGACCATTATGATCATAGTAGGTATCAATTATTCAGCCCTTTACCATGATTCAGGCACTTTGCATTTATTATCTTATTTCATTTATTACTCACATCAAGCCTATGAAAAAGGTAATATTATCCCTACTGCTAAAAGAGATGAAAGAATTTGTCCAAGGTCATCTTGCTAATGATTAGAAGATCTGGATCTGGGCCCAGGCCTAATCCCAACTTGGAGTTTGGGGCCGGATGATCTGATTTAGGGGCAATGCTCTCTTTAGGACATAAGAAGACAGAGCAGAACACACCACACAAAAGCTTTGATTTGGAGAAGCTGAAAGAAAATGGATTCAATCAGTTTTTGTGACTGAGATATTTTTCAATTAATTTCACCGAGGATTGTTATATATCATATTGCTGTTACACCTGGAATATAATTTCATATAAGTGTGATTACAATGACCTTTTGCATAGGGCATTAAGTAAAATTGTGCCTTTTTTTCCCCTTCTAGTGTCAATTAATATAGACTTTATTGCTTTCCTCTAGGTGTTTGTCATTAGGCTCTTACAATACCTCATCACCTGGATTATACAGTCCTAAAGGCTTGAGATGGCACCTGTCTGTTTTGACTGAATAATACTTAATTGCTTTACTATTACCACGTGCCCCATAAATGCAGGGGCTGTAAACTATCCCATCACTGCTTCCCCAGTGCCTGCCACCAAGCCTGGCACATAGTAGGTGTGCAGTAAATGTGAAATGAATGTGTGCACACCTAGCATGATGCTGAGCTCAGTAAATACCAGTTGACAAGTCTTCTCATGAATGAAAGAGACTGAAGTCCCAAACACAAGAAAAAACATGATTTTTCCCCAAGAGAGCTGCTCATCTGTCTCTGTCCCTATCACCTAGTTTTATGTCTTCAAAGACAGAGCCATCTAAGAGCGCACAGGGAAGTCTCAGCATTGTGATTGACGGAGTGGGGAAATTGGCGGAGGAGGAATCCTGATAGGATACAAGGTTGTCCAGAGCATGAAGACAAAAGAGAGCAAAAAGAGAGTGTTAATCATGTTTACCATTTTGTAACATTTCTTTATGATTTTGCATCCCACTAGATTGTGAACTCCTTATAGGTAGGGATCATGCACCTAAGGCAAGTGCATCTAAGGGTGCACTAAGTTAACGTTTGTTCAAACGACGTGAGAACATCCATCCAATATTTTCTGAGCATCCCTCTGGCCTAGAATGGTCTCTCCACCATGGTCATTGCCATCAGGAAGCTCATTGTCCAGCAAGAAGATAATTGGCTACTGTGTATGGGAATCGATTGCAAATAATGAAAGACAGAAATTTTGGATAGAAGAAAGATTTGAACCAAATATTTTTAAATCAAAGATGGTAGGGAAGTTTTGGCAGACAGGTCAAATAAGGACTCCAAGATGACATACCTCCTGAGTTCTGGAATGAAAATCTACCATGTCATTCAGTCTTCTGCCCTCCTCCACTTCTCCTGTCTGAGTGTCGTCTTCTTTTTTCCTTCCAGGGCACTATGGAGCCTAGTGGGTTGTGATCATTTTGAGATTCCTGGAAAAATAATCTCAGCATTTTTAAATGCTTTTTTTGCATTCAAAGAGAATGACAAAATTGTAAATGAGCCTGTACAAGCATCAAAATTAGATGCAAAAATAAAATAGAAGAAAAAGATGGAAAGCAGAAGAAACAAAGAGTTAGAAAGTATGTCTTCAGAGGAAGGGTCACTTCTTTTAAAACAAAACTGAATGGAAGTGATAAGTGTGAAAGACCATTGTTCCGTGGTCCTGCATTACTTACTAGATACTAGACTAAGGGGTTTTCTGTTTTGTTTTGTTTTTTAATTCTATAAAGTACTCTTCCCTACTAGATTCTCCTTCTCCCTTTCCAGACACACACAGGTACATCACCCTAACCCAGGCCAGATGAAGACCCTTGAAGACCCTTAAAGTCCCTAAGTACTACAAAGATGGCTGTGCGTGGCCACATGATGTAGAAATTAAAAACAATACTAAGTGACAAAATATGAAATGTAATTTTTCAGAATGTCACTAAGTGTATATGCAAGTCCATATTAAAATGTCTTTTTTTCTGGCCTTTCTTAACTTTTTCTGTTTTTGGTGCTCTTGTTTTTCTGGTGCCCTAAGCAAGTGTTCAGTTTGCCTGTGGGGTGTCTCTCACTAGTGTTTTCTCTTTTGTGTTCTTCAGCCTACTTTCCTTCTCTACTTAGAAGGTCATCCATGTATATCATCTCCTTTCCTTTATTTACTGATGGGTTCATCTCATTTCTCTATTCCACGTTTTATTTCCCTCTGTTTCAAAACAAAGATGAACTTGGTGCCCTGTGAATTGGGTTATTACCTTCTGTGAAAGGTAAGTTTTTTACTTTCAATCTAAAATACAAAGATAAATCCCGCTCTTTCGGTCAAGTTTTATCCTTGGAGAATCCTTGGAGCACACATAGAATTGGTTTCCTTTTCTTGAGTTCATGTGCATATATGTGACTGAAACAGATGTGGTTTTAGGTAAACACCATCTAACGAAATTCTATGCCATTAGGAACAAAGTGTGGGCAAGGACTGGTTCTACACTAGTAGATTTTAAAATGTTAAAAATTCCAAATCCTGACGGTTTCAGCTGGAGAGGGGTTGATAGAAAAAAGTCTAATAAAACCTGAAGAAGGTTCTGGTCAGTTGTAGAAATGGCAATTGTTCTACCCATCTCCACTGCCGACAAGAGTGTTGCCTTCTCTGGCTCAAGGGGGCAGCTTTTCTGAAACGAAGTGAAGTTTTTGGCCACTTTTTCCCAGAAGTACCCCCAGTTTCCCAAAATGGCCAAGGATAGCTTGTAAGAGCTCAGTGGCCTACTGAGATGAAAGCCCTTTTCATTCTCATTGAAAATTAAAAATACTGTTATATTAGTCCGGGTCCTCTAAGAAGCAGATGCCAAGACAAAATTAAACATGTGAGGATTTTGTTAGGAGAAGTATTTGTGTGAAAGGAAGTAAGCAGGGAGCTAGAGAAGGTCAAAGAGCCATCAGACTGCCGTGCAAGTATGACCCCGAGTGACGGAGAAGAAAGAGAAGCTTGGGTCAGTGTCTTAGAGTGTTCTGCAGTCTAAAGAAAGTTTGACAAAGACATTAGGGAGTCCTTGAGCCAACATTGGTCAGTAAAGAAGTCTCCCTGTCCTGCAGGAATGAGTCTGCCTTAGGATCCCCACTGCCTTCAGTCTTTGGTATTGCCTAAGCACAAATGCTGTGATGGATTTCAAAGTGAAGCATCTCAAGTGCCCAGTGATTACACGCCCTGTAGGAGGAGGTGCCTTAGACATGCTCACATGACCTCCACAATTCATCCTTTGTGCCTTAAACTTGTGCTTCTCCATACAGGCTCAGGGAGCAATTCCTCCATGGTTTCATGGGCCTTTCTTCCTAAGAGAAACTCAGAAGGAGGTTGGTGGGATGAACTACAGGCTGCTGTTGACCTTGGGCTTGCAATTGGTACTCATCCTCTCCCTTGTCCACTACTCATTCTAAATTCCTCTCGTCCTGATCTACAATCTCAGCAGGTGATCGTGGCTTATCTGGTGGTATGATCCAGACCATTATACTTGAATCGTCTGAAAACTTGATCGTCATATCCTTCTTAATCTAGGGATGTTGCACATATTTGTCCACAGTCACCAGGCAGTGCTGGGAGGTGCCTAAATAGATCATCTTGGTTCCTCATGTATCTTCCCTGCCTCCATTGTGTAAAAGCAGCCCTCCCTCCTCCTGCTGATCAGTATCAATTACCCCTGCCAGTATGGTGACTCCTCTTTTCATGTCCTGGTTCCTGAGCACAAGATGTCTAAAGTGCTCTGGTGGCAGCCATAATCTGTAGTTCAATGACACCTTTGTTGTGTCCCTTTTGTAGGGTGCACCCCCTTACAGGACTAGGACCTCCGATCCTGCAGAGCCCAGGGTGCACATGGTAGTGGTGTATGTGGGGCCACTTCTGCTTCCATCTCTTGGTTCCTGGACCAATGTGTCTTTCCTATTGGAGATAATGCCATATAAAGTATCTGATTTAATAAATGTACTATATTCTGATTTAATAAATGCACCCCATCCTTTCAGATTGTTTCCTCCAAGCTGGCATTTCAGTTGTACCTTCTAAAAGGCTGTCCCAGTGTTGGTGGTATGTGATATGTCCAGTGGATCCCACAGTAATGGGCCCATTTCTGCATTTCCTTCCATGTGAAAGGGGTGCCCTGGTCAGTGACCATCCTATAGAGGATTCTATTCTTCAAGCCCTGGACAGCGGTGCTGGCTGAGGCTGTGCAAGCAGGAAAGGCAAATCTATGCCTGGAAGAGATCTCTATCCCTGTGATGATGAATCACTGACCATTCCATCTTCTATAAAGGTGATGAGGGTCTCTTTACTGGTAGCATCGAGCCTCTGGTTCTCAATTGGGTATTAATTGCTTGTCAGTAACTCTCCACCTCTCATTGTTCTTCTTCAGGGCATCAATATAATTTGGCGATAACCAGCCAACGACTCTGTCTTTGAAAGCATTGTTCTCTCCATATTCCAAATGCCTGCACCATCACGCCTGCGCCAGCATTCCCCTCTACCAGAAGACTTTCCCATGTCATTGCAGGTGAATTACTTAGCAATTGTAGCATCCTTGTGCCAAGATCCATCTGTGTCCCACCTACCAGTCAAGATGGCATCCTCTTGGCCTGCTGGGTGGAGGGTGAGCCAGTACCAAATCCCATTTTACTGCTCATTTCTCTCAGACCACTCTTGGTGCCATTTTTGTTAGTGTGGGTCCTCTGAGAAGCAGATGCCAAGAAGGGATTAAACATGCAAGGACTTCATTAAGGGAAAGAGAGACAGAAAATAAGGGAGGAGCCAGAGAAGACTGGGAGAACCTTCAGACCACTATTAAAAATAAATCCAGATTTAGGCAAGGAGAGACTTTATTCAAAGGGATTATAACAATAAGGTGAATAGCACCAGGGAGAAGACTCCACCGTGAGAGCTGCAAGTGTCTCCACGGGTAGGCCAAAAGGACTTGTGTGTTTTATAGCGAGAAGTAAACAAAGTTAGAAAGGATATAGTGTGGGGGAGTGAGATGAACAGTGGCTTGATGGGACAATTGATCAGGGAATACTCTTCCCAAGGTCAGGGGATTCTTGGGAGGGTCCAATAAGAAGAGGTTGTTCTGTTTCCTAATGCTCAAGTGTGGGCCAAATTTTAGGAGCCTATGGGAAGAAGAGAAGCCTCACTAAACTTTGCTCAAGTCAAGGTAGTGGGCGTTATGTCCAGATTGGTTAGGACAGTTCAGCTAATTGTTTATGAGACAAAGAATAGGATTTGGGTGGTCTGTGCCTGGCTTTGTCATAGGTAAACAAGAGGGTCATCCATGAGTCTTATCTAAGTCACAAGGGAAGGGTTACTCTTTGCAGTAAGCTGTTTCCCAGAACACAAAAGTGTGAGGAGTAGATTTCTTAACCATTGCTGTTTTCCAGGAGCACAGGGCTCAGGTGACATTCAACACTATCATTGCGATGAAAGTCTGACCCTGGGTGAAGGACAGAGGGATAGAAGGTAGGATGGAAGCATCCTAGACTGCATGCAGCCTAAGGAAGATTCAGCACAGCTGTCAGGGAGTCCTTGAGCCAACAATGGAGTTTCTCTATGTCTCCCAGAATGAGTCTGCCCTACTATTCCCACCACAGCTCGGTTATTGGCGGGAAGCAGCCTGCGGGAGGAGTGGCCTTGGTGCACAAGTGGAGGTGGTTTTAAAAATGCAGCATCTGGAGCCCTTGATCAATTATGTTTCCTGTAAAAGGAGGTCTGCCAGGTGCACGCTCATGGCTGCGGAGTTGGGACACTGACTGCTATTTTATAGGCACAGATTTGCAAGCCTGGCTTTGCTGATCTTTCATTAGAGATGCCTCACCCTCAATATGGCCAGATACCACTGGAAAATGGAAAACTGTGAGCTCCTGGTGGACAGACACAGTCTTCCCTCATACTTACATGGTCCCTCATCAACAGGGCGTGATTTGCCGTGAGCTTCTGCTTCCTCCCTAACAACTGAACTCACTAAGATAATATTGGAGAACAATGAATTACCATCAGCATAATATACATTACAAATAAATAATGCTTCACAGCAGGGGTCATTCAACTACTGTTCACAGATGTACACTTTAAATACCTTAACAATTTTATTTGTCAATCACGCCTTAGTAAAGCTGGAAACAATAAAATAAACTTGCAGGAAGCCCAGTGGGACATCTAGTCTACTGTTTTATTTAAAAAAGATAGTACTGCTCATAGGCTAAATCTGGCCCTCCAGCTATATTTGAAAATAATGTTTTATTGGAACACATCCACAGCTATTCATTTGTGGATTGTCCATGGTTGCTTTTGCATTATGACAGAATTGAATAATCGAGATAGCTACCATACGGCTTGCAAAGCCTAAAGTATTTACTGTTTGCCTCTTTATAGAAAATATCTACCTATCCTTGCTTTAGAGCAAAATTAAAAAGAAATATAAGACCATTTAATATTTCTATCATGCTTTCCTGTTTTCAAAGTGTGTTTACATATATTGTTTGATTTTTGTAATAATTATGAACTACTTTGGTATAACTTGATACTCTGATGGATCTTCAGTGTTTTATCAAGCCCCACTTGTCCCTCTCATTCATGAAGAATCTGCTTGTTTCCAAGGTGCCTCAGGAAACAGGTGTAGCGTGATGCTTTAGGAAACTTTATTGTGTAACTTTGTGGAACCTTGCTGTCAGGTTCTAGTTAGTGTTTATTGTTTATTTTTCCACTATACTTGTTATCCTAATTTTGCTTCCCTCAAAAGCATATCCTGAAACAAGGTTTTTGTATGTGTAGGGGAGCAGAATTTTCTACCCCAAAATGTGTCTCTTTGGCTTGATTATTTTTAAGAACAAAAGACTCAGGAAGAAACTCTGACCTTCTCCCTAACTGCCTAAAAGAATTTAAGATAGAAGGCCTGTTTCAGAAACGAGTTACCACCATAGATAACTATAGTATATTAACTAGGTGTGGTAGACAGGGAGGAACCTAGCAAGGCCCATTTGATCAAAGTCCTCTCCACGTCCATTGTCTTTGCAACGTATGGCAAACATTTGTTTCCCAAACATTTGCTTTTCCATCTCCATGTGAATTTCCTTCCTCCCTTTTGAAGTCCCAAACCACTACTCCCGACATCCTCCTTGGCTTTACCTGAAGATGGTATTTAACGTGGTGGCTTCAGCCATTTTGGTGAGTTACTGTTTTCCTGGGTTGCTCCTATGTATACATATCACTAAATTTGTTTTATTTTCTCCTATTATTCTGTCTCATGTCAATTTAATTCTTAGACCATCCAGAAGAACCTAGAAGGGTAGAAGAATAGTTCTTCCTCCCCTACAGGTGTAAGTAGTTTATTTGGGAAGTGATCCTGAGAAGCATTGGGAGAGGGTATGGAAGTGAGTTGGGAAGATAACAAAGCCAATAAAAGCCATGGTAATGAGTGGTTACCACTATTGGTAGTGAAAGCCCAGTCCTGCTCCTGTGAAAGACTTTAGAAGATACTCAGGACTGTCCCACTGAGGGATAAGGAGCCTGAGATATTTGTCCTCTATGTTCTGTCCCTTGTCAGTTGTGAATGGCTCCTGAGAGCTTTAACTACCTTTCTGGACTTCTATAGGCAAAAAAAGCTTTCAGGTAGAGTGATACCAGTGCTTGGGATGGGAAGCCATTGCTCTGTGTGGAAATTGTCCTTCAGAGCTGTAGCCGACATTCGGGGTGGACCAACAGAAAAGGTATTATACTGGCTTTTGGCCTTACTGCTTAGTTTCTTGAGTATCTCTGCTAACTTCCAAGCATCTCCTTGTAGAAAGAGAAAAATTCATGATGTCGCTTTATATTGCTTGCCTTTCAAAAATGTACTTTCTTTTTCCAGTTGGCATTCTCCTTACAATCAGTTTCCAACTCATTCCAAACTTTTCTCCCTCTTCAGAGCTCTAGAATTATAGCACCACAGAATTTCAGAGCTGAAAAGGACTTTCCAGTTTTATTCGTTTTTCATTAGCAGACACAGCTAATTAAAGTTTTACAGCTTGTCCTTTGTCACAGAAACCCCCCTTACAAAAGGAAATTAATTTAAAATTTAAAACACATATGAGTAGAATGTAGTCCACTTTTGAAGCAAACTATGAAGTGACTGCATCCTGTGGGTTACTTGTCCTGTTTTCTGCCTTGCTCTGGGCTTCGAGCTATTAAGTCCTTCAAGGCTTTTCTCTGTCTCATTAGAAGGAAAGGGAAAGGGAGAAAGTGGGCAGGAAAATACATAGCCTGTGATTTTTAACATCAGGCTATGGACATTTCTTGACCAATATATGTAGATTCCTGGGGATTACCTCACACTGACACAAGGAATCAGAGTTTCAGTGATGCTTGGTGATGAATCGGCCATGGTTGACAGAACAAAGGAAATCTACGTTCTGTTCTTCAAGGCTGCCTAACTGGTCCCTTTCCCCAGCCTGCAACAAAGCTGGGTCAGTATGTTGAGGATAGCATACATCCTTGCAAAGTCAGATGTCCCATTGGCTTGATTTATCTCCCAAAGGAGAAAAGGGACAATTTAAATGGTGGATTTTCTTGTCTTAAATGTGTTCTTGTATCATCAGAGATTTTAGATCCCAAGAGGATTGCTACAGGCTCTGAAGATATGAATTCAATTTTGTCCCATTTAAGAAGTCCAGGAGCCACTTACTAGATGAAATCAATGAGAAGGAGGGTGGTTTTAGCTCTCAGGTTTAAAGGAACTAAGGGAGAAGATTCTCAGTTCTGTTTTCAGCAGGTTTTTCCTTCAATGTGCATTGAAAAACAGAGCATTCTTTTTTCCTGGCTGCAGAAATTGGATCCATGTTCCTTTAGATAAATGACAAATTATTTCTCAGTCTTTTTTCCTTCCTGAATTATCAAGTATAGTTACATGAGCACAGCCTCTGGATCACCCAGTTACTAAGGGTTGCCATTTAGAATAGGAAGTGAAATTACTAAAGACTCACCACATTCGCTTTTTTAAATCTCATCTGCTACTTATGTTTTGTAAATTATATGTAGCATATTGATGTTAATAAGAGATTACACTTCTATTACTTACAAAGTGATGATAGACACATGATAGATACACACATGATTAGATAGATAGACAGAAAGAAAGATAGATGATGGATGGATGGATGGAAGGAAGGATGGATGGATGGATGGATGGATAGGGAGACATTCATTTAATTCTCATAAAAACCTGTGGGATACTATTTTGTACTCAAGTTACTGATGAAAAAACTGAGACATGGCGCACTTGAGTAATTTGCATGAGGTCACGTGGCAATTTGGTTGAGCAGCTGGGAGAATCAGGTAATCTCATATCGGATTCTGTGTTCTTAACCACTACACCATGCTGCCTTCTGTCTGTTAGAAAACTATAACCGCAACACACGAGGCTATATTACATTTCTTCGACGTTTATGATCTACCTGTTATCCAGTCAGAGCAGAAATTATCTACATTTGTAAATTAGTAAAGTAAGAATCAAAGGGGCCAGTGGGTTTCAGTTTGCTTACCAATTCCAGGAGAGTGGTGGTGGCTGCCTGGAGGGTGGATGGAGAACTGCTTCTGGTTATAGCAGCAGAGAACACAGCAGCCAACCCTGATGGAGCCCCTACCCACATCCCCTTAGCACTCAATGGCTCAGTGCTCACAGACTTCCAACTGCAACAACTTGCTTGGGGATTGTCTATGGCCTCTAGAGCTGGGCAGTTAGTGTGTGTCAGGCAGGCAAGGCAGGCAGCAAGTGCCTGGCCCTTAATACTCCTAGAGACAGTCAAGGACTGGCTGGAGTCGGTGCAAAATACCCTTGTGGAAGACAACTCGGAGGCATGCTCCACGTGCCTTCCTAGAGGTCCTGAGTGGGCCTGAGCCCCACCTGCCCGTGGAGCTAATCTGCTTATGTACCGTGCACTGGCCTCCGTCAGTTCCTTATCTTAACTCCCCATTCCCTTACAATGGGATCAACTGCCAAATCAATGTCTTACACTCAAATCTTCATCTCAGGCTCTGTTTCTGTGGGAACCTAACCTGAGACAAATGCCGTGAGTGAGGTTTAACATGAGTGCAAATCAGGGAAGCGGCTGCTTGCGCACCAGGTGTTTTGCAGCCCTGAATTAAGGGTCAAGAAGAGAAGACTTAGGTGTATGGCTGTGCAACATTCTGTTGTTATAGTAAAATCAGGTAATAATAGCTACCTCACAGGTTTTGAAAAAGATAAACTACATGATTCTCTTACATGTGCTTCTCTCTCAACAGCATCAGATTGTGTTTATAAGTAAAGTAGATGAGAAATTAGACCGATGCATCTGCTCAAGGATTGGCCTACAGAAAATCATTTCTCCTCAAAAAATGATACAGGAAGGACCCAGAAAATCCTAGCAGATCCCAGTCCTCAGGCTTGCACAGACAGTTATTACCATCATGAGATGCTTAGAACAAATGAACATGGATTAAGTTAGAACCTATATTCCAAGTCATTCTAAATGTAAAAGTACTTTTCAAAGCTTGAAGGATGTACGTAGCATATTATTGGCAAAGTACTAAAGTCTCCTAAGTCAGTCCAGTGACAGAGGAGAAGGAACATACAAAAGATGTTGGCGGGGGGGGCGTGGGGTTGAGGAGGAACTCTGGAACCAAAAAAAAAAAAAAAGAGAGAGAGAGAAAGATCTGGTTATTTAGCCTCACTAAGCTTCAGTTTGTCCATCTGTAAAACAGACATAATGGGATTCCCACGGTTGTAGCAAAGAACAGATGTGAATACAATACCAGACACATGGTGTTCACTCAATGCATGCAAGCTATATTGTTAATATTATTACTGTTTAGATAAAACTGCATAAACTAGCTTCATATCATCCACAAGATTATGATGTAGTTTACATAATTACATGGGTTTATTTATATGGACCGCTGTAGTCTTTTAATTATGCTCAGGAGTGCTAGAACTCAACAATTGGGTCTCATTGCTCTGAAGTTCCATTAGTTGTGGCTGCAGGATTTATTGTACAGTAATCCAGTGTGTTTTTTTCAATAAAAGACTGTTGTGAAAAGACTATTCATTTCTTATTGCTGCCGCAAGACAACATCTTTTGGAGAGGAAGATGTGGGGTTCTGTTTCAAAGGAAGTTGGCCGTGCAAATTCATCCTCAAGAGCTATTGGAAATCAATTAAATTTGGTCTTCACTGCGGAATCTGAGGAGTGCCTGTGGTTAAAATGGCTGCTTTGGGCAGAGTAAAGAGGTCAATGTTTGTCCCACTGCTGCCTGGAACTCATTGGCTTAAAATAGTATTCTTGAAGCAAATAAGATGAAAGAGCCTGAGGAAGAGGCTGGAGATTTTGATGGTCTGCAAAGGCCAACATGGCCCCTTCTTTCCAGGATGGCGACAGTACAACTCATGAGATTACAAAGGCAAAGCTTTACTGCAAGATTATCTGTCACTGTGCAGAATCCATTGCCTCCTGAGAGTTTGGTGTTTGTGTCGCAGAAGTGTGATATCTCTTTCAGGATTGCAGTTTATGGGAACTTCTTGCATGAAATATTTTAGGACGGCTTTTGGTGGTTTTGTTTTTTAATAACGTTTCTATAAATATACTCATTTTTGTTATATTTTAAAAATCATAGCATAATTATTTTCTCTCTGTTTCTCTCTCCCTGTCTCCCTATGCTCTCTACACACTCAAACACACACACACACACACACACACGCATTTTTGTAAAATATAAACATTTGGAAAAAAAGAGGAAAAAATGCCCATAATCCCATCACTCTAATACAATATTTATTTTTCAGTATTCACCAGGTCTTTCTTAATATTAATTTTTAGAAAGTTACAATTGTAAGCATGACTTTTGTGTACCCTGATTTTCACAGAACATCATAGAAATTTGCTATGTTCCCAGATTGTATAGTTCTTACTTTTGTCAGCAACATAATGTTCCATGAAGCAGATGTCACCATAATTTTCTGCACCATTTCACTAGCGTTGGACATTTAAGTTGCTTCCAAATTTCTTGTTATTGTAACTACTATGGCAATGGACATCTTTCTCGATTTGACTTTTTCTAACCTTTGGGCTCTTTCCTTAGGATAGAGGCTATCAGTTGGATGATAAGACAGAATGTATGACTATTTAGAGGATGGAAACGAAGATGGATCCAGAGAAGGAGACTGAGAAACAGCAGCCATGATGGGAGAGGGGAGTCCTGAGAGTGTGGAATCCCAGAAGTTGAGTTTTGAAGTGTTTCATGGATGAAGTGGTCATTTGTATCAAATACTGCTGAAAGGGGAATGAAATAAAGGCAGAGAATTGATGACTGGAAATTTCAGGCCCTGCAGCAGGCACTAGGGTGAGCAACCATGAGTTCAGCCAGCCACAGTTCCTACTCTCCCGGAACGGAATGTCTGGTGGGAGACACACGATCCTGTAACCATGCAGTGAGTGTTTAGTTACAATATGAGACAATTGTGCTGATGAAAAGAGTATAATTCTATGAGAATATATATGTATAAAAAACCAGAATCTGACCTAGACTTGGAATACAAAGAACATGCTAAAGAAAGGAGACAAAGCATATACGAAGGCTCTGAGGAGAGAGAGAGTGTGACACATTGGAGAATGAAGGTGGTGAGCTTGGAGCCAGGCAGAGTGGAGAAGCATAGTAGGTGAGACTGAAGGGGTAGGAGAGGGCCAGACTGCGTATGGTCTTGCCCAGCCTATTAAGCAGTTTGAGTTTCACCCTAGGGAGAAACACAATCAGATATGTATTTTGAAAAACTGACTCTAGTTACAGCATGGAAGGTGAATGGAAAGTATGCCCAGGACACTGCTATTTCAGTAGCAGTCACAGAAGACCCTGCATAGGGTTGGTGGGCACAGATGTCGCCATATATATCTCCCATAATATCCTCCACAAAGATTAAATCTGAGGCCACTGGTGTTACTGGGAAGCATGTAAGAACTGTGTGTAGAGTGATTTCTTCATGGAGAAAGTACTACATATGCTCAAAAGATTCTTCATTTCATTTCAAATTCTGAAGCAACAATCGCAGCTCTTTACCAGCTATGTGCAGCATGTCGAAATAAAGACAGTATTTTTTCTATCTTTAAGTTTCCATTTAAGTCCCAGAAATTAGGGAATGTAAATCTGATGTAAACTTTCCCAGTTATGATCTGCTGACTGTAAGAAAAGGGTCAGGCTGAAATAATGATGAGGAATGTTGGAGATGTTCTGAAGGAGATTAACAGAGATGCTCGACAACTTTGACTTCTCAGATTTCTTTTTACTTAATATTTCACTTTATATTCAGCAAGAGAAAAACCAGCTGCAATATTAGTACTTGAGGTGGAATAGTAGTGAGAACTCTATATGTTGCAAATAACTCAAATTGACTTAAACGAAAAGGGGAATTCATTGTTCCGTAACAGAAAAGTCCATAACCAGACAGGTGGATATAGGAACGTAAAGAACATCACCCAGACTCAGATATTCTCACTCTTCCTCTCAGCTCTGTTCTCAGGTGCTCTTGTCATGTGGGGTCCCCTAGATATGATAAACTTGTGTCGTACCAGTTCAACAACCCTAGCAGAAAGAGGACCTCTGCGCAACAATTATACCTGAAGCCTCAGAATGACCCACATTCCCCCAGTTGAGGTTTCACACCCATTCATGAACTAATCACTGAGGCCAGAGGTAGGTGAACTGCTCTTATCCTGGGTCAAGAACCCAGGAGGCAGGAGTGGTATCTATTCCACCAAAACCACAGGGCTTGTGATTGGAAGGAGTTGTTTCCCAAAGGAAAACAGATGGACTGATGCCGGACCTACAAAAAAGATACATGTCCATTGCAGGAGATAATGAAGCTCTACTTCAGTAATTTCTACAGAGTCTTAGATGATTTATAATCAGCAAGCATGTGTTTGGAAGCTGTTCTATGTTCCCCTCCTCTTCTTTTATTTTAAAGAAATTCATTCATTCATTCATTCATTCATTCATGACTTTTTCTCCAGAAAGGATTGCAAAGAGCTTACAAGGGTATATTCCACATGCAAAGTAATATGAATTAAAGATGGGGCAAAAGAGGAAAGATAAACAAAGGTGAGAGAGAAAAAAGAGACTTGATGACATATAAATGGGCTCGACAGGCTACAAATTTGGCTGTGGCTCTTTGGAGGTCTAAGAGGGAAGATTTGTCAGTTACCCCACCCACAGGGATCAAAGTTTTAAAATGATCTCTTTACTCTTCACCATTGCTGGAAACCACATCAGCCAGGAATTTTTCTAGCAAGATGTGGTAACCAGCCTCAAGAGCAAACAGCAGAGAGAGCAGCAGCACATTCACAGGGCTCCTTTGCATAATAACTTTTGGTGCAATTATGCTCCTTCTCCAGCCTAATTCATCCAAAGCAATTCTGGATGCACCAATTTTTTAAAGAATTATATATATTTATCAAATGATAGAGTTGCACTGAAGAAGAATTCCACAATTGTCCTTGAGATGATGAGGGCTGGAGTATACAATTTTCAGGGATTGATAATAATAACGATGATAGCAGCAGTAGCAGTAATAGCAGCAACACAGTGATCATTTAGTGAGCATTGGCCAGGTGCTAAGTGTTAATATGTATAGATCATCTCACTGATTCTTCAGACAGATGTCCTAAGCTCATAGCGCTATTATCATTACAATGAGGTTTCACTTTATGCAAATTTGAAATAGAAAGGCATAAAGACTATATGCACAAATTTTGAAATAATGTGAATCCCACTTTACATGCACCCCTGTGGGAAAATTAGTTCTGAATTATGCAAATTTTGAATTGTGAGAAATCTTCAGGAACTCATCGCTAGTATAAAGTGCTACAGTCCTATGGTCTCATATCACAGCTGTGGACACTTAGGTTTAATGAGCTCCAATAACTGTCCAGTTAGTGAAAGGCTGAGCTGAGAATTGAACGTGGCATTCCACAGTT
Organism: Ceratotherium simum simum; assembly: GCF_057802395.1. Lineage (NCBI taxonomy): Eukaryota > Metazoa > Chordata > Mammalia > Perissodactyla > Rhinocerotidae > Ceratotherium > Ceratotherium simum. The sequence continues at coordinate 70,659,415 of NC_141905.1, read as the reverse complement.
GCCTCCCTCAGGGTTGGTATGTGTTTGGGGAGACTGATGGCTAAATTCCGTTTTAAAACCTGGAGCAGCCTAACATCCGCTACATAAGAATGATTATTTTAACTGGACTAGTAAGTCATTTGCATTGAAATATGTGTGTCATTTTTTCAGAAATGTACATTTCCCCTGTGATAACAAATGGAACATGTAATGACTACTGCATTCCCATAAAAACATTTGTCCAAAACTGTGCTCCCTTGCTTTTCAAAAATGCTTCCAAAGATCAGAGCAGGCCCACCAATGAACCCACCTCAGATGAGATGAAGGAGAATTGAATCTCGGCTGTCAACCATCTCTGCCCAACGGTCGATGATGAAAAGAATCAAAAACACACCTCCCCCCTCTGGCGTTGTCACTGAAGGAAAAGCAAAAGTCTTTGTGTCCACTTCAGAATAGATGGAAGGTCTATATCTCTTGAGACTTTGAGTAAAAGAAAAAGAAATCTTAGAAGAAGAAAAGAGCTGAAACCAGTGAGTGCTATTTAGATTTCAGAGAAGCAGTCGAGTCAAACTTTGATCATCCCTTAGTCTCTCAGGCTAATGTTTCTACTTCATTGTTCATCTTAGAGAACCAGAATTAGGCTCAAGCCGGAGAAGGCGTGACCTCTGATTTAGGCAAGGGCCTAAAGCTTCGTCCTTTTCTTCTGCTGAATGGCAAGTGGAGTATTTGTTTAAAGTCACAACCCTGGCTGATGTGTTTATTTTTTTAGCAACTTCTCCAGAAAAATCACCAAAATCCCAAAAAGGAAATTCACTCCATCATTGGCCACCACGTCAGCTGAAACAGCATTTCTCAGCTCACCGCTCACAGAGAGAGCCTAACAGAAGGGGATAGGAGATGTCAGTTAGGCGGGAGGGCCAGTACACTGTGGTTTGATGTTGATGTCCTTCCTTTTGTATGCCTGTGTGACAGCTCAGTCAGTTTGAACCAATATAGTTCTGCTGCTACAGCCATTCTTGTTCCAGCGAGTTTGCTGCTATGCAGCAAGACATAACATTGAAGGTAATGGAAGAGATGAGGAATAATCATACCCTTGACATCCCAGCTTTTGTTTGACTTTTCTTGATCATTTATTTGGCTGAGCACTTCATGGCTGGTCAAAAGGAAAATTATGTTCCATCTTCTTCTCATCCATCTTCAGGAACATCTGACGGAAAGCCTTAGTCTTTGCTCTGTTCAAGAAGTGACTTTGCCATCCTGATGTTTTCTGGCCTTGCAAGGCAATTACTTCGATGAAGTCTGCTCAAAGTTTGAAAAGAAAAGGATAAGGGAATTGATTAATTGGTCCAGGAGTATCTCTGCAGCCAAATAAATGTTATGGTCATTTAAAAGCAACAGGCTTGTACCCAGTTTCTCATTCCTTTTGGATCCTCGCCCAGTAAGCTGCTTTAATTAATGGATGATCTGCATTTTCCAAATCTTTTCATGTCTTTGAAATATCTTAAGTCCACCTACTGAATTTTATAGCTCAAGATAGAACCATATCTTGGTTCTACCATGGTTAATGTTTGACATTGAACAATCTACTTTCACAGCTATGTGCAAAATGTTTGCCACCATTGTCACTGTTATTATTATAACACCTAGAATATAATAGCTGCTCAATAAATAGTAGTTGTTATATCTACTATCATTTTACTTATAAAGTGTGATTGACTGAAGACACAGTAAAAAATTCTCAAGTGGCCTTAGGTAATAACCACTATTTAATGAGGAGGAATTTCTCTGGTTAATACATAGACCTCCCATGCCAGGAATTTAGAATCCCTGGAATTGACTCCTTTCTAACACCCCTAAAGAACAGGCATAGAAATGGAAATCTGTTCTGCTGGTTTACCTAGTACTGTACTTGCTTGCCTGCTCCCTAGAAATTTCTTGACCAATTTAATTACTTAGCATCCAGTCATACATGCAGGAAAACTGGGTAGTCACTAGATTTCTCTGGAATTCTCTGATCATTAGACTCAACCCTTCTCAAGATTACAACATTCTTCTCTCCCCATGGTGACTCCCTTAGGGAAGAATGGTGGTTGAGATGCTGCCCTCTGTTGGTTTTGTTTAAACTTGGAGATAATGTGTTGGATCCTTAGCCTCACAAACCTCGGGAGTATCCATGTTGCCAAAACCTAACGATGAATACTGGCAAGCACGATAAATAATCTATCATATGATAAAGTCTGTCTGCATTGGTGTCATTTGTGTAACCTGTCCAACTGAGAAGAAGCTTTGGGATGGGAGAGAGGAGACTAATAAGTAGCCCTATTTTCTGACGGGCTGCATGACCTTGGGTGTACCTCTGCTCTTGTGGAGACTGTTTTTGTATCTCAAAAGTGGAGATGATGATGGTAACTTCTAGTTCTGATCTCTCACCACGACCATGCAATAATCATAAAGGCTTTATTCTCCTCAGAAACTGCTTGTATGATTCTAGCCATTGGTGTCTATCTTGGTAGTTTTTCAGATTCAAATGGACTGTCCACGACATTTTTCAGATGGGTTTTTCAAGTGTCTCTATGATTGCCAATAAATGCACATTGAGTTGAGTTGGAATGAAATAATGTGACTCATCAGGACTGAGCTTTCTCTAACACATTGTCTTTGATCTACTTCAATCATTTCTTGAAAGTCATTTTTAACCCATGAGCATTTCTTCCTCCTTCTGGCATCCTTTCTCCATTAAGTGCTGAAAAAATATTTTTGTGCCATAATAAAAGATAGTGCTCATTGTGGTGGTAATTTCTGTTCATTTATTTGACTTTGCCAATTAATTGTTAGCTCCCAGAGAGTATTTTATAGATACCATTAGGTATTCCTGGCTAGGTATATAGAAGGCTAAACACTTTTATGACGTAAAATGTCTTTGGGGTCTTTATTTAATGGTGCTTTATTTTTTTTCCTTTTTTCCTCTCTTATTGTTTTCTTCTCAGCCCCAGATAAAGTAATGAAAGTTTATATTTTCATGCTATTTATTTTGTATCTCTTACCTCAAGCCAGCTCAAAGACATTCAATGATAGTTCTTTTGAAAGCTCACAGTCTTTGGAATCAAGCAGACTTGGTGTGAAATCCCAGCTCTGCCATTTTCTTCCTTTGAAATATTGATCAAGTGACTCAGCCTCTTAGGAACTAATAATTCCTTCATCTAAGAACTATTTTCAAAATTAAATAAAGCACTAGACATAAAATGCACAGCACCTTGTAAGTGATCAACTGATGTTAGTTTCTTGAGAAACTTTTCTTGGGAAAAGTTGAAAGTGTTTAACTGAATTGATATCTGTAGCGTTTGAGGGGTTGATTAGAACATGAGGATTAAATGATTGCAGTTTTTACGATCAGAATTTCTTTATCCTGTAATTTCATTTTAGGAAGAATTTGTTTTATTTTTTAAAGAAAAAGCTCTTTAGAAAGCTCACATATCTTTAGCAGTGATCCTGAAAACTTTGTTTTGAATTTATCTTAAAATATAAATGTGTTTAAAATTTGAAAAGAAGGGGAGAGTATTTGGCAATAATGTGTTTAGAGATTTGATCGAAACCTCAAATATTTTGAAACCTAATGCAATCCATACTTACATTATTTTTAGCTCTCAAAAGTCCAGTTATTTAATCTCTTAATCAAACTCTTGAAGTTTCCATTTCTAAATAAATGAAATGATAATAAATAATGAGCCAAAAAATAAAGTACACCCATTTAAGGGAAAAAATGGAAATTTGATAGAAAATGAATGTGAGTTCAAATAAAATGAAAATATTGTTTGTCTCCTTTGATTTTCAGCTCCAAGTAAATGAAGTAGGAGCCAGCATAAGTGCCTTTGGTCAAGTTCTTCAGTGTAGAGTTCTTCATCCATCAAGTAAACCACATTTGTTCAAGGATTAAGGGATACTGGGGAATTTAAAGTCTGTTAACCTGACCATGACTGCCCATGCTGGCATAGACTCTCCTCCCAATGACCGTCCTATTTTATTTCATGCTGCCATTACATGGTCTGAGAAAATGTAATATGGGTAAGGTGTAGAGTAATTATTAATGTGTGTGGCTGATTTAAGTCAGCTAGCAGGTGACTACGGAAAAGCATAGTGTGTGTCAGTCCCAGGGTCAGGTAAGGCGCAATCTCTGTTCTGAAGAAAACTGCAGTGTTGCAGGATGACAAGTGCCATTTTAATAGGGAGGGCACAGCAAATTACAGAAATTAATGACTGTACAGAAATTACAAGATCATGGAGAAGCTCAGTGCAGTGGGGAGAGCACAGACTAGCAATCATAAGATTTGGATTTTAATCTGAGTTCTATCACTAATTGACTCGGTAGATCTGGACAGCTTATCTTCCTTTTTGCTCCTCTGTCACCCCGTCGTGAAAATGGATAGCTAGAGGAAAAAAAGACCAGGCAATCTCTAAGATTTTTCCAATTGTTTTCTATCTGATTCTCTATCCATCATCTATATTTTATTTTCTTGATGGAAAGAATTCTGGAGTAGCCCAGGAAAGTCAGTGAAAGTGGAATTGAAACTCCACGAATGGTAGATTGACAAGAAAGGGAAATTGTGCAGGTGTGTCTTGCTAGCATAGAGAACAAGTCTTCTCAAGTTGTCGGTTTTGATCCTAGCCATGGCAAATAATGTCTACCTTCATACACATGTACAAATGAATTGAAACTAATGAAGTTATGCTCCACTAAAATGAAACACAGTACAGTACATTCCATTTCATTCCAAGTAACTAATGAATTCACTGAATTCTTGCTAATCTATGTACTTGGCAGGATACAAGACCTTGATGGAGATATAATGTTGCATGCAGTATCTGCCTCTCAAGATTCTTAATTTTTCTGAGTCAAACAGAATGTATCCATAGGGTCACATATTACTTTTTTTTATTATCTTTTTATTGAAGTATAACAAACATACTGAAAAGGGCACAAATCATAAGTGTATACTTCAATAAATTTTCCTAAAGTGTGCACATCCATGCAACCAACACCTACATAAAACATAAGACATTACCAGCACCCTAAGGCTCCCTCAGGTCCCTCACAGTCACTGACCTCCACCCACTCTCCCGACTTCCAACATCAGAGATTAGTTCTATTTGGGAAGTTTATATGAACAGAATCATACAGTGTGTACCCTCTGTATCTGCCATCTTTCTCTGTTATTATGTTTGTGAAATTCATTCATGTTGCTACATATAGCAATAGTTTGTTGTGGGCTTATGTAAAAGTTTCTCTTAGATGTGTACCTTGAAACGGAATTGATGGGTCATAGGGTTCAGCTTTAGGAACTGCCGACCACCAAACAGTTTTCCAAAGACAAGTGTTAGCATAAACGTGGAGCAACTAGAAATTTCACATGCTGCTGATGGGAGGTAAACTAGCTGCTCCATGTATGTGCTAATGCTTGTCTTTTTCTTTCTAGCTACTCAAGTGGCTGTGTAGTAGTATTACATTGTGATGTTAATTTGCTTTTCTCTGGTGGTTAAGGAAGTGGAGTAATTTTTCATATGTGTATTGTTCTTTTGGAATCTCCTTTTCTGAAGTGTCTGGACATATCTTTTACAAATCCCCCTCCATTGGGTTAGCTGTATTTTCCTAATTGATTTGTGGGAATTTTTGATATAGTCTCCTTTGTCAGAAAAATGCATTGCGAATATCTTCTCTCACTCTGTCACTTGCCTTTTGAATAGTGTTTTTGATGAATGGAAACATTAAACATTAGTTTAATGTTAAACATTAAAACATTAGTTTTAATGTAATCTCATTAAAATTTTTTCCTTTATGGTTAGTGCTATTATGTCCAACCTAAAAATTCTTTTCCAACCCAAATTTATGTTATATTCTCTCATATTTAGATTTTAATCTATCTGGGATTGACTTTTGTGTATCAAGTAAGATAAGGGTCATATTTATTTTTTCCTCATGTTTTTCCAATTGACCTATTAATTGAAAAGATCATTCTTTCCCCACTACACTGAAGTTTCACATTTGTCACAAATTAGTTTGTTCCTAGACTCATTCCAGTCAGTTTGACTGTTTGTCTATGTCTGTGCCAGTGGTCTACTGTAGTAATTACCAGAGCTTTACAATAAACAATGGTACCTATCACATAGATTGCTATTGGAATATAGTGAAATAATTTAAATCAAGTGTTTAGCAAAAGGCCTGGCAGGTTGAGCTTTTGGCTCAATTAATGTAAGCTGTTAGATGTAAGTACTAAAGGTCATTTGACACCTAACAGTTTTAGGTCCCCTCGCCCCACTGTTGGCCATATTGCTTTCTCTAAAACGTTTCTGATGTTACAAGGTCAGCAATGAAATAAAATGCTCTTAGATCATGAAAATTTTGCAAGAATGCATCCATTCTAAGACCAGGTCAGTTCTTTGAAAAACAAAAAATAAAGAAAAGCTACCTACAAAGTACTGTAACCTACCTCTGTTTGCTTCTTGCCGTTCAAGTCTGTAAGAAGAGAGCAAGGTGCTTTCTCATTTGACTTCTCCTATCTCCTCGGATATAAATGAATCCTTGTCTCACTCTGGTCCTATTTCCTTCAGCACAGGACTAAGACTTTTTGGCTTTTAATTTCCTCCCTATTTAAATGGCAGATGTAAAAATTCCCATCAAGAGAGGAGCCTGAGGATTCCCCGGGGCTCACGTCTCCAGTTAACTAACTCTTCTTAGCATCAAATGCTTTCACCTTTCAATCTTTACTCAACTGGACAGTGTTAATGCATAAGATTAATGAGTAAAGCAGATCTGGAGTTTACCACATCAGAGTTAAATTGTTTCTTAACTGTTACCAACTCCAAGTTTATCATAAGTTCAGACCTATAATGGGTGTGGGGTGCGGGGGGGTGAGCACAACATATGTAGTATGTACATGTTCATGTATATATGTACACGTGTATATATGGAATATATATGTGTATATAAGGAGATATATATATACATATCTTTGCTGATAGACTGACTTCTATCAATTTGAAAATCAATTGCAATGATGTCTTGTAATCACTCTCTTTCTCTGTTCAACTCCATTCAGAAAGGTCCAGTCCACTCAGATTTTCTGAGTGTTTGCTGAATCTGCAGAGGTATAGCAAAGAACAAGACCCAAACAACCACCACCCTCACTCTTTGCTGAATCATTGATTTCTTCTGACTTTGATGCCTATATTCTATATGTACCTAAAAAGGAAATATACAGACTATGTAGAGAACGTCTTTAGTGAAAAGAAAAGTGATAACCCAGGTTGAATTTCCTTTAGGAGACCACTTCCTTTGTACAGCAAAAGCAAGTTCTGTTATAATCTTAACTCATTTTTGCCTGAGTTGTGAACAAACTTGACCAACTATCAAGAGCTTTAGATACAACATTAATGCACAATAACTATATTTTTTTTACCAATTTAGGTAAGGTGAGAGGTTGCAAACGAACCATGCTAATGACCAGCCTGTGCCAAGGTTGAGAGAGCAAGCAAGTGTGCTGTTTTAAAAGTACAGCTTTATTGAGATATAATTCATATACCATACAATTCACCCACTTAAAGTGTACGACTCAATGGTTTTTAGTATATTTACAGATATGTGCAATGGTAACCACAGTCAATTTTAGAACATTTTCATCACCTCAAAAGGAAACCTTGTACTCTTTAGATATCGTCCCCAGTCCCCATACCCCACCCCGACTCTAAGCAACAACTATTCTTTCTGACTCTGTAGATTTCTCAATTCTAGGCTTTCATACAAATGGAATCATATAATATATGGACTTTTGTGACAGGCTTCTTTCACTTAGCATAATGTTTTGAAGGTTCATCCAAGTTGTAGCATACATCAGTACTTCATTCCTCTTTATTGCTGAATAATATTCCAGTGTATGAATATTCCACACTTTGTTTATCCATTCATCCTTTCATAGATATTTGGGTTGTTTCCACCTTTGGCTATTATGAATAATGCTGCTATAAACATTTGTGTACAAGTGTTTTTGTGGATGTATGTTTTCATTTCTCTTGGGTGTATAACTAAGAGTGGAATTGCTGGGTCATATGGTCACTCTTTGTTTAATCATTTGAGGAATTCCAGACTGTTTTCCAAAGCTGCTCCACTAATTTACATTCCAAGCAGGTTTATTCTTAAAAGATCTCAGAAAGCATTTTTCTTTCAAAACCTACAAAAAACATATAGCCTATAATGTACCAGAAATACATTCTGAAACTTAGAATCAGCCAATCACTGTTTAAATATTGTACCAATGAGGAAAGATAAGCTGAGAGCCAAAGGGCTCACACACGGACTTCTGGAATACAACCTGTCTTTAACTGGGGACTCCCTGTATGTGAGTGATACACTTTTACAGAAACAGCATCTGAGGAGAGCTCTCATGGCTGAAATTAGATTAGAATGTTCCAGAACTAATGAATTTTAGGACATGAATTCCCCATTTCTTATGGGCTTTAGGGGGAAAAAGCTAACATCCTTTTCAGAGAAATAAACTTTCAAGATGAACTGGGGAAACTTTGGGCAAAATGTTAGCCCCATGCTAAGATTCCACATAAGCTCAACGTTTTTTGAACAATGCTTTGGAAGTGTTATTTCTTTTGTGTGTAAAGGAAGTAATTAAATTTAAAAAGCATGCAGTGGAAAAAGGGTCTGATACAGAACATTTCCAGCAGGAGGGAACATTACAGCTCAAATTGAGGCTACAACCCTTTTAAGAATCTATGCTCATTATGTTCGACTGGGATAAAGGTAGTATCTTACTTTTTCAAAGCACGAAAAAAAGGAAGGTTCTGAGATCAAAGGTACTTGCATTGTGCTTGTTTCTCTTTCTGTACTTTTTTTTTAATCACAATAATTTGTTCTTGGGTATTTTCATGTTCTACAAGGAGATAAATCAATTATTCTCTTTTCTCCTACAAATCACCATCTCATGTGATAAGAAAATTGGTTTCCCTCCTGTTTCATGTTTGGGTTAGAGATGTAAATGTAGTAAATTATTCTAGTCCTTTTTTTCCTTTTGTGTGAAGAGTAAATTATCCTCCTGATAAATGTCTCATCACTATTACTTAAGACTGATTAGAAGTGAAATGCTGCAGAGGAGACATTTATTCTCATTGTTATATTAAGTATAATTTCACTGTTCTCTAAAGCAATTGTTTCTGTCATATTTCTTCAAGAAGCAAGTTGAGAAACGATGCTGTAAAAAAGGTGGAAGTCTTTTCAGATGTCAAAATTTAAATTTCTTCTACCTCTCTTCTAAAAAAATAAGTTTTAAAGGATATATTTTATCATTGTCTAACACCTTTAAGTCATCTAATGCAGCAATCTGCATTTTTAGACAAGGTTCTGCTAAGACTAAACTTTTTTTTTTAACTGAGACACTTAAGTCCTGTGGTACTGTGACCAGGGTCCCAGGGGGAAAAGGGAGTTTATACTGAATTGTCCTCATGCTGCCCAGGGTCAGCAGGGGGATTTTAATGCCTGGAGTGTGAAAACAGGCTGGCCTCCTTGCAGACTTCCTGGGCAGTTGTAAAGGGTCCGCGCCGTGACAAACTCATGGACCAGAGGGCAGATTCTTGGTAGTGTGGAGAAAACCAGAACATTTTCACTTTTTTACAAAATAACGCATACCTTTTGAAAGAGGCCCTACTCAGTAAAGAGCTCTTCTTTTATTCCCATGTGATATTTCTTTTAAAATTTTTTAAAAAATTTATTTGTGTACTCAATAAGTTAACTTGCTTAAGTAAGAAAAAAATAAAGGAGTATGAAGAAGACCATCCCTTCTCCCTGCCTCCCATGCACACTTATCCTAGGTTCTGTATTTTTAAGCAGTGCCTGAAGCATATCAAACAACAGGGGTCCTGGCTTTAAAAGAGTTTATCTTTCATTATATCTTTGGGGACTTTTATAAAATTATAAGTCAGTAATAATAATTGTTGTAATTTGTTTAACTTATGATGTGCGTAAACTCTATGTGTATAATCTTATTTAATCTTTAAAACAGCCCCAAAATATAAATATTTCCCCCAATATCTAGATTATGAAACAGATGATCAGGGAGGTTAGAGAACTTATGTCACGTAATACAGCAGTGAATTGCACAGAATCCTGGATGATCTGACCCAAAATGCGTTATCTCAATGATTCTGATAGACCCTTATTTGACAAGCAGCTACCAAAGAAACAAATAATCCAGTTCCTTTACTCTATCAATAAGCCCAGAGATATTTATATCCAAAGTTATAGTCCAGAGATGGCAAGGTTACACAGCTAGTTAGGGGCAGAATTCAGACCAGAACTAAGTTTTCTGATCCGAAGACCCATGCCCTATCCACCCCCAAATCACTTCCTTATGTTTATCCTTTGCATAGAGATACTCGATGTTGACTCTCTCACTTTAAATCTATAATTAGTATGGAGAAAATCATGCCAAAACTTTGGGGGCCTTTTCTTGTTGAGCAATCAACTCTTATTTTTAAAAACCCTCTGGGTTTAATCAGTGGGAAGATAGTAAGTTGATTTCAAGGGCTCCTTGGTAAATTTCTGGGAAAAGTTGAGCCAGCTCATTCCCAGCATGGGCACCAAAGACTGATGATTACCCTCTTCGAGAATCAGAAGGACTGCAGCCTCTTCACCCAGATTTTGTAATGAAGCAAAAGAAGAGTCAGAGCTGAGTGGGTATGGTTGTTCAAGCTAGAGCTTTCTTGGAAAGTGGTGTGAAAATGGAAAACTTGGTTTGAAATAAAAGGTTGTTTTTTATTCCCCTACAGCCTTCAGGCTTCTTAGAACCAGTGCATTTCACCTTCCTTGGGGTCATCCTGGCTTTCACAGTTAAGGGGCAGTGGAAGGGTTAACGATGTGTTAATCAGGACTCTTTCAGTTGCAAGTGACAGAAAACATAATATAAGTTGGTTTATACAAGAAGAGAAATTTGAAGGCCCATTTAGGTGACAGCTTCAAGGATAGGGCTGCTTATAAAATTACATATTGTCTTAAAGGGTTGGGTCTCCAAAACATTGGTACTTAGTATTCAACATAAAGTTTCCTTCAGTTATCTGAACAACCATTTTTCATCAAGAACTAACTCATACCCTACCCTACCTCTTCTGAGGAAAAAAAATCTTCTTTGCAACTTTTAACTGAATCGAGTTCTGCATTTTGTTGCTATTGGCACTGCCTGCACTATGTAATTTAGCCCTTTACAACAAGAAGTCTTTGTCTTCTCCTTTGCGTGGGTGTGTTTTGTATACCTGTAGGTATAGCCATTCTTGACCTCACAGCATCATCACCACGGTAGATGATTCCTTCCTTCTATCTAAAAATATTCTCTTCTCTTAACTACCTTGTTCTCCTTATTGTCCTTACCTCTCTGCATGTTTCCTTCAGTCTCTTTTCCATTCTACTTTTCATCTGCTTTTCCTTTAAATGTTGCTGTTCTTCAGGCTGCTGTCCTAGACCCACTTCTCATCTCAGTTTTCACACTGTCCCTATATAACTACACCCACTCCTATATTTTTAATTATTATTCATTTTCTGGGGACGCCTAAAGCTATGTTTCTGATACCTGTCAAATCTTGTTCACAAATTCTAGATGTATTTATTTACCAAATTTCTCTACTTAGATCTTTTGTCACCACCTCAAACTGCAAATATCCAAAATTAAATGAATGAATTCTCCCATCTCTTCTTAACCACACCAACCTGGTTATCTTCATCCAGGGTTTCCCATCTAAGTAAATGCCATTGCCATCCAGTTGCCCAAATCAAAAATCTAGAAGTCATTCTTGTTGTTTCTCCCTCTGCTACATCCAATCAATCACCAAGTTTTGTGAATTCTACCTCTTTTATCTCTCTTAAAGTGGTGCATATCTACATTCCTACTACCAATACATTATTTCAAAGCCACCGTCTTCTCTCACCTGTAGCTTTTCGGGAATCTACCAACTATTATCATTCCTCCATATTATCATTCCTTCCTGTCCCTCATTCCCCCAAGTATTCTCTTTCCTGCTCGCAGAAAGAGCTTTCATAAATGCTGGAAGGAAAGTGGACTCTTTGTTGCCCCTGCTTAAAAATAATTAGTGACTGCCCATTGTTGTTAGTATTAAAAAATATATTCTTAAAATACTCTTGCATGGTTTATCCCCATCCACCTCTCTTGAGTCTCTCACGCCACTTTCCTTCTCTTACTCCCAGCTCTAGTCATCCCAGATATGGGATCCATTGTACAAAAAATGGAGATGCCAAAACAAGCCAGCACCCAGTTTAAACACACTGAAGGGGTTGAGGAAATATTTTGCATTTTTGATCAGTTAATAGCATATTTAAAATCATATTTTAATCAAATTTTATTAAAATGTAGCATCTTAAGGGCTATTTTCCCCAAGCCATGATATTATGGCATGTTTCTCTTCTTGGCTTGGCAATGATTCCCAAAATTTAAGACGTGAAAGAATCAACTAGCAAGTTCCTAAAAAAAATATTAAAAAATAAAATCTCTAGCACCCAGCCCTACAGATTCTTATTCAATAGGTCTTAGGTAGGGTCTAAGATTCTGCATTTTAATAAGCCCCTAGAGTGACTGATGCAGGAGGTGCAAAGATCACAGTTTGAGACAGTTTCAAGAGGACCAATATTTCCTCCTGTGTCTAGGTGGGTGGCCACTTCCTGACAGCTCGGGGGGGGGGGGGGTCACTGAAAAAAAACATGTGCTTTAAGCTTCTTTCATCCAACCTTTCAGTTGTGTTTTAACCAGTTTTCCCAAATAAGAAGTAAATTCCTTACAAGCCTAGCTCAGTTCTTGTCTCTTGTACCAGGGTGGTGTTCAGTCAATGTTTGCTATGCCTGTAACCATGGCCTCTTCTCCATGGCCTTGTACACTTCCTTGGTTCTCTTTCCTCGGGATGAGAGTGTTTTCATAAAATGCATGATATATATGTATATATTTGGAAATACATTTAATTTTCTAAGCATATTATCAATATTTTTTTGAAATGGCCTTTCCTTTTCCTTTTCTCACTGTCTCTTCCTCTCGGTCACTAATTTAGCAAATATGTAACAAGTGCCTTCTATGCTCCCAGCTCTGTGATGGGCACCGGTAGATCTAATAATGAACAAGTCAAACTTGGCCCCAGCTTCCACAGAACTTCTGGTCCCTTGGCCGAGGATACCAGGAAATAAGAACATTGTGCAACAATTTCTTTAACTACATTTGTGGAAATGCTAGAAGAAAAAATAGAGTGTGCAATAACAGCAAATGCCATGTGGGTCATGCACACGCAAACACACCCACACACTGTCAGATTTTTCTTCTTCTTCTGTTTCTGCAGCCTTGTAGGGAAAGAAGAATCTCTGACCTGAACACTGGATGATGTTAGATTTGGCAGTTGATCAGGTTAGCCACATGGGGTTTTCCTGGGTCCTGGAAGATCCTTCAATCTTCCAGGAAAAGTTTAAGATTGTGACATTTTTCTCAAATTTGATTTAAAAGAAATAATACACAATAAAACCACTTTCTGTTATAAGATCCTATAAGATAAAGGAAATATCTTAAACCTCTGCTAGGTATGTGTGCTATTTCCTCAGCCTAGAAATGAACTTTTGGTGTCCGCTGTGGCATCTACCTCTTTGCACAGTCAGAAAAATGACTCAAAAGGGTAGACGGCGTATATGTGTTACACTTTTGGGAGGTACTGTGGGTGGGTGTGGTGCTTTATTCCTTTTGGGTATCTCAATCTTCAGGCTTCATGATTCATGATGAGCTCTCCTGGAGTTGATCCTCCACCTCCCAAACCCCGGAAAAACAGGTCTGTTTTTTGGGTGGGTGACTTAGCAATGTTTGAACCATTGCAATTATGCAATAATGATGGTGATGATGGTAGGGAAAACGTGATCACCCTGCCTGAGTACTTCTTTTCATCAACATTTTTACTTTACTGAAGGCTCTGTGCATCCCGTGCAGCTGTGTTCCCTGCTGAGCAGTATGGTTCCAGTGAGGGCTGCAGAGAGAGGCCACACCAGCCCCTGTGCTTGTGGCCTTGTCCAGAGCAATGGCTCTTTCTTGTCAGCTGGCTGGCTGCCAAGCTCAGATGAGGGTGTGCTGATTTCCAAATACAATGTTTTGCTGGGGCTGGAATCAAAGCTGTCAGCAGTAAAGGACTCTTTCATCTTTCTTTTCTCTCTTCTTGTACATTCAGTGGGGATTCAGTCATAAAACACGACCCACAAAAGGCAGAGGTGCTGTAACAGTCTTTAAACCTCAAAAAGATAGTTGTCAGGTCTTAATTGTCTAAAAATGACATGCATTATTGATTTAAATATTGGCTTTAGGACAGGATATTCGTTACAATAACTTTCTTACCTATCTGTTGAGTCTATTGTTTTCTTCCCCTGCAGGATTTCAAAGTTCATATTCAAAAGACTTGTTTGGGGAACTAGAGAGATCCCTAGTTTTGCTGGGAAATGTATTAGAAGTTCCCAGAAGTTATGCATCAATTGTAACAGTGAGGTAGCCCCTCACTGTTTATAACTCATGGTAGCCCCATGAGTTATAAAATGCAAAAGCTTTTTAAAAAATTGAACTAGTAGTATTTTATGGGTCAGGAATCTGTTAGTTGAAAGTGATAGCAAGCCAACTAATGTGGCCTAAACCTAACGATACATTGATTGAGAAGTTAAGGAGTAGAAAATTCCATCAAGTATGACTGGATCCAGGAGTCCAAATTACATAATCAGGGCTTAGTCCTCTTTCCGTAACTCCACTTTTCTTTGTTCTCTATTGTCTTCATTACTAGACGTGAGGTGACCCCCGTGGCTCAGGCTTGCACATCTTATAGCTATCAAATGCAGACTGTAGTCTTTGTAGTCTAGGGTTCACTCTGATTGGACTAACTTAGGTGGCATCGCCAGTCTCTGAACCAATCGCTGTGGTCAAGCAGATGCTCATTCTCCAAGCCCGAATCACATGACAACCCTTGAGAATGAATGTGGATATGAGGTTACCTGAGCAGTGCCACCCAAATCACATAGACAAGAAAGTTCAGGAGAGATTATTCCCTAGGAAAACCAGGTTCTCAGTTTTCAAAAGATAGAAAAATGGACACTGGACAGACAAAAACAGGCAATGTGCATTACTTGTATCATAGAACATCCAAGAACCCTTCCTTACGGAGCATCTGTCCCCCCCTTGCCCTTGCCAATAAGGCTTGAGCCACTATGCCTTTTTTTAGGGCCTTGAATGCACTATGCTTCATCCCACTTAAAGTTCTCCTCACTTGCACGGCATCAAGCAACTCCATGTTTCCTGAACAAGCCCCTCACATTCATGCCTCCAAACTCATACTCTGCACTTCCCTCTCTCTTGTCCATCTTGGTTGTAATTTTCTTCACCTTTCAGGTCCAGTCCAATTTTCAACCTCACTTCTCCCTACCCCAAATGCACTTCTTTGTTCTCTTCTGTTTTCTCATAGGTCTATTAGAATAGCAGTCAAATTGTATTCTAGTTAGGCATTTATGCATTGGTTTCCCCAGGTTGTCTGCCAGCTCTTTGAGAGTCTGAACCGTGTCTTTTGCATTTTTAAAGTCATGCACCACATAACGACATTTTGGTCAACAACAGGCCGCATATATGATGGGGGTCCCATAATATTAGTACCATATAGCCTAGGGGTGTAGTAGGCTATACCATCTAGGTTTGTGTGAGTATACTCTATGATGTTCACACAAAGACAAAATTGCCTAAGAGTGCATTTCTCAGAATATACCCCATCATTAAGCGACACATGAGTGTACATAATTAACTAGTAAAATCATATCACAATAGCCCTTTAAGAGCTTTTCTTATGGAGGTAACTATTTCCAGTATTGCCTTAATAAGCCCACTTGAAATGGGTAAATGAGCTAAATGCTCTACACACATTATTTCACTTATGCCTCACAAAATTCTATAAGGTAGGAACTACTTATTATTATTCCACTCTACAAGTGAGGAAACAGAAGTTAAGAAACTTGCCCATGGTTACCAAGCTAATAAGTAGTAAAGCTGGAATCTGAATCCAGATCTGCTTGATTCCAAAGTCTGAGGTGTTAAACACACTGTGCAAACTGTCCTTCACCTAAAACTGTGTTTGCAAATAGGTAGCTGCTCAGATATCAATGGAAGCACCAAAGAGATGCCACTCCCGCACTCTGCCCCACCCCATCCTTACCCCCTGGCAATAAACTCTGCTTTCTGGATGTGGAAGTCTCCACAGCAATAGATTAAGTGCTGAGGTATCTGCTGTGCCAGTTTTTTAAGCATCTTCATTCCCTACTTTGCAATTGATCCACCCATGAGCACCCTGTCCTAATGGAATGGGGTGGTTCTTTCTGTAATAAAAGTTCTGTAATAAAGTTGACAATATTTTTAAAAATACATGCCATTCATGGAGATCATATTTGCTCTTTCTTATGTAAACAAGGCAGTCCAACTTGTAGCCAGTAGGTGTCACTAGACTTTCCTCTCCTGGCTATGGCTGTAATTGAATATGGAATCGTTCTGCTACTAAGCAGCTGCTGAAAGGGACTCATGGGATGTTGCCTCGCTTCCTAAAAGCTAAATCATCCTGGGTGGAGCAGGGTTTTCCTCAACTTGCACTCGCCTTCCTCCCTGCCGTAGATCATGGTCAAATAGGTCAAATACCAGTATGTAGGTGCACAAGAGGGATGTGCAACCAGCCTCAAGTGTGGCAGTCTCTATAGACTACCCTTCTAGCTGCTGGCTCTTTGGCACTGTGAGTTGCTTAGAGCTGATGATGGGGAGGTGAAGATACAGATGTATTTCAAGGCATTAGGAGGAAAGATACCTCAGACTCAGAGAATCGGATTGGAGCAGTAGGCTGTGCCAGGAAATGTGCTTCTCTGCAGAGCTAGAGCAGCAGAGTGCCTTGATTAGGGATAGTATCTACCCATTCAACCAACATTTCCTAAATCTCTTCAAAGAATCCAAATGATTGTAGAAGCTAAAAAGGATGTAAAGGTAGAAAAAGCATGATTCTTATATTCTAGGAGTTTACCAGCTACTAAATCCCATTGATTCAACCAGTACTGATCGGGCACTTACTGAGGAACTGGAGATAGAGTGCTAGACTGCACAGGCAGGGATCCTGCCCTGATGGGGCTCACAGCCTAGGAGAGAATATAGACATTTAACAAGTAATGACACAGTACTAGTATGTACTAGCATGATAGTAAAGTAACAAATACTATGGGAACATATACCAAGAAGAGTGAGTCATGCACGGCCTTCTAGAAGAGATTATTTTAAGGGAGGATCCAAAGGTGAGTTGGAATTAAGTGGGAAAAATGGAGAAGGGGGAGGAGAAGGAAGATAATCATGTCAGACAGAGGAAAGGGTCTATGTGAAGGTCTAAAAGCAGGATGGAATGAGGGAACTTGGAAAAACGGCAAGAAAGCCTGTGGGGCTGGAGCTGGGTGGGCAAGGAGAAAAGTGGCAGAAGATGGAGCTGAAAAGATTGATGAGTGGGGCCAGATGAAACGGGCCTTGTTGACCACTTGAAGGAATTTAAAATGTACTCAAGAGCAATGAGAGCTACTGATGGAGTTTTAAATGAAGAGTGTCATTGTATCATGTGTTCGTTTGTTTATTATTCAACAATATTTATTGCATGTCTGTATGTGCCAGTGTGCTAGGTGCTGGAAAATCATAAAGATATAAACTACAAGGAAAAATTTAAAAAGTAATTCTGATTCAGGAAGTAGGGAAACAGGAAAGTCATCTTAGAATGAACAAATCCATTCATACAACAAAAAGTTATTGGGTACCCTGGCATGCCTCAGGATCTGTTCTAAAGCCCTGGAGACTCAATAGTGAATTAGACTCAGTTATCATCATAAGGAATATTCATAGTGCACATTTAAGATCAGGGCTGAGGGTATAGCAAGTCAGAGATGAGAAAGAAAATTGATAGTCAACAGACTTGTTCTGGTAGACACTGAGAGAGTGGCATAGTAGAAGCAAATATTGACAAGGATCCAGGCATTTTAGTGTTTACATGTTTACATCCTTGATCCTATTTTATGAAAACTGACTGTACCCCACTAAAAGGAACCAGGACTCCGTGGAAGGATGGCTGATTCCAGGTCTGAGGCAGGAAATGTACAAGATGAGCCTGGGCCATCTTTTTATACCTGATAACAAAGAAGCAATCAAAGACGAATGGAGTCACATCAAAAGGACACAGAAACCAGCTTGAAGGGTCTCTTGCTGACCAAAGAGGGGACAATTTGAACATCAAACTTCAGTTGATAAAAACCTCAATGAATTTATAAAAATCTATATATTTGTAATAATAGTTTAAAAAAATATATAGCCCTTTCCCCAAAAACATCCAAAAAGCCTCATTGGTCAACATTTGAAGTAACTCCTCACTCTGAAAATTTGCAAAAAAGGGGAGAAATAATTAAACATTTACTCTGCCTTTCCTGGATAAGCAGTATTTCAGTGTCACCAAGTAGCCCTAGCTGATGTAGAAAAGTACTTCTTTTTTTTTTTAATTTTATTTATTTATTTATTTTCCCCCCAAAGCCCCAGTAGATAGTTGTATGTCATAGCTGCACATCTTTCTAGTTGCTGTATGTGGGACGCGGCCTCAGCATGGCCGGAGAAGCGGTGCGTCAGTGTGGGCCAGGGATCCGAACCCAGGCCACCAGCAGTGGAGCGCGTGCACTTAACCGCTAAGCCACGGGGCTGGCCCAAGAAAAGTACTTCTTTATACATGAATTCCAGCGAATAAATGTGGAAGGATTGAAGAAATGTCAGAATTCAGAAGTCAACATTTTGTAATTTCTAATGAAATGATTGATTTAGGTAAAGATTATCCACAAATAAAAACATTTTCAAAATGTGTGGAGAATTTTGCAAAAGAGGGATCATGATCTTATCACCTGAACCCACTGATCAACTTAAGCATGACTCCCAGTGGCAAAACCAGAAATTTTTACCACCTGAGGCAAGATGAAATACATAGCACCACCCACAAGGGATTTGGGGAAATAAAAGGTCAAACCTGAATATAACTGAACCCTTAGAGCTAAATTTTTGTTTACAAGAAATATGGGATATGGAGAAACAAATTAAATGCCACCATGAGGAAACAAGCAGAAAAATTGAGAATGTGAAATTTTCTAAGTCATTTTCTTCAGTAAGACAACAGAATAAAAAAATAAAATGATGGAGGAGGCACTTCTCCAGATTAAAAGATTCTAGGAGACATAACCAAATACAATGTGTAGCTCTTACTTGGATACTGTTTTGAACAAGTCAACTGTAAAAAGACACTTTTGATATAATCAGGAAATACGAATGTAATGGATCATAAAAGAAATCAAAGAATTATTGTTAATTTTGTTAGGATTGATAATGGCATTGCAGTTATATAACAAAATGTCTATATTTTTTAGAAACGCATACTGAAGTATAAGGGGTGAAATGACGTGAGCTCTGAGATGTGCTTTAAAATACTTAACAAAAAAGGAGGAGGTGGTATATGAAGCTAGCGTGGTAGAATCTAAAAAATTGTTGAATCTGGGTGTAGTCTATGGGTGTTTGCTATACTGTTCTCTCTTTTTTTGCATATGTTTGAAATTTTTCAAGAGAAAACCTGACTGTGGCCTTGTGAGGTAGGTAGGGCTGAGATCCTCAACACACAGATAATAGAACTGGAAGCTCAAGTATTCGTTTAAGGTCATGTAGCTAATAAGGAACAGAGCTATGATTAGAATTCTAATTCCAAGTCTAGAGCTCTTTCCATAACATCTCCCACTTTGCTTTTCTGGAATCTGTTCAAAGGCCACCCACTGTGGCTGAGGAAGTGACTTTAGCATCGGGAGTAAGCAGCCGCCATTTTGCTCATAAATCTTGCCCATGTCCCTAAAACTGGAAAAGAAAGCTGTGGTTTAATATTTGGCTCCTGGAGAGTGATGATTTCCAACTGCTGAGTACATGAATGCTCAGGCATTAGTAAGGGGTTTGCTCACTGGCTAAAAGTACACAAGGCCCTGGTTTCTGGTCTTTTTCAATCACAGGCAAATCTCAGGCATGCTAATCAGATGCAAGCCTGTTGCTGCCTGCTCTTAGCTCTGCTCTAAACACCAGCTACCCTGTCTCAAGTATGAGAATATAAAATTCTTTAATGTAGGTTAAAAGAAAGTTACCCAGTCATGTATGAGCAAACCTGTGATCAAAAGTTCACATTTAGATGGTGTCTATAATTTTCCTTTCCTGTATAATTCTGAAGGGTTTTCTCTGGATCAGCAAAGAGGTGGGAGTGCTAACACAGCTGAAACGTAACTAGCTCTATTTTCAGTGAAATGCCATTAATGGGCATTACTGACTAGTGAATAGCAGGCACCCTGTTAACGGCTTTCCAAAAGTTAACTCATTTAATTCAAGGTAGATTTTAATTAAAAACAAAACAGTCTGGAGAACTGATTTTAGAAAACTCAAGGTCTAAGAGATCATTGAAAGTTTCCTGTTTACTTTTCCTTCTCCAGAAACCCAATGGAGAACGGCTGCAGAAACACTAGGTACTTGCAATTCTGTAACCATAGATGAAATTCCCAGTCTAGCACCCCTAGAGTTTGCACATTAGAGAGTAGACATAAGGAAGAAATTTCTGTTTGCATTGGTTATAAATATGTTTATGCATAACTTGTGAGGAAATTTGTTAGGATATGGTTTTGTAGGCAGTGGATATTACCAAGAAGAAAATACGTTCACAGGATGAGTTAGTTAAAGAAGTTAAAAAATTATCACTATACTGTAAGCTCCATGAGAAACCATGTCTATCTTGCTTATCTTTGTATCACCAGCACCTAACATAGTTCTTAGCCCAGAGTAAATTTCAACAAGTATTTAATGAATGAATGAATAAACAAAACTGAATTTTGTCTCCTTACAATATGGCCAGAACACTTGCTTATTCTTTGCCAAGCTGACCACAGTCAGGCAAGCAGTGAGATGGAATTTTGTTGTTTGCAAACTATAAATTACAGAAAGACATATGTTCTTCGATGTGTTATAAATTCACTGGACTTTCTCAAATGTTGGCAGGTGTGGCTAAAATCAGTGCATTGTTCCTCTCATGCAGCCTCTGAATTCAATTAGTGCTTCAGGGTTGCCCTTCTCTCAAAATCATCCCATTGCTAATCGAGATGCTCACCTGCTAAACCTGGGTTTTTGAGATCTCCTCCAGTCTTGGCCTACTCCAGAACTCTATGTTTCTAAGTGTCCTACACACTTCTCTGCATATATTTAATCATTTTCTACCCAACTCCATATTTCCCCAGTTTCCCCATTGTCTACAAATTACTCAGAAATGCCCAGTTTGGCAGGCTCTGTCACTGGAATCCTCTCTCCCTGTCCAACCAGCCTTCCCAGTCTGCCCAACAGGAATGTCTGCTCCAGCCAAAGTAGTGCTTGGTACTTAGCTCTGGCCCTGGCAGGCCATGACCGGTCAGCAAACCCATGAGGAAGGAAAGAGGCAGCTGCACTCAGTTCCTTCATGTTCTCAAACGCTTAGAAATTCTGTTTAGCCAGAAACTGAAATCACCACTTGTGATGAATCACACTTATACACACATTACATATACAGTCTTGACAACTCAAGTTCTTTGCTAACATTTTTATGCTAACTTCATCTATGTGAAAGGGTACGTGTGTATAAGGAGGCTCTGACTGCCTTCCTTCCTCATTTCCCATGCTTCCTCCTGTATTAGTCAGCTCAGCTGCCATAACGAAATACCGTCGTAGACTCGGTGGCTTAACCAACAGAAATTCGTTTTCTTACAGTTCCAGAGGTTGGCATTCTGAGATCAGGGTGCCAACATGGTCAGGTTCTAATGAGAGCTCTCTTCCAGCTTTGTAGACGGCCACCTTCTCACTGTGCCCTCACATGGCAGAGAGAGAGCTCTGGTATCTCTTGTTCTCCTCTTAAAGGCATTAGCGCTGTTGGATTAAGGCACCACCCTTATAACCTCATTTAACCTTAATTACCTCCTAAAGGTCCTATCAATACAGTCACGTTAGAGGTGAGAGCATTAACGTGAATTTGTTGACATAATTCAGTCTACAGCACCTCCACATCATTTCTGCCACTCATCGTTCTAGTTGCTTGTATGTCATTTTTGAGCCAAATCTTAAATTACTAAAAGCCTCATGCTTTATTATAATTGGTATAAAACTGGAATGCTCAATTCTGGAAATTTCTGATGAGTGTAATTTTTTATACAGTCTTTTACTTTTGTTTCACAAGGACTCAGAGAGACCTGACACTTCTGCAATTCATAGAAGTGTTCTACCAGAGCAGCAGTTAAGTCTATTGATTTGAGGAACCAACTGCGGCCTCAGACTTGGGTTCAAGACATGGCTTTGACACCCATGAAGATGTGACCTTCAGCAAATTATTAAATGTCTTTGAAATTTGATTTTCTAATCTGAAAATTGGAAATAATAATACCTAACTCACTGGACTGTTAGGGGAATTGAAAAGAGGTATGGTATAAAGAGCTTGGCATGATGCCCAGCACATAGAAAACAGTATGAATTGGTGGATGTGAAAAAGTCAACATTTATTGAGACTTTACCATGTAACAGACACTCTGCTAAGCTCTTACTTCCTTACCTAATTTAATCCTTACAGTATATCCCTATGAGGGAAGGACACTTATTAATTCCATTTTACAGGATAGAATTGAGATTTGAACCCCAGAGTCCAATTTTTTTTTTACCATTCTACTGTGCTACCTCTCAACTGCATTGCAGTACAGTCCTAAAGGACTGTGTAATGCTGGAACTCCATTTGAGGAAATATGTGGACTTGCTTTTGACAAAATATTCTTTCTACCCCTTTCACTCTCCTGTGCTCTGGGACTCCCATTGTGTGTAAGTTGGTATGCTGGGTGGTGTTCCACAGATCTCTGAAGCTCTGTTAAATTTTTTCAATTGTTTTCTTTTTGTTCTTCAGACTGGACAATCTCAATGGACCTATCTTCAAGTTTGCCAATTTTTAATTATGCCTGCTCAAATTTGCTGTTGAATCTCTCTAGCAAATTTTTCATTTCAGTTGTTAATACTTTTCAACTCCAGAATTCATTTGATTTTCTTCTTAAAATTGCTGTCTCCTACTTGCGGTAGGCAGAACAATGCCCCCTACCTCCAAAGATGTCCGTGTCCTAATCCATGTAGCCTGTGAATATGTTACTTTATATGGCAAAATAAACTTTGTAGGTATGATTAAGTTAAGGATTTTGAGATAGGGAGAATATCCTAGATTATCCAAGTGGGCCCAATGTAGTCACAAGAGTCCTTATCAGGAGGAGGCAGATGAGTCAAAGTCAGAGATGGAGATGTGACAATAGAAAGAAGGTCAGATGAAATAGAGCATGAGCCAAAGGGCTTCTAGGGCAGCCCTTAGAAGCTAGAAAAGGCAAGAAAATGGATTCTCCTCTAATCCTCCATAAAGAACAAAGCTCTATTGACCAATTTTAGAGTTCCGATTTCCAGAACTGTAAGATAAGAAATTTGTCTTGTTTTAAGCCACTAAGTTTATGGTAATTTGTTACAGAAGCAGTAGGAAACAAACACATTATTTATATTCCCTATTTGTTTAGACATCATTCTTATATTTTTATTTGGTTCTTTAGATATGTCTTCTTTCAGTTCTATGAACATATTTCTAATAGACGATTTAAAGTCTTTGTCTAGTAAGTCCAACATCTCATTTTTCTCAAGAATAGTTTCTACTGACTGCTTTTGTTTCTGTGTTGGGCCATACTTTTCTGTTTCTTGGCACATCTCATAATTTTTTGTTGAAAACTGGACATTTAAAATAATACAATGTGGCAATACTAGAAATTATAATTTCTCCCCACATATTGTTGTTGTTCTTACTGTTCTTGCTTGTTAATGTTTGTTTGTTTGTTTAGTGATATCTTTGGACTAATTCTTTAAAGTCTATTTTCTTTGTCATGTATAGCCACTGAAGTCTCTGCTTTGTTAGCTTAGTGTCCAGCTAATGACTGAATAGAGATTTCCTTAAATGCCTTTAACCAATAAGTCTCCCATCCTTTTTGGAGAAGCTGTGTGTGTGTGTGCGTGTGTGTGTGTGTGTGTGTGTGTGTGTGTGTGTGTGTGTGTTGAGATGTGACTTCACTTCTCTGGCTGTTTACAACTCTCTGCCTTAGCCTTCACTTCATGCTTATACAGGGACTCAAGGTCAGCCAGAAGTGAGGGATTAGGGCTTTCTCAGGTCTTTGTTGATCAGGCACACACTCCTGCCTATGTGCATGGCCTTCAAGATCGCCAGGAACATTTCAGAGCTTTTCACATCCCCCTAGGGACATCTCATTTCCCACTCTTTCCTTTTAGGTTTTATGGCACACCTCTCGTTTGCCCCAACTGATATTGCTGCCTCAGGTAGCTGCAGTGTTAAATAATTGCCACTGATCATTTTTGACAAACACCCTGAGGATAAGGCTTTTATCACTGAGTGACCTCTGAGTCAAGTCAAATAAAGGCTAACTCAGAGAATGGGATTTTTCTGAGGAGCTGCCAGACAGGCCAAATAGTGACAATGCTGTGAGGATAGGACTTTCTGAGGGGCTCCAAACCTGATCTGCTCCATCCTGTGGTTGCAAGGCTGTTGGTTTTCAAGGCTAACATGGAACTGGGGAGAGAGAGGTGGGAATAGGGTAAGTTAAAATGTCACAAAGCTCACTGTTCTTAATGAGATCCATTCATTTTTCTTGAATAAATATTCCTTGTATTTTTGCAAGTGCTTTGTTAATTTCTGAAGTTTTGAAAAATTTGATTTTGATCATTTATGCCAGTGTTCTTATTGCTTATGCAGGAGCAGATTTTTGGAGTTTCTTACTCTGCCATTCTAGAAGTGCTTCTCATGGCCTTGTTTTTGTAACAGCTTCTTCCCGCCCCACTCCTTATTAGAGTTGAAACTGGGCTCTTTAATTTTATTGCAAGAAATGCCTCCTTAGTTATATGAAACTGTGTATGTTTAGGGATAATCTACTCCTCATCCAAGCCAAATTTTTTATTCTCTACAAATAATGCTATATGTGTTTGATCACCAAAGTGAGGTGATTTGCAGAAATCATGGTTGATGCTCCACCCCCAAAAACAGTCCGTACTAGAACCTGAAATTCTGTTTCCATTTAATTTATTTTGGTTAAGCATTGTTGAATCTTACCCTCAATCTAATATAAAAATGAAAATCTCCCTGAAAGAGAAACCACATTTAAAACCTAATAGTTTTATGAGAATGATCCCTAAGCTGTAAGAGGATCCAAATTGGGACTCTAGATGAACAAAGTGGCTGCAAGAACTTAAGAGAGCCTAAAGGAATATAGATCAATGTACTTACTTCACAAATTTGCTTGGGCATACCCTTTGCAACTTTATCTGGGGCCACAGATCTACTAGAAAATATAGTTCTTTGATCCCCCTTTTTCCTCTACTCTGTTCCCATTTCAGTTCAAGACCTTATCATCTCTCTTTTGGGCAACTCAATTTAAATTTTAATAAAAAAGAAAATGGTCTAGAGAACTACTTTTACAAAACTCAAAGTCTAAGAGGGCATCAAAAGGCCATCATTCACTTTTCCTTATCCAGAAACCTGCCTTTTCTCAGACACCCAAAGAGAATGATTATAGAAACACCAAGTATTTGAGACTCTTTAACTGTAGATAAAACCCTAGGCTGGTACCTTTAGCATTTTCTCTCATCTCTCATTCTCCTCTCTGCCCTCCCAACCCCTCACTCATCCCCCTACCTCCATTTAACAACTTAATCATCATATTGCTACCATGGCAGTCTTCATAAAGAGCAGTGCCAACTTTGTAGTCCCCTGCTCCAAAACCTTCAATGACTCTTCATTTATTGCATCCTGGAGTATAAACCCCTCCCATTCATGCCTTTAATGATCTGAGTTCATCATATCCTTCTTATAAACACTGAATTACAGCCACACTAGTCTACTTCCAGAATGCCATTCTCCTTATACTGCCTATTTAATTGCTACATATCTTTAAAGGCTCTCCTCTTTTAGGAAGCTTCATCACACCACCCAAGCCTGGAGGGATCTCAATTGCCTCTAAATTGCCTTGTACTTGTTAACAATATCTCTTTCTTTGTAATTATATGTATTAATTATAATTGGGAATTAATTCAGGTGTTGATTTGCATGGTCATTTAACTGATAATGTTCTTAAATCTTTTATATCCAAGTTAATTGAGTCTGAGACATTGTCTTACACTTAACCATATCCATCACAGGTTCTTGTGAATGGAGGGGGCTTAATAAGTGTTTGACAGATTAACAGATAAGATGACTTCAGGGTTGTTGACCACAATTCATTAGCAATGGAAAGGCCCTCGTGAAAACTGCCATCAGCACACAGTTCAACTTCAGGTCTAGGCCAAGTCAAGCAAGATGGAAGTTTCTGAAAGTAGGTCACCCATTCTTTATGAATATCTTGGATCTGTGGACCAAATAGCCGTGATGGACCCAATCTCTCTCCTAGTACTTTCCCCTCACTCCCTCTGTTCTAGGCACACTCACCTCCTTAACTATTCATACAAACCTCCCTCTGGGATGTTGCTATTGCTTCTGCCTGGAATGCTCTTCCCAGATATCCATATGGCTCACTCCCTCACTTCTCTCAAGTCTTTGATCAAATATAACCTTCTCCATAGGGCCCTGCCTGACTATCCTATTTAAAATGGTAAGCCTTTGTCCTCCCTTCACCAGCCTTCCCAATCCCCTTAACTTGTTCTATTTTTTCCTATTGCTCTTATTACCTTTTAACACATACACAATTTACATATTTAATATATTCGTTTTCTTTCTCTCCCCCACTCGAATGTAAACATGAGCAGCACAAGCATTGGTAACTATTTTGTTCACTGACATATCCTCCATGATTAAAACAGTTTCTGGCACATGGTAGATGCTCAGTAAATTTTTTGTTAGATCAAAAAATATTTGAAGGAGAGCTCTGTGATAGTTACGTTTATGTGTTAACCTGACAGGGCCACAGGGTACCCAGACATTTGGTGAAACATTATTCTGGCTGTGTCTGTGAGGGTGTTTCTGGATGAGGTTAACCTTTGAATTGGGAGACTGAATGAAGCAAATTGCCCTCACTAATGTGGTGAGCCGCATCTGATCTGTTGAAGGCCTAAATAGAACAAAAAGGCAATCCTCCAATGAGTAAGAGGGAATTCCTCCTGCCTGACTGACTTCAAGCTGGGACATTGGTTTTTTTTCTGCCTTTGAACTCAAACTGAAATTTCAGCTCTTCTTGAGTATCGAGCCTACCGGCCTTGGTCTGGAACTACACCACTAGCTCTCCTGGGTCACCAGCTTGCCAAATGCAGATCTTGGGACTTGTCAGCTTCCACAATTGTGTGAGCCAATTTCTTATGATAAATCTCTTCTCTCTATACACACACGTGTACACACACACACACACACACACACACATCCTACTGTTGATTCTGTTTCTCTGGAGAACCCTAACTAATACATGCTCTCTTTCATTTCTTTAAGGATTTGACCTTCCTCAATTTCCCTGCTTTTCTCTCACTCCTCCATGTCAGTTTTTGTTCCAGGTTAATCAAAGAACAACAACAACAATAAATACCTGACTAACTAGAGCATGGACCTCCTTTCTTTCCCTGCTTCCTTGAACAACTCCAACCCCACATAGTACAGAATGTCTAATATGTACCAAGAGCTTTTAGAGGTGTATTTCAAATTTTACAACAACCCAATAAGGAAGGCATTGTCATCTCTGTTGGGCAGATAGAGATGGAACTCAAAAATTTAGGTGATGAGCCCAACATCATCACCAAGGAGCTCTGCCACTTACTGTTCATGGGACCTTAGGTCAGTTACTTGTTATAAACTGAATGTTTGTGTCCCCCCACAATCTGTATATTGAAGTTCTAATGCCCAACGTGATGGTATTAGGAGGGGGGCCTTTGGGCAGAAATCTCGTGAATGGGATTATGCCTTTATAAAAGAGACCCCAGAGCACTCCCTCACCCCTTCCCCCATGTGAGGACACATCAAGAAGATGGCCTTCTATGAACCAGGAAGCAGGCTCTCACCAGACATCAAATCTTCTGGTGACTTGATCTTGGATATCGCAGGCTCCATAACTATGAGAAACAAAATCTGTTGTTTTTAAGCCATCCCTTGTATGGTATTCTGTTACAGCAGCCTAAACAGACTAAGATATTACTTAATTTCCTTTTGTCTCAAATTCCTCATCTGTAAAATGCTACATATCTTTAAAGGCTCTCCTCTTAGGAAGCTTCCTCAGATCACCCAAGCCCAGAGGGATCTCAGTTGCCTCCAAAATGCCTCTTACTTGTTAGCAATATCTCTTTCTTTGCAATTATGTGCATTAATTATAATGTATTAATTATAATTATAGGGCCGGCCCTGTGGCTTGGTGGTTAAGTGCGCGCGCTGCGATGCTGGTGGCCCGGGTTCGGATCCCGGGTGCGCATCGAGGCACCACTTCTCCGTTCATCCTGAGGCCGAGTCCCACATACAGCAACTAGAAGGATATGCAGCTACGACATACAACTATCCACTGGGGCTTTGGGGGGAAAAAATAAAAATAAATAAAATCTTAAAAAAAAAAAAAAAAAAAAATTATAATTATATATAATTGTATATATATAATATAATTAATTGTTAATATAATTATATATTATAATATGTAGTAATTATAATTAAAATGGCGACAATGAGATTGTAACACTAACTTTTAAGATGTTATGAAGATTAAATGAGTTATTATATTACTAAATGACATATTTTTATTTGTAGAGTGATGAGAACAGTACTTCAAACATAATCAGTGCCTTATTTTAGGTTTTACTATTCCTGTTTCAGAGCCTCAGTTTCCTGGGCCGTATAACCAGGAAGTTGGACTAGATGAGCTCTGTGTCTCTCCCATCTTGAACACTCTAGAATTCAAGACTTCATTTTTCCCTTGTGATATCTCCCATGGAATTGGGTGGTGGGTGGAGTATGGGCTTCAATTGTCACGTGGCCCCATCCTCCCAGAAAGCTGTTCATCTCCACCAAGGCAGGCAGCCTTTCAGAGGCCTCTGCTCTCTCTTGCTTCTCCTTCCCAGGTGCTGACTCACTGCACTGATTGAACATGCTGCCACAGCTCAGTCCTTCCCCAGGACGGGATGTCCTAGTGGAAGACATCCAGGTACCTTTGTTCTCTGAGGTTACAATCTCGCCTTTCTCTCTTTTTACCAGGAGAGGTTTTAATATAAAGTATAATGTGTGTTGTTTATCCTTTCATTGATGCATGCATTTATTCCAAAATAATACTCCCTTTGGTTAACTGTCAAAAACTATGATTTTACATGAGGTTATTTTTGACTGTGCCTACTTAAAGGAACAGAAAAGCAACTCTCTATAATTACCGTCAAATTCAGAAGAGAATTCTGAATTCCCTTATGAGAAGCTGAAAGAAATGAATGCCTTTATCTCCACCTGGCTTTGAGTGGGCTCTTTAAAAACTGTATTGGGTCATGCTCAGAACCAGTAAAGAGACATGAACAAAACGAAACAAAATGGTTCCTCGTGGGCTTCCTATTTCTTTTCTCACTGTTATTTTTTTCTTTTTAGAACATGCAATACAGTTCTGCCTCTGGATGTACTCCCTTTGTTCAACATTATTGCCTTTGCCACCTGCCTTGAAATGGTCCTTCGAGGGTTTTGATAAATCAGCTGCAAAGGTGTCTGGTTTTGTTGTAACATCTATAAGTGCCTTTTCCGAAAGGCTCTTTTTATGCTACCTAGAGAAATTCACCTCAGTTAGCCTTAGGAGAACCCTAAAATCAGCTATAATATGTCAGAAAAGGAGAGGGAATTATTTTTCTCACCTATCTTTACTTTGGAAAGACACTGAGGGCATTTCAGAGGAAGGAAAGCAAGCAATGAAAGAAAAATGATCATTCTGAGAGACTCTTCTGCAACTGCCATTTTTTTCTTTGGTCCTATGATGCTAAGAAGTTTAAATGTGACCTTGGGGACCTCACTCAGCGTTCTTCATCGGTCATTCACCTCCACTGAGACGCTTCCCCTTTTCACCTCAGCCAGGTGAGTGAGGAGATGCTGCAGGGACTTACAGACACTGACCCCCCAACCCCACCAACTGATGCTGGTGTTTCTCCTTGCGAGAGCTCACCTCTAGGACCTCAGGATGGAGCTGCAGAAGAAACGGCCACTAGCAAGGTAGGAAGGAATGGGGGGCATTATCTTATTCTCCAGGGTTCTCAGGGCATAAAGGTATGTATATGCCTGCCAGATCATCCAAAACAACCTACAGACCCTTGGTGTACAATAGAGATCCATAGAACTTTAACCAGGTGATTGGATTATGCCAAATTATCCAGATGTTCAGAAATCAACCAATCCTAGGCTAACCTGTGATTTTCCAATTGATGAATCCATAGGGGTAAGACTACCCAACTAGGTGGGGATGGAATTTTCCCCTGAAGGAAATAGAGGATAGTAATTTAGGGCCAGGGAAATGGACAATCCATGGGACTGGAGGAAGGTCTTTCTTCTTTCTCAGGCCAGGCTTCTGAGGTGGGAGAAAGCTTGGCCACATACACACAGGCTAAGAGCAGGAGGCACCATCCAACCTCCACTCTGAGGGAGCAACAGCAGCAGCAGTAGGATCTCTAGTCTCCAGGCTCAGCCTTGCCTCTGAGCTCCAGCCCCAAGAAACAAGGTCTGAGCCTCTGGATGGAGTAGAGGAGGGTTTCTTTTTGGGGACTTCTGGCAAGAGCTGTTTCTAGACACAGCCTGTGGCTGATGCTAGAACCTCTCCTGACTCAGCCACCAAGGCCCATGGGTGGGCTTAACGTACATGACTCCAATTCCGTGTTAAGTTTGAATCACAAGCGTTGATTGCTGAGAGCTAAAAACTCAGATCCCTGGCTGTTTTGCCATGTCACACCCTTAATTTGCACACGGGGGTATTCAGTGACTGGCATTTGGGCTATCCAGAACTCAGCCATCTTGGATATTGGACTTGAAGGGGACAGCTGAGTACCAGTTTTTTCTGGCTGGTGACTAAAATATTTATCTCATACCTCTCTTCTCCCTCTACCTCATCACTTTCCTCCTCCTCACAATTGTTATCAACAATACAGATACTATTTATTGAGTATAAACTATTCATTGGCATACCAACAGGATCTCAAGCTTAGCACATCTAAAACTAAATCCATCTTCTTCCTCCCTCGACCAGCTTCTGCCTGACATCTTTCTGTACCACCATTCTTTATCCAGTTCACCCAAACTCAAAATTTCAGTTATCCCCTTTGATTTGTTCCTCGGCTTGGTTCCACAGTCACAAACTTCCTGTATCTTCTGCTTTCACACCTCACCACCATGTCTTCTTTTCTGGTATCATGGCCATTAAGAAAGTTCTATCTTCCTTGCTGCTAGAAGGTAATATCCTAGAGTACCCTCACTGGTCTGCCTGATATTTGTCTCTCCTAGCTCTAATAGACACTGAACATTTGCCACACATGTAATTCTCTCATTGCACAGTTTTGAACGTAGCAGTTCTGTGTCCAAAACCTTCAATAACTCACTTTTGCTTACAAAAAGTTAAGACTAAATATACTTGATTCTCGTTAGTCATTGTAGTTCTATTCTGCAAAGTCACTGTGAACACTGAATTAGTGAATGCTGAACCATTGCTTCTACGGGAAATACAAGGTTAGAGTCCTGAGAGCCTCTGGTCACAACTCTTTCATCAACCCATCTATATATAACCGTTTTTTAAATGTGTTTCTGTTTCAAGAATCCTTGTGTAATATATATCGTTGACTCATGAACATTGAACTCATAGCCAACAGCACTATAATTCATGCCTGAAGGAAGCTTATCCAACAACATATATTTTCTCTGCAAGGCACATCACAGTCTTCTTGCCTTCTTGCACTTAGGAACACTAGACAGAACTTGGACACTAAGCTTGGGGGCCATTTTAAACAGTAAAATCGACAAAAAGCACAAAAATGTGAAATACCTGGCACTAAATAGATCTCAAAAAGACACCTGTTTACAGTATGAAAGCTGAAATACTAAGACCTTGTTCAACCTCACCTAGGAACAGGTGTGACAGGGACTCAATTTTTTTACCACTCTGCACATGTCCATGAATGACCATGAAAGTGCCATGAGCATTGATTTGGGGGTTATAAATAAATTTTAGTAAGTAGATAAACTTTCAAATATGGAATCTGAATAATGAGGAAAAACTGCACCTCCTCCTGGATTTCAAAGCCTCCAATAACAAGGTCACTTCCTCTCTCTCTCCAGTATTATATCTCATTATGTCCATGTACCCCACTCCTGCTAAAATACTCAGTCTTTCTGAATTTGCTTCCTATTTTCCTGCCTCCATGCCTCGCCTTGTTAGTTGTATCAATTAAGAATTCTTTGGTTGCAAGCAACAGAAATTGGCTTGGACTGACATAAGTGAAATAAAGGGGGTGGAAGGTATTACCTGGAAGGGTGGCTCACACATTCAAAGGAAGAACTGGATGATCAAGAGTCAGGAAGGCTATGTACCAAGGTAGCTCAGAGATCCAAGCAAAAGGAGCCCATGGACCTTCTTAGAGACTATCTTCAAGATGACTCCAACCCAATTAACCCCCTATTACCCTCTCTATTTTATGTCTCCAAGTTTCTAATTCTTAGGAAAAACAACCTGATTGGCCTAGCTTGAACAAGGCATCCCTTACCCTCAAGATGTCTCAATCCCAGTGGCTAAAGTACAGTAGAATGATAATTGGCCTAACCTGGCTCATTTGCCCACCATTTTGGCCAGTGCAGCAGAGTCTATTACCAATGTAAGACTGAGATTGGTGCTCTCAGATAAAGACAATAATCACTACACTTGTTTTCCTTTGCCATATCCGTAGTTTGCAATTCTGCTTGTCCTTCAATTTCATTTAAATATGACCCCTTCTATAGGGCCTTTACTGCTTCACCCAGCTGAATGTGGTTTTCCTTTTTCCTTTCTTTGAACCCAATAGCACTTGGTATTTATAGTCTGGCTTTCCTATTCAGCCTTGTTTTATGGCTATATGTGAAATTTCCTCATCATTCTTTCACTTATTTATTCATTAAATAGGCATTAAGTACCTACCGTGTACAGAATTGTGCTAAGCCTCCCCTACTTTGGGATCCTAGAGGGCAGGGACTATGGCCTGTTTATCTTTGAAGCACCTGCAGAGACTAATAATGGGCCCAATGGATTCCACATGGAAATCATTCATACCCAAGCAGATTGAGTTCATCCAGGAATGAATCTTCTCATGAGGGCCATGTAGCTTAGTGAAGTTGACTTCCTGGTCAACATCATAACCAATGCTCTGTATAAATTCATTGATGTTATATCAATTTACCTTAGAGTGGCCCAGTCAGAAGGATTAGATATAATATATTACACAGCAGAATAAAAATTTACACATACGCATATGTATACAGCATACATGTTTATATTCATCTATGTATATATATACACAATTTTTAATAACTCCAAGGGGAAAATTCTCACAGACTTTCATAAAACGTAACACCAAAAGACATTATAAGATTTCCTTCTCCAAGGGAACTCTCATACACTGCTGGTGGGAGTGCAAACTGGTGCAGCCACTATGGAAAACAGTATGGAGATTCCTCAAAAAATCAACGCTAGAACTACCATATGATCCAACTATTCCACTCTTGGGTATTTATCCAAAGAACTTGAAAACACCGATTTGCAAAGGTACATGCACCCCTGTGTTCATTGCAGCCTTATTCACCATAGCCAAGACTTGGAAGCAACCTAAGTGCCCATCAAGGGACGAATGGATAAAGAAGCTGTGGTATATATACACAATGGAATACTACTCAGCCATAAGAAACGACGAAATCCAGCCATTTGTGACAACATGGATGGACATTGAGGGTATAATGCAAAGTGAAATAAGTCAGAGGGAGAAGGTCAAATACCGTATGATTTCCTTCATTAAGTAGTAGATAATAACAACAATAAACAAACACATAGGGACAGAGATTGGATTGGTGGTTACCAGAGGGAAGGGGAGGGAGGAGGGTGAAAGGGATAATTCGGTACATGTGTGTGGTGATGGGTTGTAATTAGTATTTTGGTGGTGAACATGATGTAGTCCATGCAGAAATAGAAGTACAATGATGTACACCTGAAATTTTTACAATGTTATAAACCAATGTTACTGCAATAAACAAAAAATTAAAAAAAAAAAAAAAAGATTTCCTTCTCCAGCTGTTTTAAGATCCATTTATTAATTGATTAAATAGCTAATCTACTTATCAGAAATTAGCAAGGTAGTAATGGAGTAAAGGTAGAAAATGGTTATACATACACAAACACACACATATATATATATATATCAGGTTATAATATGAAGAATAAATTAATATTTAATGAATCTTGATTTTTTCATTGAGGTCACATTGGTTCACATCATTATATAAGTTTCAGGTGTACATCATATTTTGACTTCTGTATGGAGTGCATCATGTTCACCACCAAAAGTCTAGTTTCCATCCATCATTGTACACCTTTGCCCACTTATCCCTTTCACCATCTCCCAGCCCCCTACCCTTCTGGTAATCACCAATCTGTTCTCCATATTGATGTGCTTGTTTATCTTCCACATATGGTTGAAGTCATACGGTAATCGTCTTTCTCTATCTGACTTATTTCACTTAGCATAATACCCTCAAGGTCTACCCATGTTGTCACAAATGGAACAATTTCACATTTTTATGGCTGAGTAGTATTCCATTATTATATATAATGGATATATATAACATCCTCTTTACCCACTCATGTGTTGCTGGGCACTTAGGTTGCTTTCAAGTCTTGGCTATTGTGAATAATGCTGCAATGAACATAGGGGTGCATACATCTTTTTGAATTAGTGTTTTGTATTCTTTGGATAAATACTCAGACGTAGAATAGCTGGATCATATGGTATTTCTATTTTTAATTTTTTGAGCAATCTCTATACTGTTTTCCAAACTGGCTACACCAATTTACGTTCCCACCAGTACTGTATGAGGGTTCCTTTTTCTCCACATCCTCTCCAACACTTGTTATTTCTTGTCTTTTTAATAATAGCCATTCTGTTGGTTATGAGGTGATATTTCATTGTAGTTTTGATTTGCATTTCCCTAATAATTAGTGATGTTAAACATCTTTTCATGTGTCTGTTGGCCATCTGTATATCTTCTTTGGAAAATCATCTGTTCAGATCCTCTGCCCATTTTTTAACTGAGTTGTTTGGGGTTTTTTTGTTGAGTTGTATAAGTTCTTTATATATTTTAGATATTAACCCCTTACCGGATATATGATTTGCAAATATTTTCTCTCAGTTAGTAGGTTGTCTTTTCATTTTGTTGATGGTTTCCGTGCTGGGTTGAAGCTCTTTAGTCTGATGTAGTCCCATTTGTTTATTTTTTCTTTTCTTTCCCTTGCCTGAGGAGACATGATATTCAAAAAGATACCACTAAGACTCATGTCAAAGAGCATACTGCCTATGTTTTCTTTTAGGATTTTTATGGTTTCAGCTCTTACATTCAAGTCTTTAATCCATTTTGAGTTAATTTTTGTGTATGGTGTAAGATAATGGTCTACTTTCATTCTTTCGCATGTAGCTGTCCAGTTTTTCCAGAACCATTTATTGAAGAGACTTTCCTCTCTCCATTGTATGTTCTTGGCTCCTTTGTTGAAAATTAGCTAACCATAGATGTGTGGGTTTATTTCTGGGCTCTCAATTCTGTTCCGTTGATCTGTGTGTCTGTTTTGGTGCCAACTCCATGCTGTTTTGATTACTATATCTTTGTAGTATGTTTTGAAATCAGGAAGTGTGATACCTCCAGGTTTGTTCTTTTTTTGCTTTGGCTATTCAAGGTCTTTTGTTGTATTTCCATGAAAAATGTCATTAGGATTGCATTGAACCTGTAGATTGCTTTAGATAATATGGACATTTTAACTATGTTAATTCTTCCCATCCACAAGCATGGAATATCTTTCTTAACGAGTCTTAATTCTTAATAGTAAATAATTCAAAAGTAAAAGGAAAAATAGACATAACCTAGCCCTTGGGTTTAGTGAAGCCACAAAAACAAACAAATTAGAACATGATAAGAAGGTATAAAAATGCAAAACTATACATGTACTATGTAGGTTTGGTTTAACAAACTATGGTAGGGGTTGTACAGTCAGGCAAACATCCCCAGGAAATGATATCCACCAATGGGATGCCGTGCTCCACATTCTGCGTTTCTTCAAGGGCCAGAGGATCAAGATCTGGACTCACAACAAAGAATTTGTACAAGATCTTGAGAATTTTCAAAGCTCTTTTCCAAGAAAAAGATACAATCTTTGTCCGGCAAGCATGTGATAAAGTTGGACTTGTTGTCCAGTCCACATCTTAACCTCCCACCCCAGCAGGTCAACATAGCCTCTTTCATGACTGGCCACTCAGGGTACATTTTGGCTGATAGTCTGTCTGCATTCCCTGAGATTTGTACTCTCCGAAATTGACTGCAACTCAATACCTACAAAAGGCTTGTTTAAAGCAGCTGTAATTTGTGAGAAAGGGTCTAATAGACATGTTGAGAAATATCTTCTTTCTTCTAGGTTCTCTACGTGAAGTCCCTGTCATTAAGCAAAGTACCTGGACCAAAATACCTTGGCATCCTACAAAAACGCCTTTGTGGATTTATACCACTCTTAATTTTTACAGACAGCTGGCCAAAGAAACATTTATTTTTAATTGCATTACCGTCTTTCTTCCTTCAAAATTTTTCTCTGAATGTATTGCCAACATAGCCGATGTCCCCTATACAAACATCAACAGGATAAATTCCTCTTTCAGTGGAGTTCAGAGAAAAAGTTTATCTCTATAGAGCAATTCTGATGTTTTCTTGCTATCAGACAATAAGCTTCATGCAAACCACCATTTTCTTTCTGGTCTCAGTTTCCAGAAAATTCAGGGGCAGAATTTAGTCATCGAGTTCATCTACTGTAAAGTCATTCCCTTTTGAGGGATGAAGAGATTCTTACCCTCTTTTCGCCATACCTTTATTGCTCTATTTTGTGCAGTGTTTACTTTTTGAAGTTGTCTCAAATACCTTTGTAAGAGGTGAGGGATAAACTTTAAACCAACACAGATCTAATTTCTGATACTTCCTGCATGAATTCAACCTCCTGTCAAGATCCAAAATCAGGGGTAACATCTCCTTGGATGTTTATTCAAACGCTATTGGCACGGGGAAAAAGTAATCTGTGTTTTACTTTCTCGGAGATGCAGCCAGTAAGAACATTTGACTGAGCATCAATAACAATTAGATCTTAATTGTAAGGATATGTTCCGAGTAACATTCCACTCCCGAAGGGATAGGTTTGGGTAATTTGAGCCTCAGATTCATTTTGTCATTTACCATGAAATTCGTGCTGAAGTGGCTACTGAAGTTCAAAGTGATGAGGTGGAGGTATAGATCCTGAACTTGCCTCAAATCTTTGGAGGCTCTTGGTTAAATAAAACCAGACATATGGGATGGGAACATTATTTGCTTTCTGTTATATTATTATTGCATGGAATTATTTGCATAATCCATAACTATACAATGATAATTTAGTGAGTAGGGCTAGTCAGTTTGTGTAACTCTAGTATAATTTCAAAACTTTTGCTAGCCTCTCTTGGTACTGAAAATAAAATCTGAACTTCCTCTCATGGCCTGTAAGGCAAGCATGATCTAGCCCCCGCTTAACTTTCCAGCCTCATTTCTTTCAACTGTCTTCTGACTCACTCTGCTCCATTCATACTGCAGTCCCTTCTGCTCCTTTGACTTCATAATCTCTTCCCCATTACAGGCTCTTAGGTGCTCCCTGTTCCCTATCCCTCTCCTTTTCTCATGTCTGGCTCCTTCAATCTCAGTGAAAACAACATTACTTCTCCGGAGAAGATGTTCACTCATCTCTATCACAACACTTTCTTTTCTCCTTCCTAGCACTTGTCACGTCTGTTCTTGTTTCTAATCTCTAACCTCCAGTAGACAGTAAGCTCCATGAAGGCAGGACCTTACATACAATTATATCCTTGCACCTAGCTCAGAGCCTTGTCCCTCATCTTAGCTTATTTTGTGGATTGATACAATTGGTCCCAAGTCTCAAATGACAGAACAATCCACAAATCAAAAATGATAGCATAATAGAGCTAGAAGAGATAATCTAGTCCTTCATTTCACAGGGAGCAGAATTTAGGCCTAGAGAGGTGAAGTATTCATTCAAGGCATGCAGTGGTGAGACTGGACCAGGGTTCTAGTCCAGGGCTCTAATTATCTTTCAATAAATGCTCTATTTGCTCACTGCATGTCACCACTGGTCTTCCAACAGGTGAAATTTGGCCCATTTAGGATGATTAACTTGTCCTGGTTTTCCCAGGACTTTCTTGGTTTTTTTTTTTTTTTTTTTTTTTTTTAAAGATTTTATTTATTCATGTTTTTCCCCCCAAAGCCCCAGTAGATAGTTGTATGTCGTAGGTTCACATCCTTCTAGTTGCTGTACGTGGGACTCGGCCTCGCGTTGGACGGAGAAGTGGTGCCTCGGGGCGCGCCCGGGATCCGAACCTGGGCCGCCAGCATCAGAGCGCACGCACTTAACCGCTAAGCCACGGAGCCGGCCCAGGACTTTCTTGGTTTTAGCACTGAAAGTCCTATGTCCCAGGAAACCCCTCAGTCCTGGGCAAATTGAATAGTTGGTACCCTAAATGGGCCAGTGTGTGTGTTGTGGGCTTCATTCCCAGTGTGTGTGTTGATGCATCCTCCTTCCTGCCAGTGTGTGTGTTACTGTACTACATGCTCAGATTGACTGAGATGGATAATTCCTCAAAAGCTGTAACTAGCAAATGATCATTGACAGAAAATCGACATGACCAATGTTAGCAAACAAGCTTGAATTCAGAAACATTCTCTTTTTTATCAGAAATCTAGGGTCCAACAGTCCATACTCTTGGGATAAATGTATCTTAGTCTGTTTGGGCTGCCATCACAAAATACCATAACTGGGTGGCATAAATAACAGAAAATTATTTTCTCATTGTTCTGGAGGCTGGGAGTCCAAGATCAGGGTGCCAGCAAGGCCAGGTTCTGGTGAGGGCTCTCTTCCTGGCTTGAAGACAGTCACCTTCTCTCTGTGTTCTCACATGGCCTTTCTTCAGCATGTGTGCGTAGAGATAGATCTCTCTTCCTCTTCTTATAAAACCACCAATCCTATCAGATTAGGACTCCACTCTTATGACGCCACTTAAGCTTGATTATCTCCTTAAAGATCCTATCTCCAAATACAGTCACCTTGGGGTTAGGGCTTCAACATACGAATTGGGTTCAGGAGGCACAATTCTGTCCATAGCAAAGTGCTACTATATTTCCAAGTGGTGATCACATCAAGTCTGGAACATATGCATTTACTTGTCAGTGTTAGCTTATGGCTTCAAGTTCCCTGGCACTGGGGATGGTCCCCTAACAGCAGTGACAATTCGTTTGATGTTGGGTTTTTGTTTTTTGGTTTTTTTGTGAGGAAGATCAGCCCTGAGCTAACATCTGCCAATCCTCCTCTTTTTTTGCTGTGGAAGATTGGCCCTGGGCTAACATCTGTGCCCATCTTCCTCTACTTTATATGGGACGCCACCACAGCATGGCTTGACAGGCAGTGAGTCTGTGCGCGCCCGGGATCTGAACTGGTGAACCCCGGGCCACCGCAGCAGACAGCGCACACTTAACGGCTTGCGCCACTGGGCCGGCCCCGATGTTGGGTTTTAAACACAGGCTGAGAGCAGCAACTGGTTGGTGCCCACCTCTTGCAGGCAGCAGAGGCTTGAGAAACAGGGCTGGAAGGGAGAACAGAGAACCCTGTGGAGCCTGTACTACTTGCCCAGAGTGGCAGGTTTCTGACAACAGCAGCAGTGGCAGCCTGGGAACCCCTGCTCCGAACAGGCTAGGCATGCTGTTTGCACCTTCAATGGGTGCTGTCTGCTGCTGCTGTGAAGGCCAGTCTGGCGAGAGTTGGATCTGAGACAACCTCAAACCCATTTCTGCTCTCTACGTCCTTTCCCCTCGGCTTTGTTTGAGGGAAACGAAGGAAATGAGGGATAGGAAGGCCTTGAGTGTACACTCAAGCCATGGCAGAATGTTTCAACCCCCTTTTATATCCATCTGGCTGTATAATGCTTCAGAGAAGAGCAACTCAAAATTTCACGGCCATGGATATTATCTGGGGACCTTGTTGAAATACAGATTCTGATTCAGTGGGTCTGGAGATCTGCATTTCTGATATGCTCCCAGGTTTGCTGATGCTGCTGGAATGAGACCACACTTGAGTAGCAAGCCTTCAAAAAATATTAACAAATTGCCTCAGAAACTCTCCCTAGTTTGGTTTCTGGAGATAGAAGTAACCTAGTAGTTTCAAGTGTAGGTCTCTCTTCATTATGGCTCAAGCCTTGCTGTGGTTCACTCCTTTGCTTCCTCCTGAGATAAGCTTCACCAGGGACCCTGCTTCTCTTCCCCAGATAGCCCCCTGATCCTTGTCCCTCTCCAGCTCCTCCCTCCCCAATTCTCCAGGGAAGAGTATGTTTGTGGAGTTCACTTATGGTTTACAGGACTTGGGCAGGTCTCCAAGGAGAAAATGTGAAACAGTTAATCCCAAGGAGATCCTGAATTGCTGCTCAGACCCCAGGAGGACCCAGAGCAATGCCACTGCAGAATATCAATTCACTTCTTAAAATTGTCTTGCCCAAAAGCATTCACACAGCAGCTCTCAGGATCCCCAAACTGGGATGGACTACCTGAGCACTTCTGGCTTCTTTGGACTTCATTTTTAGCATCTTCAATAAAACAATACACTCCTAATGATACCGACACAGAACTCTTGTATCCTGGTGGGTGAAGGATTTTAACGTTCAGGAAATGCATCCAAATTAGACTATGTTAATAATTTTCTATGCAAAATGGTCTGCAGAGAGAAACACACCAAAAAGTAGTCTGCTGATCTGCTTCCATTTATGGTATTGTATCTTTTCTGAAAATCACAGCTGTAATGAGAAAAAAAAAAATTTTAACCGTGACTTCAGCCAGCTAACATGGCAAATTTGAAAACTTGGAAAACTTTATCTTCAGTGCCCTCAAGGCCCTCCTCCACCAAACACCTCTTTGGAATCTCTTCTTTTATGAATACCCACTTGTCTTGTTCTGTCTTTCTCCCAACTTCTTACAACTTGTTCTCAAGAAAATCTGATATTTGCGTATGAATTTGAGTCATTGCTTTTTTTTTGTTCTATCTCATGGGTGGGTTTATTCCTCATCTCTGACTATGGAAAGGAGCTGGTTGCCTGGTAAATAATTTCAGGTACTGGGTAGTTCATGGGGGTAAACTCCTGCCACTGTCTTTGAAAGGATCATTGACCATTATTGGAAGTATTGTGCTGGTGCCTTGGATTAGTCTTCTAGGTCTGCCATGATAAAGTATCACACACCAGGTGGCTTAAACAACAGAAATTTATTTTCTCACAATTCTAGAGGCTGGAAATCCAAGACCAGGGTGTCAGCAGGTTTGTTTCTCCTGAGGCTTCCCTCTTTGGCTTGCAGATGGCCACCTTCTTGCTGAGTCCTCACGTGGCCTTTTCCCTGTGTGTGGGCATCCCTGATGTCTCTTCCTCTTCTTATAAGGACACCAGTTATATGGGATTAAGGCCCCAGCCTTATGACATCATTTAACCTTAGTTACCTCCTTAAAGGCCCTATCTCCAAATGCCATCATGTTGGAGGTTAGGGCCTCAATATATGAATTTCTGGGAAACACAACTTCGTCCGTAACATGCTTCTATTTATGCTTTCATCACTTATGTGACTGGTCAAGGTTTCCTTTTGGAAAATACATGAGCCTGATGCCAAATGTGTCCCATACTTTTTAATTTGTTGGCTGGTGGATTCCTGGGTGAGTTGGCTGGTAGATTCTGCCCCAGTGAAGTCATCAAATGCTAAGTGCCAGCTTGTTTCTATTGCCTTGACTCTAATCTTTTCTTGTCTTTAGGATAA
Source organism: Ceratotherium simum simum (assembly GCF_057802395.1). Lineage (NCBI taxonomy): Eukaryota > Metazoa > Chordata > Mammalia > Perissodactyla > Rhinocerotidae > Ceratotherium > Ceratotherium simum. The sequence continues at coordinate 70,617,124 of NC_141905.1, read as the reverse complement.
AGAGAAGGGAACCTAAAGACAGCAACTTATCACTCCTCTTACACAGTCTGCCTGCCAGTTGCTTCTGTTTAGGAGGGACCTGTTGAGGCGGTAGTCACATAGTCAAAGAAGTTGGTAAAACAAAGATAATTGTGTAGGTCAATGCCTGTTTGCCCTCAAATCCATCCTCTGTCCTTCCTCTGCTCCACTCTGTATTTCAGGGAGTCGTATTTCCCAGGCTCCCTTGCTCTCCGACCCCTAAGTAGGTCCAATCAATGGGACACACTAGTGGATAGCCAGAGGGTGGGAGCTGGAGAAATGCCAAGGTATTTCTCCCACTTGTCTCCCTCTCCACTTCCTGTTATATCTCTGGCAATATCAGTATCTCTTCCAGAGCTCCAGCTCCCACAGGGCAGCCTTCCTCTCAGAGAACCCCACTTTTGAACTCTGGTGACACCACCTCCTCATATTGTGCCTCCAGCCCCAGATAGAACAGCAGCTTCCTGCTGTTACTAATCTCTGGGTTGCCTCACTGTCCCCTTTTAACTCTCTCAGCATTCCCACTCTGGTATAAAAAATTTCCTGAATCATATTCCTTATGCTCGAGGGTCTTAAAGCAGTATCTATGTCCTAGCTGATACAATAATCATTGTACCTACTTCACACTGTAAAAATTAAATGAATGAGAGAGTTCAACATACAGTAAGTGCTCAAAGCATAGAAAATGTTAAAAGGAATGGTAGAGCCATTAATGAACTTTGTCATTTAGAAGAGTAATTTTAAAAATAATGAATTTCAGAGAGAAGTCAAGATGGTGGCGTAAGCAGACCATGAACTCACCTCCTCCCACGGACACAGCCAATTTACAACTACTCGTGGGAAAATTACCCCTGAGACAGAACTGAAAACTGGATAAGAGGAACTCCTGCAACAAACGACAATCCTAATTGAGATGGAAGAGGCAGAAATTCCCTTCCGGAGAGAAAAACGCCACCTTCACAAGCCACAACACCTCATGGCCGCCCGGGAGCAGCCCACAGGTATGCAGCCCTCCCTGGAGGAGCGGGGCCTTGAGCCAGGGAGCGCCCCCGCTGTGGGCATTTTGTGGACCCAGCACAATCAAGATGAGCGGAATAATATCTGCCTTTGCCTGCTACTAAAACATTGGGGAGTACCCCCAGAAAAGCTGGTTCACAAAGAAATTAAAACCAGCACTTAAAGGGCCCATGCGCAAACTTACTCGTTTCAGAAAGCAACCTAAAATCACTAGGAAGAAGGTGCAAAGTGCTTTGGTGAAAAGAGACTCACTTGATAGGCCCTGAGTATATCTCAGTGAGAGGTGAGACGTCTCCAGAGACCGGGACATTGGCAGCGGTCATTGTTGTGGCCTAGTGTGGTCATGCTGATACAGACACCGTTGGAGTTCTCCCTGGGGCCTGCTAGCCCAGGTCTGCCCCACCTACTACAGCACTGATTTAATCCAGCTTAGCCAGGACAGGCAGCCCACCCTAGAGACTGGCCCCACCAAACAACAAGCCCTCAGGCAACTTGTGGACCTGCATAGATTGGTGACTGGATTCTCTACAGCCTGGGGACTGAGCCGACTTCAGTGGGGCAGGGCGTGCACAAGGAGCAATTGGAGAGTGTGGGGCGGTGGTGGAGTGTGTGGGGCTCCCACCGTGGAGAGACTGGTTCCAGTTCAGGAGGTCGGGGTGTGCACACAGAGCAGGACTGTGTTGACTGTGTGTGTGGACCTGTGGGTGGTGGGGCTTGTCAGCTGCTTCTCCAAGACCCACATGGGGGTTTGCCCCACCTTCCAAAGCCTGAAACAATTGGGTGCTCCTGTGCCTGAGGCCAGCCCCACACAGCTGCAATCCTCAGAGAGCTGACAAGAGACCTAAAGGCTGGAGGCTTATAGCAATTGTAAGCCCCTGAGCCTAACAACCTGCCACGCTGGGGACCTACTCACTTAAAAGAAATACTGCAACACAAATGTGGTATTAGAACTTGCAGCCAACTGTGCTGGGGCGCCCCACACCTGATAAAGAGACTGAAGGGCCCACAACAACTACAAGCAGCTGAGCATTACAACAGCTGGCCAGGAGCATAACTCAGCCTCCCTGGGCGCCTACAGGGAGAGCAAACAGGCCACAATAGAAGGACACACATAGCCCACATAGGGGTCACCCCTGGAACATTGAGAACTGAGGGAAGCACACTGGAAACCTCCTAAGGCATCACTTACATAAGGTCACCTATCCAAGAGCAGGAGACGTAGCTGACCTACCTAATACATAGACACAAGCACAGGGAAAGAGGCAAAATGAGGAGGCAAAGGAATACATTCCAAGTAAGGGAACAGGACAAAACCCCAGAAAAGGAACTAAGTGAAACAGAAATGAACAATCTACCTGACAGAAAGTAAACAAAGAGTGTTAAGGATGCTCACTGATCTGGGGAGAAGAATAGATGAACTCAGTGAGAATGTCAACAAAGAAATGGAAGCTATAAAAAAGAACCAATCAGAAATGAAGAATACAATACTGGAAATGAAAAATTCATTAGAGGGACTCAAAAGCAGAGTAGAGGATACAGAAGAACGGATCTGCAAGCTGGATGAAAGACTAGAAATTACCCAAGCTGAACAGGTAAAAGAGAAAAGAATTCAAAAGAGTGAGGACAGTCTAAGGGACCTCTGGGACAACATCAAGCACACTAACATCCATGTTATAGGTGTCCCCGAAGGAGAAGAGCGAGACAAAGGGGCAGAGAATGTATTTCAAGAAATAATAGATGAAAACTTCCCTAACCTAAGGAAGGAAACAGACATCCAGGTACAGGAAGCACAGAGAGCCCCAAACAAGATAAAACCACAGATGCCCACACCAAGACACATCATAATCAAAATGTCCATAATTAAAGATAAAGAGAGAATCCTAAAAGCGGCAAGAGAAAGACAAGTTACATACAAAGGAAACCCCATAAGTCTATCAGCTGACTTCTCAGCAGAAACCTTACAGGCTAGAAGAGAGTGGCACAGTATATTTAAAGTGCTAAAAGGAAAAAACTTCCAGCCAAGAATACTCTACCCAGCAAGGTTATCATTCAAAAGGGAAGGAGAGATCAAAAATTTCCCAGACAAGCAAAAATTAAAGGAGTTTGTCACCAAGACACCAGTGCTACAAGAAATGTTAAAGGGACTGATTTAAGGGGAAAAGAGAAGACCACAAATAGGAAAAATTATCTAGTTCCATGATAAGAGCGTAATGGATACAAATGCACAAAAAAGAGGTTAGATATGATATCAAAAGCATAAAATGAGGGAGGAGGGGAGGTAAAGAGTAGAGGTTTCAGACAGAGGTCAAACTAAAGAGACCGTCAATTCTGTATAGAAGGAGCAAGGAACAGAGAAGGACTACTAAAACACTGAGAAAAAAACAGTTAAAAAATGGCAGTAAGTACATGCTTATCAATAGCTACTTTAAATGTCAATGGACTAAATGCTCCAATTGAAAGGCACAGGGTGGCTGATTGGATAAAACAACAAGACCCATATATTTGCTGCATACAAGAGACACACTTCAGACCTAAAGACACTCACAAACTGAAAGTGAAGGAATGGAAAAAGATACTCCACGCAAATGGCAACGAAAAGAAAGCTGGGGTAGCAGTACTCATATCAGACAAAAATAAACTTTAAAACAAAAACTGTAAAAAAGAGACAAAGAAGGGCATTACATAATGATCAAGGGAACAATCCAGCAAGAGGATATAACGCTTGTAAATATCTACGCACCCAATGTAGGTGTACCTAAAGATATAAAGCAATTATTAACAGACATAAAAAGAGAAATAGACAGTAACACAATAATAGTAGGGGACTTTAACACTCCACTTACACCAATGGATAGATCGTCCAAACAGATCAATAAGGAAACATTGGCCTTAAATGACTCACTAGAACAGATGGACCTAGTAGATATATACAGAGCATTCCATCCAAAAACCGAAAAATACGCATTGTTTTCAAATGCACATGAAACATTCTCCAGGACTGATCACATATTAGGCCACAAAACAAGTCTCCATAAATTTAAGAAGATTGAAATAATACCAAGCATCTTTTCTGACCACAATGGTATGAAAGTAGAAATCAACTATAGGAAGAAAATCAGAAAAGCCACAAATACATGGAGATTAAACAAAATGCTACTGAACAATGAAGAAATCAAAGAAGAAATCAAAAAATATCTGGAGACAAATGAAAATGAAAATACGAAATGCCAGAATTTATGGGATACGGCAAAAGGGGTTCTAAGAGGGAAGTTTATAGCAATACAAGCCTATGTCAACAAACAAGAAAAATCTCAAATAAACAATCTAACAATGCACCTAAAGAACTGGAAGAAAAAACAAAGCCCAAAATCAGTAGAAGAAGAGAAATAATAAAAATCAGAGCAGAAATAAATGAAATAGGGACTAAAAAAACAATAGAAATAATTAATAAAACCAAGGGCTGGTTCTTTGAAAAGATAAACATAATTGACAAACCTTTAGCTAGACTCACCAAGAAAAAAAGAGAGAAGGCACAAATAGGTACAACCAGAAATGAAAGAGGAGAAATTACAACAGACACCTCACAAATACAAAAGATTATAAGAGAATACTATGAAAAGCTATATGCCAACCAATTCGACAATCTGGAAGAAATGGATAAATTCTTAGAATCATACAACCTTCCAAAACTAGATCAAGAAGAAGTAGAGAATTTGGATAGACCAATCACCAGTAAAGAGATCAAAACGGTAACCAAAAACATCCCCAAAAACAAAAGTCCAGGACCAGATGGCTTCCCTGGTGAATTCTACCAAATATTCAAAGAAGACTTAATACTTATCCTTCTCAAACTCTTCCAAAAAATTGAGGAGGGGGGGAAGATCCCTAACTCATTCTATAAAGCCGACATTACCCTGATACCAAAACCGGACAACGACAACACACACACAAAAGAATTACAGGCCAATATCACTGATGAACATCGATGCAAAAATCCTCAACAAAATACTAGCAAATCGCATACAACAATACACTAAAAAGATTATACACCATGATCAAGTGGGATCTATTCCAAGTATGCAAGGATGGTTCAACATTCGCAAATCCATCAACGTACTACATCACATTAATAAAATGAAGAATAAAAATCACATGATCATCTCAATAGATGCAGAGAAAGCATTTGACAAGATACAGCATCCTTTTATGATGAAAACACTGAATAAAATAGGTATAGAAGGTAAGTAACTCAACATAATAAAGGCCATATATGACAAACCCACAGCTAATATCATCCTCAATGGTGAAAAACTGAAAGCTATCCCTCTAAGAACGGGAACCAGACAAGGATGCCCACTGTCACCACTCCTATTTAACATAGTAGTGGAAGTCCTAGCCAGAGCAATCAGGCAAGAAAAAGAAATAAAAGGGATCTGAATTGGAAAGGAAGAAGTGAAACTCTCACTATTTGCAGATGACATGATTTTATATATAGAAAACCCTAAAGAATCCACCAGAAAACTTTTAGAAGTAATAAACGAATATGGTAAAGTTGCAGGATACAAAATCAACATACAAAAATCAGTTGCATTTCTATACACTAACAACGAAGTAACAGAAAGAGAAATTAAGAATACCATCCCATTTACAATTGCAACAAAAAGAATAAAATACCTAGGAATAAACTTAGCAAAAGAGGTGAAAGATCTGTACACGGAAAACTATAAAACATTGCTGAAAGAAATTGAAGAAGACACAAAGAAATGGAAAGATATTCTGTGCTCTTGGATTGGAAGAATTAACATAGTTAAGATGTCCATACTTCCTAAAGCAATCTATGGATTCAATGCAACCCCTATCAAAGTTCCAACAACATTTTTCACAGAAATAGAACAAAGAATCCTAAAATTTATATGGAACAAGAAAAGACCCCGAATAGCTAAAGAAATCCTGAGAAAAAAGAACAAAGCTGGAGGTACCACGCTCCCTGATTTCAAAATATACTACAAAACTATAGTAACCAAAACAGCACGGTACTGGCACAAAAACAGACACAGAGATCAATGGAATAGAAATAAACCCACACATCTATGGACAGCTAATCTTTGACAAAGGAGCCAAGAACATACAATGGATAAAAGAAAGTCTCTTCAACAAATGGTGTTGGGAAAACTGGATAGCCACATGCAAAAACATGAAAGTAGACCCTTACCTTACACCATTCACAAAAATTAACTTCAAATGGATTAAAGACTTGAATGTAATACCTGAAACTATGAAACTTCTAGAAGAATACATAGGCAGTATGCTCTTCGACTTCAGTCTTAGCAACCTATTTTCAAGCACCATGTCTGACTGGGCAAGAGAAACAATAGAAAAAATAAACAAATGGCACTACATCAAACTAAAAATCTTCTGCACAGCAAAGGAAACCATCAACAAAACGAAAAGACAACCTAACAATTGGGAGAAGATATTTGCAAACCATACATCTGATAAGGGCTTAATCTCCAAAATATATAAAGAACTCATGCATCTCAACAACAAAAAAAATTAACAACCCAATTAAAAAATGGGCAAAAGACCTGAACAGACATTTCTCCAAAGAAGATATACAGATGGCCAACAGACACATGAAAAGATCTTCAAAATCGTTAACTATCAGGGAAATGCAAATCAAAACTACAATGAGATATCACCTCACGCCCGTCAGAATGGCTATAATTAACAAGACAGGAAACAACATGTGTTGGAGAGGATGTGGAGAGAAGGGAACTCTCATACACTGCTGGTGGGAGTGCAAACTGGTGCAGCCACTATGGAAAACAGTATGGAAATTCCTCAAAAAAATCAAGGATAGAACTACCATATGATCCAGCTATTCCACTGCTGGGTATTTATCCAAAGAACTTGAAAACACCAATGCCTAAAGATACATGCACCCCTGTGTTCATTGCAGCGTTATTCACAATAGCCAAGACTTGGAAGCAACCTAAGTGCCCATCAAGGGACGAATGGATAAAGAAGATGTGGTGTATATACACAGTGGAATACTACTCAGCCATAAGAAACAATGAAATCCAGCCATTTGTGACAACACCGATGGACATTGAGGGTATTATGCAAAGTTAAATAAGTCAGAGGGAGAAGGTCAAATACCGTATGATTTCCTTCATTAAGTAGTAGATGATAACAACAATAAACACATAGAGAAAAAAATAATGAATTTATAATATATTATTCAGAAATGGAACATTAAATATATTTCTATGTATAATTCAACAATAATTCAAACCACCTCTGAAACCCAGTTTCCCAATTCTGACTTTGGTCTTTTCTATAAAGAAAGGGATGCAGTGGAAAGAGCCCTTGACTGGGAGTCCAAAGGTGTGGCTCTCCACCAGCTGGTTGCGCGATCTTGAGTTTCTCACCTTCCTCCATGGGCCTCAGCCTTTACATACGTAAACTGAGGTAGTTCAATAAGATCATTTCTAAAGCCCCTGTAGTTCTAATTTTTTATGGTTCTGTAACTGGTTTAACTTATTATTCCTCTTTGGTGGAGGGTGGGGAGTAAAATATCATTATTCCTTTAAAAATAAAATGGCAGTGACTCTGAGGTCTCATATGTCTAGCCTGGTAAACAATCCAGTTTTTTCCTGGGGTTCCACCCCACTAGTATTTCTAAGGATGATACCCATTCTCTAGCAGGGTTGGCAAAACTTGTCCATGCATTAATCCAGAACAGCATAATATGTGAATTTGCAGAGAGGTAAAGGATGGGTGAGTGGAGGCAAGGGGATGAGCAAAGGGGTGGATAAGACAGCAGTACATCTCTTTCAGATGGGAGGAGCTCAGCCTGCTAGACCAAATGATGTACATGGGGAAGAGAAGGAATTATGTTTGAATAGGCAATAGAGAATATTAATTTAGAGTTTTAAAGACAGGCAAAACTAGATTGAAATCTTGGCTCTGTCCCTTATCAGCAAAGAACCTTGGTTCTTGGTTCTTGATTTGAAGTTAATTAACTTCAAACCCCAGTCCCCTTATCTGTAAAATCTGTCTAATGCAGTGGTGCTCAACTGGGTGTGATACGGAAGCTCATTCTCTCCAGGGACATTTGACAATGTCTGAAGACATTGTAGATTGCCAGAACTGAGGGAGAGGGAGGCTACTGGCCTCTGTGAGTGGAGGCCAGGGATGCTGCTAACCATCCTACAATGCACAAGACAGCCTTTCACAATGAAGAATTATGTAGCCCCCGAATGTCAATAGTGCCAAGATTAAGAAACCCTGGTCTAATGATAGTACCTACTTTTTAATGTAGTATGAGGATTAAATAAGATAATGGATATAAGCTCCAGTGCATTCTATGGCACATGGTAGACCGTTTTGGTAATATTAGTACAGATGATGGTGAACTGTGAAATCTTGGAAAGTTTTAGATTTTTATACAAGAATAAATAATCTAGGGTTAAGGTTAGAGGACAAAGGTGATTTTTTGGGATCATACTCAGAGAGAAATCGAATGAAAGGGCAGAATATCTTTTCTAACTGCAATGGTATGAAACTAGAAATCAATAATAGAAGGAAAGCTAGAAAATTCAAAAATATGGGGAAATTAAACAACACACTCCTAAACAATTAATGGGTCAAAGAAGAAATCAAAAGGGAAATCAAAAAATATCTTGAAACAAATGAAAATGGAAACACAACAAACTAAAACCTATGGGATTCTTCAAAAATAGTTCCTAAAGGGAAGTTTATAAATAAATGCTTACACTAAGAATACAATAAAGATCTCAAATTAACAACCTAACTTTACACCTTAAGGAACTAGGAGAAGAAGAACAAACTCACACCGAAGTTACCAGAAGGAAGGAAATAACAAAGATCAGAGCAGAAATAAATGAAATAGAGAACAGAAAATCATAGAAAAGGTCAATAAAACTAAGAGCTGCTTTTTTGAAAAGATAAACAAAATGGGGAAATGTTTAATCAGACTAACTAAGAAAAGAGAAGACTCAAATAAATAAAATAAAAAATTAAACAGGAGATATTACAATCAATACCATGGAAATACAAAGGATTGTAAGAGAATACTATGAACAATTATATGCCAACAACTTGGATAACCTAGAATAAATGGATAGATTCCTAAAAACGTACAACCTATCAAGACTGAATCATGAAGAAATAGAAAATCTGAACAGACCAATAGTGAGTAAGGAGATTGAATCAGTAATCAAAACCCTCCCAACAAAGAAAAGCCCAGGATCAAATGGTTTCACTGGTAAATTTTATCAAACACTTAAGGAAGAATTAATGCCCATCCTTCTTAAACTCTTCCAAGAAATTAAAGAGGAGGGAACACTTGTAAACTTACTTTACAAGGCCAACACTACACTGATACCAAAACCAGACAAGGATACCACAAGAAAAGGAAACTATAGGCCAATATCCCTAATGAACATACATTCATATTTCATATGAAACTGACAAACTGTTTTCTAAAGCAATGTGGAAGAGGTCCAGTTGCTCCCCATCTTCTCCAACACTTGGTATTGTCAGTCCTTCTAATTTTAACCATTGTTAAGTGTGTGCAGCGTGTCTCTTTGTATTGAGAGGAGAAAACCTTTTCCAGAGGCCTCCTACCAGACTTAATGCACGATCATAGCTGAGTCTCATGCTATGTCTTGCAAGGGTTGGGTCTCATGCCCATGCCTTAGCAAGGCCTGGGCACTTACAACCTCTAGAGTGGGAGAGGTTTCTCCAGCAAAAAAGGAAGGAAAATGGAATGAGGGTTAGTTGGTTAACCAATGTGCTTCCCTGGTGTGCCATCATTCACTGATTTAGATCTACTGCAAGCTGCTGAATACAGTGATAAGGACTTGATAATTAAGTTCATTTGAAAAAGGATAAGGAAAAGTCAAAGCAGACCCAAGTTTTGAGGTTGGGTCATTAGAGACAGATGGCATTGGTGAGAAAGACGTGGAGACAGGTTTGGTTCACACCGTTTGCAGAACCTGACTCCATTGACCCACTGCCCTTTAAATAGTTCCTGGGATTTTGAAGTACAGTTCAGTCTTCCTGGGTCTTTAAAGAACTTTGAAAGTTGTCTGGAGTGGACAAAATTACCCCTTATCCTGGGGAAATTGGAGAGAGTGTGTCCACCAGAATTAGTTGCAATCACAGCGTTAGTTCAAGCAAGAGATATAGCAAGAATCCACGCCCCTCCCCGACCCCTCTGAATCCTGATGAACACTCTGGGCCTCTTTCCTATGGAGAGAGCCTCCTGGCGGCACTGGCATTTGAATGAAAACCCCAGGAAAAGCCAGGGAGAGACTCTTTCAACAGTTTCCAGTGTGTCCTCAAATTTTAGGCCAAATATTTGTAGAGAAATACTGTCTACCTTGCTAGTACATTTCAAGTCAATCATCTTCCCCACTCTCAGAGTGTTTCAAAGGATGGTGACAATATAATGGTAAAAAAGCAATCATTACAGTCCATGTCACAACATTAAAAATATGAGCATAATAGGAAATGGTCCCTATTAACCAGAGTTCGATCTCCATTTTCATTTATGCAGATACAGAGGGCTATTCTATTAGTAATTATGTTTTTGGCATTTCTCAGAGTTTCAAATTACTTACTGGAAATGGCTTGCTGAATTCAAATACTGGATTCTAAATTCCTTATTCATCTATAAGCCATTGCTCAACACAGATAATGGAAATGCTGCACCAGTAGCAACAACTTGGAATGAAAAGTAGATCATTGGAATTCAGAGTGAATTTTTAGGATTTTGGTAACAACTTCTTACGAAAACTTTAATGGACTTGCCATGTAACTGAGATGGACTTGGAAGTTTTAGTTTATTTTTTTCACTTCTGTCCTTATGGAACTGTTTATTTCTGGGAAAAATCTAGCATTTTTTTCAAGTCTTGCCAAGGATATGTTTGCTTTATTTAATTTACCACAGTGTGCTTCAGTTCAGTTTTCAAGTTTCATTATGCATATTAGTGTCTATAGCTCTGTGTGTGTGTGAGTGCACATGTGTGTGCAGAAAAAGAAAGAGAGAGAGTTTCAAAATTGCCTCAAGAAGATACTTAGTATCCAGCCAGTAATAACATGTGAGAGCCAATTTCCTAATAGGGAAATCGATAATTATGAGCATAAACGCAGCACTTTAGGGCTTCCTTCTCTCAAATTCCCTGGAGAACATATGTTTTCAGAACCCAGAGGGAGATTATTGCCACCTCCACTCAGCATGGCCTCTATGTAACAGGTTGACTCTGACATAGGGAAGAGAATCATTCCTCCAACAACCCTCTTCTCCTTACCTTCGTTAGGTAATGGCAGCTTGGACTCATTACTGTCCTACTGTAGGTGTCTACTCTGAGGGGTGTATGTGTGTGTGTGTGTGTGTGTGTGTGTGTGTGTGTGTGTGATCATCGTTTTCCCAAAAACAGAGGAAAAGACACAATGCTACTCTCTCTTCCCATTACAACTGGCTTCATGTTCCTGGGTCAGGGAGGAAGGAGGCTTCTTAACCATAAGAGGGTCAGCTCTAGGCAAAATATTTACATCACTGCATTTTCATTTTTGTCCCTTCATTCTTCCCCTTCCCTTTCTCAATGTTCTGATCACATACACTCTTTCCTGCTTCACCACTCTCCCTCCCTTTCTCCATCACTGGTGGCTGGAGGGGGTCTGATTAACACAGCTGGGCAGGGGTCTGATCAAGTACTAGTTCCTGTCATAGGGCTGTCTGGTTGACTTAAAGCAAGGATTCTCCGCCTTTTCCCACATGTGATGGATGCCACTCACATATTAGACACACCCTGCTGAGTGTGAAGGGTTATGGGTAATTCCCAGCCCACCAGCTAGCAGTAACTCCACCCTTTTCTCTCACAAGCATAAAAGAAAATCCAAATGCAGATGCGTGAGAGAAAGCTATTGCAGGGATGATCTTGAATCTGTTTTAATTTACAAAATAAAATAATTTGCAAGCTTCATTACCTTAAATGAAATTAGTGAAAAATTACTTCTGTCCTGCCTTACCACTATAACTCTTTGTGCTGGCCATTCTCCATTTGCCTTTCCAGATCCTCTCTCCATCCTTCCCCATCCTGCTTTGTGCCCTGGGAGGGTAATTTTTTGACCTGCTTCACCTGTGTTGCCTTGCCCTCTGGCCAATGGAGATGTCATCAGCATACTGGAGGGAAGAAGGAAAGAGAGGTTAGTGTATTTGTTCTTGTCTCTTTCTCCATTGCCCTGGGATCCTCTTCCAAAGGCCACCAAACTCCTGGTAGGCAGCCTTCTTCTGTATCTGAAACCTGAGTTCTAGCTACAGCTCTGTCAGGGATGGAGGACTGGTTCCCTCCCTGCCCCCAAGGGAGAAGAGAGGAGGGTAGATGGAGACCTCCCTTTTACTAACCTCAGGGTAGTTAACCAACCCTTGTTGGTCCCTCTTAGCTTTGTTCACACCTTTGTAACAGTCCACAATTGAGTGTGCCACCGTGCCATCTCTTTCCTGCAAGAACCCTGACTAATTTCACAGTGGAGAACCAATTGTTAGTTTATTACCTCTCTCAAGAGTTTTGATGCTTAATAGGACACTTTTGTTGATAGCATAAAGACTGAAAACCCTTAATGTCCAAAAGAAATAGCTCTCATAGCTCTCCAACGGTGGACTTGTTGGATTTTGGCAACTGAGAGTGAGCTATTTGGATGCAAGATATACCTTCTTCAATGGTAATGCCTATGTGGACTTCTTCATGAACTCTTAGGACACATTTCTCTTTCCATGCCTTTTCTCTTTACCAGGATACTCTCCTTCAATTTATTTTTTAAGGATCGTATTTAATGCCAAGAATTCATAAAGCCTTTCTTTATCCATTTTTTTCCTCCTTAATCCACTATCAAAGAGTTTACAGTAATCCTTCAGGAAACACACACACACACATACCTCTTATAACAATTATAATTTTCACATTCTAAAAATATAACTATCACTACTTGCCAGATATTGGACAATGATTTTGTTTATTATCTGGTTTTGTTCTTGTACAAACTGACATTATCACATATTAATTAAAAGCATGTAGTCAGATAGACTTGGTTGGAGACTTAGATCTGCCACCAGCCCATTGTGTAATGTTCACATTATATAACTTTGCTGTGTCTCAATTTCCTGAAAGGAAAATGGGGATAACGATATTCTCACAGGATAGTTGTGAAAATTAAGTAGGCTATTTGTCCTGCTTTTTAAACATAGTGCTTGCTGCATAGTTAATGCTAAGTAAATATTAGCTGAAACAAACATACAAAGAACAGATTGTGTTGCTTCCATTAAACTCCTTGAATGTAATATCCTGTCTTCACATCTTTTTGTTCTCCTCAGTAGAACTCCAGTATATGTTATGGATGGATAGATGATGGATGATGGAAGGATGGATAATAGGTAGATGGATGATGGATGGATGATGGGTGGATGGATGACACTGGCCTCAAATAAATTTTTCTTCAGGCTACTTAGACCTTATTTGGCAGAGATCACATTTTAAAATTTTCCAACCAATCCTTTGGGTCTCTAGATGTGCTTTTTTCTTTCTGCTTAATTAATTCCAATCATGGATGCACATTATTCTATTTACAGGTTATTTTTGCATTTTTTTTTTTTTAGCAAGAAATTTAAATTCCTTCCTCTATGTTATGTCAGCTTCATTCCAGCCCTTTGGGAGCTTCACACAGGTATTTATCCCCCTTGAGGATTATTTTCATGTTTCTTTAAAAAGAAGAGGTGCAGTTCCTGCCAAAGCTAACAGCAGGGGATGGAAGACATCATTAGTTGACTAAATATTTCCACAACAAAAGTTGGGAAATTTAACCCAAGGGTATCGGTATTTCTAACCATTCTCTATGGATCAACAATTAGGCTGTGTTCATCTATCAATTATGAAATAACCCAAAAAGAATTTGGACTTTTATTTTTGCCAAGCAACAAAACAAACTAAAAAGTATGGAAAATACCACACAAAAGCCAAGATTAATTATTTCTATGTCTATTAGTGTTTTTTCCCTCTTAACCAGTCAGAATTACTTAATCCAATTCAACATTCTTTTCACTACCTACTATATGATAGGCAGTCTGTATATCCACTAGAAGACTGCCTTTGAAATAAAATCTAGTGTAATTAAAATGATCCTTCTGATGCATTCGCATTATTCAGCAAAAGCAGATTCTTTTTTGGCCAGAATGGTCTCACTGTGGTTGAATTCACCAGCCACAATGGCTTCAGTTTTTCCAAAGCTGGGAGAGTGGTCAGGGCATGGATTTTAGAGTCACTTTTAATTCTGGCTGCAGTTACCAACTCTATGGCTGAGCAAGTTCTTTTGTCTGTGTAAGCCTCTTTCTTCCACTGAGAAATGGGTATAATGGTATTTACCTCACTTGCAGAGTTGAGGAATGAATGCAATAGTGGGAGTGTCCGAAAAATGTCAGTTTCCCTTACCACGTTGTACTCTTATGCATCTTACATGGCATCTATGACAAGCTGGAACAAAAGCAAGCACTGCATAGCTTGGTTTTTGCTTATTTATTTAATGACCACTAGAGCAGATGTTTGACCTGATTCATTATGTGTATCTTCCATTCCTATAAAAGAAATAACTTGGGCCTCGATATGAGCTTCTTGAAACTTATCTTTTGATGGCAGGAAGAGAAGTCCTTGTCTGGACTCCTATATGTACATCTATCTCAGATTAGAGGATTACTAAAGATAGAGTGATGGCTAACATAACCCCTTAGTGTTAAGGTTCTAAATATATTAAGTTATGATGTGTTTTGTCTTTTTCTTCCTATTGGGTAGAAACTCTGACAGCCTCTCTTGGGGGAATCTCCTTTGAACAGAGACAGTAATATGTGCAAGACCCCTGGCCGTGCTGGTGGACTTTGAGGTACACATCACTCAGGGTGCTAACAGGCTAACTTAAGTAACAAGAATTTCCTAGAAAACTGTTGGATAGCTCACATTGAGGGCGTGGAGAACCGAGCTCAGAAAATGGGGAAAAACCAAGGGAGGTTGGGCACCATCAAGATCCTGTGATAGGAACAGTCTTTCTAGACTCTGCCACCAACCTTGACACTTCTGGATAGACTTTAGGCTCCAGCACAGCTCCCATAATTAATCTCTAACTGCTCCTGTATAGGTGTATCACATTCTTGAGATTCAGAGTTCTAGGTGGCAGTATCTGATTGGCCAGTTTAGGTTACGTGACCATTCCCAACTTGCCATGGGGCTGGGGGAGGAACTGAGATCTGTAAAAGAGATGGAGGGAAGAGGGGTCCTGATTCCAAGCTACCATGATTCTTTAAAAATAGGTAGGTAGTTAACAATATTGTGTTGTATCTTTGAAAGTTGCTAAAAGAATAGATCTTAAAAGTTCTCATCACAAGAAAAAAAATTTGTAACTATGTGAGGTGATGGATGTTAACTAAACTTATTGTGGTAATCATTTTGCAACATACACATGTATCAAATTATTATGTTGTACACTTTAAACTAACACAATGTTATATGTCAATTATAGCTCAACAAAACTGGAAAAAAATATAGGTAAGATGTTACAATACCTGGCAGCCAAAAATAACAAGTATCCTCTACGGAAATGTTCATTTCATCTTTCCCCCTTCCTGTTGTTTCTCTCTTACTACAGTGCCTAGCCCTGACTATTTTGGGGGTATGGTCCTCTCATAAGCTGGCATACAGATGTTCTCTTTGCAAGGGCTGTAGCTGCATTTTGATGGACATAAATTTTCTAGAATGATCTGGCTATGCAGTCTGCTTTTATCTAACTCTGACCTCTGAATTCTTGTTATGCTCAGAGCAGGGAGTTCTCTGGAAGCCAGTAAAATTACTGGTGAGCACATCCCCAGAAGTGAGGCATCCATGATGGAGATATTGCCTGTTGACTTGCTCAAATATGAAAAATGGCATATGAGCTGCTGAAGTATTTGAGGACATCATATTAAAAGCTTTTTGCTTAATTTTAGGCACTGAACAATGTTTATTTGTTTCCTTCATTCAGGCCACAGAGGATCAGTTTTACCAAAGGAGAAGAGGTAGCTAAAAGGTAAAATAGCAGCCAAACTAAAAGCACTTTGAAGAAAGTTGTTGTCCTGATAAAAGCACTCATTATCTTTGGAGTTGGTCAGGCCTAGGTTGCAGTCCCAGCCCCCAAACACTTTCCAGAACTGCAGTCTTGGGCTGGTGACTGAAACCTCCCTGAACCTCAGTTTCCTCATCTATAAAATAGAGATAACAGTGTCCCTAAAAATGGATGATTGTGAGGATTAAAGATGACCTATTGAAAGCACTCAGCCACACTACTGCTCAGCCAATGTTTGGTCCTCTCTGCTCCCTGCTCGTCTTCACTCACAGAAGAAAATAGAGAAGTCAGCATAGTTACTCAGCTGTAAAGCACAACGTTACTAGAAGCAGTTTGAGTAAAAGTCAAAAGTTAGATGTCAACAGTGAAATAAAACATCAATGTGGAAAAGAAAGGGCATTGAACTCAAGCAAAAAGGAGGCAGAGCTGTGGTGTCAGCATAATTCCTGCACCGATGCTAAAGCCATTTAGTGTTAGAGTCACCAGGGATGAGAATGAGGGAGGAATCCTAGAGACAAGAGAATTAATCTTTACAGTGCCCCTCCTGTGCTGGTCCATGCTGGGTGCTTTACATGCATTATCACATTTAAACTTCACACCCACCCCATGAAGTAGGTACAGTATTTCTCCCACTGCGTGGACAGTAAAATTGAGGCACAGAGAGGCAGTGAATGGGTTCCTTCTGACCTCAATTCTCCTGCTTTCCACCTGAGGTGGCAGAAAATGACCTCCTCCATCAGACCCAAAGTTTACACTTCTTCCATTCTAGAAAGCAACCAGCCCGAGGTAGGAATCTCTTAGTCCCATTCCAAACTTGGAGACTGGGTCAGGTGCCAACTGTGGTCCGGTCCAGTCAGCACTGATGAGGGCAAGCAGGGAGAGAATGGGATCCATCTAAATAAAGAAAAAGGCTCCACCGTGTCCCCGTACATGGCAGGGGGACAGGAATCTGCAAATCCAGCAAATCCAGGAGGCCTCATTCACATTTTAGTGCTGTTAAGAAAAATGAACCAAAAATTAGAGATAAAGCAATAGGGTAACTGCATGTCCCCTCAATGTCACCCTTAGGCACTGTTTAACTGGCTCACTCAAGAATTATTTAATCATCTAGGATAGGAATTGGCAAACTACGACCCATGGCCGTATGTTTTTGAAAATAAAGTTTTATTGGAACAACTACATCCATTTGTTTATGTATTATCTAAAGTTATTTTCATGCTACAATGTCAGAGTTGAGTAGCTTCGACGGAGACCATATAACCTGGAAAGCCAAAGATATTTACTATCTGGCCCTTTAGAAAGTTTACTGGGTCCTTGACTTGAGAAAACGTGCTTGTGTTTGAATTTGCTATTTACTATTTGATTAGAGTCCAGATGCTCTGAAATTATATGTCTACCGGTCAGTTTGGTCCATTCATTAATTAATACATTGAATAGATTTTTGATTCATGTTCATTCTGTTCTGTATGGGTCATGTTTTTAACTTTTGGAAAGTTATACTTTGACAACTCTGAGGGGCACCATTGAACACAACGTGAATGGAGAGGGTGTAGTGATACTGGATAGCCAACACTATTGGTGCCCACTACAATATTGTACCTCTTTTAATCCCTATAAGGGAATCCCTATAATGTACCCTATAAGGTACATTAACCTACAGAATGGAGAAATTGAGATAATAGCAATATCTACCTCGTAGGGTGGTTTTGGTAGTCCAAAAAAGATAGTGCAAGTAAAGTATTTAGCACAATACTTAGTGCTTAATACTTATTCATTAAATGCTAGCTGTGATTATTATTATTAATGGTATTATCCTACATATTATTTGTTTCTTTAGTTGAAAGTAAGTGACATTTGACTCCTATCAGCTGTAGCAAATCAAAAAAAAAATAAACAGGACATTATTGGAAGAAGCATCTTGAGTTCACAGAATAAAAGCAAGGAGCTGAACCCCAGCGCTGTCTCTTCTCCACATGGGCTAAGACTCAAAGGTGTGAAAAAGCCTGTCATGTCTAAAGATCCAAGTGATTTGGTTTTGCAGGACTGTAAACTCTGATCTGATAGGGCGTCAGCCTCATATCTTCTACCCTATAAATTGAAACAGAGACTACAACTTCCTCACCTTTGTGTCCTCCTGTTGCTCAGCACAGTGTCTGTCACGTGGTATATGCTCAATAGAAGTTTATTAAGCTAAATTACCAGCATGTTGATGGGGATGATAAATAGATATGACTGGCAAAAAAGTCAAGATCATCTACAGGAATAGTAATATATCTGATTTGGCAGTGCAGATGGAGGCCAGGTTGGGGTGGGTGGCTTGAGTGGTAGACTAGCTCTGCTTTTCCTCTTCACGACTGTAAAATGAGACGAAGCTAACAAGCTAGCATTGCCAACACAGCTTGCGTGTGCAGAAGTCATTGATGTGGTCTCTTCTTTCTGTCATTGAAATCTTCCTTTGCTTCCGGGGGGAGTTGGGTAATAAGACCGGTTCCCCTTAACCCCTGGGGGCACAGAGTCAGCTAGCTTTATTGCATTACAGGAGCTGTCTACCCCAATTTCATTGACAAGACATGCCAGGCCTGTGCACACATCCTGATCCTTCTAATCCCTTTAGTTCCATCACCTAGACATTTTATTTGAAATTGATTTTTAAATGTCTGAGTAATTGAGGTTTATGTGTAGTTGCCTCTCTGCCACAGAGGTAAGCTGAGGCTGCTTATACCCTCACTAAACACTGATTAAAAGTGATTGCATTACTGGAGGCCCTAGTTGGTGCCATTCCTCAGGGCTCCCATCAGATAACAGCTTCTGCACTTGGCAGATTTGAGCATCTGGAGAACAGAAGCAGTGGATTTGGCTTTGCATCCCCTGTACGTATTTTGCAGATGACCAGCTCTAATAGGAGGCTATTTCCCAGGTTTCCTGTGGGTTGCATCTCTGGGACACGTACAAGCCATGCCTGTTGAAGGCAAAATATTCACTTTTTTCCAGAATATGGGACTCTCATTGGAGTCAATCTTGTGACCAAAGTTTTGAGGTAGGAAGTCTAATTTAGTCTTTTGGTGCTGATCCTGTGTCCTTTGGTAAGTCCTGGAACCTCTCTTTCCGTTTTTTTTACCCCCCAATGTCCCACTCATACCCTGTACGTGTGGCCCTGGACTTGTTCTTTACCAAACAAATTGGCTTTCAGATTTGGCACAAACAAGGCCTACCAGGGAACAAAAGAGACCAATAGGAAGCGTTGTGATCTTAAAAACATCCTCTGTCCTCCATGGTCTTGAGAATAGCTTTATCACTGCCCATTCTGGGAGGAAGAGAGTTTTGGAGTTGGAAGTGGTGTGGGGAGACAAGCTCTGACACTGAAGTCAGAAAGACCCACGTTTGAATCTTGGCTCAACCCATTAAAAGCTGGGTAGTCATAGGTGAAATCCTGACTCTCTCGTTCAATTTCTTCATCTGTGAAATGGGGCTATCAAAACCTACTTTACAGGGTAAGCGTGAAGATGTAATGAAATAAGGTGTATAAAGGGCTGGACATAAAAGAAGAGTTCAGTCAATGTGAGTTTCTTTTTCCCTGAAGGAATTATAGAAGTCATCTCAAAAAATAAAAATAAAAATACTCCACCTGACCCTCGCAGCCTTTCTTTTTTTTTTTTTGGTCTTGGATTCTCCATTATGGTTCATGACCTCTGAGTTCCATGAAAGGGCATCAGTAAAATTCTGGAGAAAAAAGCAAGGCAAAAAGGCAGGACGTCGAGACTTCCAGCCTCCGCTGGAACACACACTATCTGGAGCAGCTCGTTTTTTGTCTCTCTTATGTATTGGGGTTCTATGTAATATTTCCATTGAAAAATTTCCACATATTTGAAGAAAAATTGACAACTATTACTGTATTAGAAAATTCATGGAGTTCACAAGGTAAAGTAAAACCTTCCATTTCCCATCACACTACAGTGCCGTCTCAGCACACCAGGTGGCAGAAGCTTCTTGGCATGTATGTGAGGAAATCTCACAACCTGTCTGTACTAGTGCATCACTAAAGCTTTTGCTACAGAGAAAGGAAGATGCTCACAGATTCAGATAAGTAAGGGGTAAGTCTCTAGGACTTGGAGTTCCTCTCTTCTTTTAAGCCAAAACCCAGAGCAGCAGGTATCGCTCTGTGTTTGGTCATTCCAAAGTTGTCCCTAACATATTATTAATCTCTATTCCAGCATCTTGCACTGAGCTGGGCTCTGGGTATGAATTCAACAAATGTTGGTCAATAGAGGGGTCTCCATTCCAAGTAGATCAGACCTCAGTTCTCATGGTCTGTGCTTCTCTGCCCTTAAACGTCCAGGCAATGTATGTTCTGTGCTGAAGATATGCCGAGAGAACAACTAACAGTCAGGAGAAGCTACCGGAGGAGGGAGGTAGCGGGAGGACCTCACAAAAGAGGTGATGATTGCCAGAGGGTTGAGACTTAGAAGGACAGAGAGAAGGCAAGCAATTCTTGGCAGGATCCAGAGTCATAGAAAAAGTGAGAGGCAGGACTGAGCAGAGTCTGTGGGTAAGAAAAAGATGCCCAGGCTGTGAGTGAATGGGATTCAAAAGAAATGGGAAAATGTGTCTCCCCAGGTGATGCTAGAAAATGTTGGGTCCCTATCCTCACTTTTGATCAGAGAATTCAGTCACCACTAAGCAGTGCAAACAGAGGTATTCTCCCCCTAGTATTTAACCAGGAAATTGTGCCCCTTCCCAAAATGAAAAGAGACATGTAGGGGCAACAGCTTAGTCCAATAAATTTATTGGACATTAGTATGTGCCTGACAATTTACCAGACACTTTAAAGTGGGCTCATTTAGCCCAAAGAGGAGCCCTATTCATAGGTTCATTTATTCATTCTACATAAATGTATTCAGTGTTAAATTTTTCTGGGCTCTGAGGATATAGCAGTGTATAGAATGCCTCAAGTCTCTCTCCTTGTGGAGCTTATGTCTACAGGAGAGAGAACAATGAATAAATAAACTAGCATTTGGTAGCATTAAGGAATGTCAGGTAGGCATGCTTATCCCTCCCTTGGAGGGAGGAGACTGAGGCACGAAGAACTTATGCAGAATGCCCATGGTCACCCACAGTCCACAGCAAACCCAGACACGGATGTCTTCGAATCCTGTGCTTTTAACCACAAGGCTCTTCTGTCCTTCTCATTCTCTTGGCACCATTGGAAAATTTCTAGCCTTTTCCCTTGAAATACTCTCATCCTTTAAGCCAAAGCAACCAGCCAACATCCGCTGAACACCTTTGAGAGATATACCAGGCCCAATTTCTGCCCATAGGGTGATTTTGAGCTCTGTAGAGCTTACTTCTTTGTGGAGCCCTGAACACGACTTCACATTCCCTCTTCAGATCAAATCATGTCATTGCTTTTAACCCATCTCAGCTCAGCTCCAGGTATTAATTTATAGATTGTTGTTTCCAGGCCACTGTGGTGTCCCTGTGACTTAATGACCTGATTTCACAGTTTTTCTGGTTTAGTCACTTATTTGAGCCTTTGAGTATTCTGCCCCGCCCCTGCTTCTTAAAGAAACACACTCATATTCCAAAACAGAAGTAAACACATTAAAGTTTGAATCTGTACAATTAGGGACAAAGGGTTCCCCCCTGCAAGCTCTGTCCTGGGAATCAATTTCCCAGTTAAGCATTTTTAATGAAGGTTCAATTTGAGACCAAGGCAAGATTTCCTGTGAAAGTGAAGAGCCTCCAACTCCAGAACAGAACAAATGGTATATAGGGTTTCTCAAAATGATTTCAAATTATTTACGTATTATTTATGCATGCGTCCCTCTCTCTCTCAATATAAATAAATGCCACTGAAATAAAAATTTGGGGTCTTCCAGACGGTAGGTCCAACATGAGTGTGTGTATATCTGTGTGTGTTTGGGGAGTAGGAAGAGGTTTGCGTTTCCCCTCAGTTGTAATTTTCCTCTGTTCATTAAAATGTCGCATGCACATTAAAGTGGTCCTCATCCAGAAAAGAAATCTTTAAAATAAACAAGAGAGAAAATTCTCTCTCTTCCTTAGCACTCCTTTTTAGGGAAAAAAAAAGTCTTAAGTACTAAGACATGCAATATTTTTAGAGGAAAAAACTGTTAGCCCCAACATCGAACATTCAAAAATCATTGTCTCTGTCTTTAAAGACTGACCTCCTATCTGTAAGAAGCAGACCTACAAATTCTGTAGAAAATACCAAGGAAGAGCATTGGATAAAGAAACTGAAGCCAAAGAGAATGTCCACAGCATCTCCCAGCTATAGTACACATACTTGTCAGCGTGCCTGTAGGTGCTCCTAACGAGAACACAGACCCCTTAAGACCCACACACTCAAGCCCCCCACACACACCCTCAGAACCACAAAAGTTGCCAGCTCTGTCCCCTTCAATGACGCTCAACTGCAGATGGAATAAAGACTCAACTCCTCCTCCCAACCTTCAAAGTTTCCAAGGTTGAGATCCTACCTTCCTTCTTCATTTCTGAACTTCCCCTTCCTGAAATGCACCCTCTCTCTCTCATATATCAAACTTCAACCACCTCAAGATATCACCATCTTCCAGACTCTCTGTATCTTTTCCTGCCTCTATATTTCTCACATTATTCCCACTCCTGACATATCTTCTCTCTTCAACTATCCCCTCTTCCACCTACCAAATTCACATTCATAAACCATGATCTAACATTCAAACCTTCTAGAACTTTAAATAGAATCTCTCTAATTCTTCCTTGTCTGACTCTGCTGGGAGGTATGTGCTGCATTTACCCAATTATGCCCTGTGTAGTTGTGAATGTATCTGTGTCTCTGTCTCCAGCATGTGAGCTCCCAAAAGACAGTCATATTTCTTACACATCTTGGCATCTCCTGTAGCATCTAGCACATTTCTCACTACATGAACACTTAAAAGACTCGGCTTAACTGAATTCTGGAGGTCAAGGACAACCTCAAAATTGTAGCCATATGGATGATAGTAATATTATTGACCGGAATGTCCATCAATGGGTGAGTGGATGGATAAACATGCTATAATCACACAATGAAATATAATACAGCAATGAAAATAATTGAACTAAAGTTGCATGCAGCAATCTGGATGAATCATAAAAATATAGTATCAATGAAAAAGTAAGCTCCCCAAAATTACATATAGCATGACCCCCTTTATATAAACTTAAAAACAACTTAAATAAAAGATATGCTTTTATGCATGCATAAAGATTTAATAGAACACTATAGAACAGAAAGCAAAAGAATGATGAACACGAAATTTGGATTGGAGTGGGCCAGCCGTGAACCAATGAAGAGAGTGTGTCATGAGCCACAGATTCTGATTAATCCAATGCATGTGATGTCTATTTAAAAAACAACAACCAAAGAGAGCTAGATAAACTTTTGGCATTTAGCCATTCATGACCATTTAGAATAGAGACTTTCCTATCCACCTGTGGAATCCATCTTCTTATTTTGTTCTTAAGAGAAAGAGGAAGAGTAGGTGGTGTCTTTTTTAAATTTTCCTGTAGAATGATCTTCACTGATCCTCATACGGCACACACATATAACATCCCTTCATCTACTTCAGATTCTTGTACATTCTTAATGCACAAGTGGGCACAAAGTACTCAATAAGAGCAAAGACACTGATTGAGTTACACAGAACTACATTCATGCATTTATTCATTCAACAAATATTTACTTATGTATCAGGCACAGCGTTACACACTGCATATAGAATGGTCTTCAAAATCAACATGAACTCTCTCCTCCTAGAGCTTAGAGATTAACGGAAAAGATAGGCAATGCACATAGAAACACACGAATTGGCTATATAATTACAAACTGAAAAGCTCAGTGAAGAAGAAAAATGGGTGCCAAGAGAAAACAACAAGAACATTGTCTGTTTTGTTGTTTGAAGCAGTGTTTTTAAGAGAGGGTAAGCAATGCAGAAAACAGCCTGATGTTGCAGGGGAGGCCTGCAGTTGACCATCTGTGCCCCTGCATGAATGGATCCATCTGTCAATCTAAGGAGTGTATATCAGAATTGGCTTAGCTGAGGGATCATGATGGGTTTCTGAAGTTCTCTCACCAGCCTTGCCAATGTGGCTGCTGTTCTTGCTCTCCAGCATTTTGATTCCTGCTCACTGTGGCAGGGGAGGCATGAGAGGAGGAGAGGGATAGGATACCAGGACACAAAGGTAGGTCAGAGTAATGAGTCTGGATTTATTATGGGTTAGATGGAGGAGCCATATAGGGAGGTTAGGCAAGAAAGTAACATATTCTTATTTATCTTCTTAAAATGATTACCCCGGCTGTTGTAGGGAAAATGGAGTGAATAGGGGAAGAAGTAGATGCAGGAAGTCCAATTAGGAGTGCAGAAGTCTAGAGAGGGATGATGGTGCCTTCAGCTGGGGTGGTATCTGTGGAGACGGAAAAAAGAGGGCAAGATTGGGTATATTTTTGAGATAGAGTCAGTAAGAGTTATTAAAGGATTGAAAGTGAGAGTTGAGGGAAAAAAAGAGAACCCAAAGATGATTCCTAAATTTTTGGCTTAAGAAATTGAATGTTTTATGGTACCGTTTACAGAAATTGGAAAGAGTTGGGTAAAAGGAGGATTTTGGGGGGGAGGACATTGGAAAGTTGTGTTCTGCTTTTGATAAGTTAAATTTGAGATACTAATTAGACATTTAAATGTAAATTCAGGTAGGAGGTTGGAAACTTAATTTAGGAGTTTAGGAAGAAATCAGGGCTAGAGACATAGATTTGGGAGTTAACTATGCATGGATGGTATTTAAAGTTATGGACTAGATGAGATTAGCTAAGCAGAGAGGGCAGATAGAAAAGAGGAGACCCAGGATGAAGCTCTGGGGCGCTCCAGTATTTAGAGGTCAGTCATGGTTGAAAAAAGCAGAAAAGAGACTGAGAAAGCACTATCCTTGAGATGGGAGGAAATACAGGAGAGTATGGATCCCAGAAGCCAAGAGAAGAGCGAGTTTCAAGAAATAGTCAACTGTCAAATGCTGCTGAGAGATCGAGTAAAGTGAGGAAAGAGACATGCCTACTGGTTGTGTTTACATGGACATTATGGAGTTGTCTTCATGGGATGTGGAAGCAGGAAATCCAACTGAGGCAAGGGAGAAGAGCAGATGAGGGAGTGAAGCTTTCTTAGGAATTACATTGTGTGGGGTGTTTTACAGGTCAACTAACATATATCTTTAACAAGTCCACGGCACAGAAAATAATTTTTAAATCTATGTAGTGAGTACATGAGAGCTCATTATACAATTCTACTTTTATGTACATTTGAAATTTTTCATACTAAACATTACAAAACAGTTGTACTGTGGAGAATGGAGAAATAGGACAATAGCTAGAGGAGAATGTAGGTCGAGGGAAGTTTGGGGGTTTTTTAAGACTTTTTTTTTAAGATCAGTTTTAGGATCACAGCAAAATTGAGAGGAAGGTACAGAGATTTCCAATATACCACCTGCCCTCACACATGCATAACATCCCTATTATGAACATCCCCCACCAGACTGGTACATTTGTTACAACTAATGAACATACATTGACACATCATAATCACATAAAGTTCATAGTTCACCTTAGGGTTAACTTTTGGTGTTGTATATTCTATGGGTTTGGACAAGTATATAATGACATGTATCCATCATTATGGTCTCATACAGAGGATTTTCACTGCCCTAAAATTTCTCTGTTCTCTGTCTATTCATCCCTTTCCCTGCTGCTCAACCTGTGGCCACTACTGATCTTTTTACTGTTTCCCTAGTTTTGTCTTTCCAGAACGTCATATAGTTGCAATCATACTGTGTGTAGCCTTTTTAGATTGTATTCTTTCACTTAGTGATATGCATTTAAGATTCCTCCATGGCTTTTCATGGTTTGATAGGTTCTTTTTAGTGCTAAAAAATATTTCATTGTATACATGGATGTACCACAGTTAATTTATCCAATCACCTATTGAAAGACATCTTGGTTGCTTCCGCCTTTTGTCAATTATAAATAAAGCTACTATAAACATCTTTGTGCAAGTTTACCGACTCCTTTGGGTAAATACCAAGGAGCATGGTTGCTGGATCATATGGTAAAAGCACGTTTAGTTCTGTAATAAACCACCAAACTGTCTTCCAAAGTGGCTGTATTATTTTGCATTTCCACCAGCAGTGAATCAGAGTTCATGCTGCTCCACTGCCTCATCAGCATTTGGTGTTGTCAGTGTTTGGATTTTGGCCATTCTAATAGGTATGTAGTGGTATCTCGTTGTTTTAATTTACATTTTTCTGATGACATATAATGTGGACATCTTTTTATATGCTTATTTCCCATCTGTTATATCTTCTTGGGTGAGATTTCTGTTAATATCTTTGGCCATTTTTTAATTAGGTTGTTTTCTTATTCAGTTTTAAGATTTATTTGTATATTTTGGATATTGAGACCTATATCAGATGTGTCTTTTCGCAAATATTTTCTCCCAGTCTTTGGCTTGTCTTCTAATTCTGTTGATATTGTTTTTTGCATAGCAGAAAGTTTTAATTTTAGTGAAGTCCAGTCTATCTATTATTTCTTTCATGGATCATGCCTTTGGTGTTTTATCCAAAAAATCATCGCCATACCAAAGATGGTTTAGGTTTTCTCCTATATTATCTTCTACGAGTTTTATAGTTTTGCATTTTACATTTAGGTCTACAGTCCATATTGAGTTAATTTTTGTGAAAGGTGTAAGATCTGTGCCCAGATTTATTTTATTTTGCATGTGGATATCCAGTTGTTCCAGCACCATTTGTTGAAAAGACTCTTTGCTCTGTTGTATTGCCTTTGCTCCTTTGTCAAAGATCAGTTGACTATATTTATGTGGGTCTATTTCTTGGCTCTCTATTCTATTCCATTGATCTATTTTTCTATTCTTTTGCCAGTACCATACTATCTTGATCACTGTAGCTTCATAGTAAATCTTGAAGTCCAGTAGTGTCAACCCTCCAACTTTCTTCGTCTTCAATCTTGTGTTGGCTACTCTGGGTCTTTTGCCTCTCCATACAAACTTTAGAATCAGTTTGTCAATATCTACAAAATATCTTGCTGGGATTTTAATTTGGATTGCATTAAATCTATAGATTTAGAAAGTGAGAAAGTTAGAAGTTAGAAAGAACTGACATCTTGAAAATATTGAGTCTTCCTACCCACAAACACGGAATATCTCTCCATTTACTTAGTTCTTCTTTGGTTTTGTTCATCAGAGCTTTGTAGCTTTTCTCACGTAGATCTTGTACATATTTTGTTAGCTTTATACCTAATTATTTTATTTGAGTGCTAGTGTAAATGGTATTGTACTTTTAATTTCAAATTCCACTTGTTCATTGCTGGTTTATAGGAAGGCAATTGACTTTTGGATTTTAACCTTGTATCCTACAACCTTGCTATAATTGCTTATTAGTTCCAAGAGTTTTCATTTTTGCCTATTTTTTCTTTCAGATATTTTACATAGACTATCATGTCATCTGTGGAAAAAAAAATGTTTTATTTCTTCCTTCCAAATCTGTATACATTTTCTTTTCTCTTCTTGTTTAATTGCATTAGGAAGGTCTTTCAGTATGATATTGAAAAGGAGTAGTGAAAGGAGACAAACTTGCCTTGTACCAGATCTTAGTGGGAAAGCTTCAAGTTTCTAACCATTAAGTATAGTAGTAGCTGTAGGGTTTTTCTAGATATTCTTTATCAAGTTGAGGAAGGTCACATCTAGTCCTAGTTTACTGAGAGTTTTTATCATGCATAGGTGCTGGATTTTGTCAAATGCTTTTTTTGCATCTATTGATATGATCATGTAATTCTTCTTTAACCAGTTGATATGATGGATTACATTAACCGATTTTCGAATTTTGAACCAACCTTTCATACTTGAGATAAAGTCCACTTGGTTGTGGTGTATAATTCTTCTTATACATTGTTGTATTTGATTTGCTAACATTTTGTTGAGGATTTTTACATCTATGTTCATAAGAGATATTGGTCTGTAGTTTTCTTTCTTGTAATTTCCAGTTTGGGTATTAGGGTAAAGCTGGCCTTCTAGAATGAGTTAGGAAGTATTCCCTCTGCTTCTATCTTCTGAAAGAGATTGTAGAGAATTGGTATAATTTCTTCCTTTCACGTTTGGTAGAATTCACCAGGGAACTCATCTGGTCCTTTGAGGGAAGTTTTTAAATTGTTCTTGAAAGAAGAAATACTAGATCATTTCCGTGATGACAATGACCCAAGAGAGATGAAGAAATTGATGATACAGGAAAGAAAGGGAAAAGTTGTGGTTCCAAGTACCTAAGGAGACTAGAGGGGACTAGATCAAGCCCAAGTGTCAAAGTTGGCCTCTGAATTTTGGGAACAAAAAAGAGAAAGTATAAGTACAGAGGCAAGTGAACCGTGGGTTTGGTAGTGAAGAAGATGCAATTCCCTCAGGTTGATTCTGGCTTCTTGGTAACCCATGAAGTGAAGCCATCAGTCAAGGAATAGTCCACGGTGGTATGGAAGGTGAGAAGAGAAAGAAGAATGTATGAATAGATAATATGGAAAGGGGAAAATGTAGTTGGATTGCCAAGTGGTGTTAAGGATTTATTAAAGATGTTGAGTCATGAATTGATTGCAATTGGGAAGAGTCAGCACTCTTGGTGATATTCTCTGGCAACATCCAGTTGTTTAGATGAAGACATACAGTAAGCTGGTAGTTAGGAAACCAGGTTGAGGCTTTGCTACATACAAACATATATATTGGGAATAATAGAATGAGAGAGTTAAGATGTTTGGAAAGACCCAAATATAAGGATGGACGATGAAATTTACATTAGCTAAGGATGACAGTAAAAACATGCAGGAGGGAGGTAATGGAGAGTGAGAAGTGTTAGCTCCATGGATTGGAGAGCTTGATGTGGCCTCCACATTGACTGAGCAGTTATCATGTACTTAGCACTGTTTGAAGCATTTTATAGATATTAACTTACCAAATTGTTCCAACAATCCTAAGAGATAGTTATTGTTATTGTTTACCTCTTAAAGGTGAGTAAACTGAAGGGCAGAGAGGTTAAATTACATGTGTACACAGCCACAGCTGTTAAATGCTGGGATTTGAAGCCTAACATTCCAGGTCCAAAGCCCACACTGAACCACTAATGACACAGCCTCATTTATAATTTTTGGAGTGGATATTATGAAGTAGGTGAGCTGGAAGTCTAGGAGGTGGTGGTCAGAGAATGACACGCTTGATATAGAAAGTTCAAGGGTTTGAACATGAGAAAATGACTTGGGGTAGAAAAAAAAGACCACTAGAGATGAGAAGGTTAAGGAAATAAAGAGCCAGGGAGTTTGATGAAAGATTATCACAGATATTGAGGCCTTCAAGAATGGTGACAAGAGGTAAGTGAACAGATTTCTTTACTGCAGTACTTCTCAAAGAGAGCTGTACGTACTGACCTATTTCAAGACATGCCAAAAGGGAGAAGCATCCCTGCATTTCTCATATATATTCACCGTGATATCCTTTATCTCAAAACGCAGAATAATGTTGGGATCTAGTCCAAGAAACAATGCAGAGAAAAAAAACTCCAGGGCAAAGCCCAGATCACATCCCCACCCCGTCCCTAATGCCCACACACCTAAACTTTATCCTCCCCTAAATTAGCCAAGAAACAGTTATGAAAATATTCACACCCCACCGAGGGGCAAGCATGTGCCTTTGAAGAATTATTCATTACAAGACTCTGAATGTTACCATTTTCTTTTATCTGAGCAGCTTCTCTGCCCACATTGAGCTTTAGCCCAAAAGGTCAAATGAACTGCAGTTTTGAGTGTCAGGAAAATTTCAGCTGCAAGCTGCTCTCCCAAAGCACTGCAGGCCTGCTTTCCAGGCTTCAGAGTTTGAGATGAGGCAAATAATCTGCAAGATAAACATCTGACCTTCCCGCTTGCTGAAGCCAACCTGAATACTTGGTTTTTGAGATTCACTCACCAGCAGTCATTTACAATTATGAAACTCCGTACTGCCCTGTACTTGGAGACCTGGGCACAGTACAAATAAATAAAAAGCAACCCATCATTTTCCTCCCATTTCCTCTGCTTTATTGGTTATTTGTTACTGTGATTTGCCATCGTCTGTTCCCAAGATGATGGATCTGTCATTAAATCCACTTCTCCCTAAGCCTTGGTCGGGAATTGAATTGACATTCAAGTGCAAACAGCCCAGCCACTGACCACAGTACAATTCCATCCACCATTATCCCATGTCCAGATTAATTTTAATCATTTGTAAACTACACATGAGTGTTCAAGTCAATAAGAAAGAGGATAATTCCCTCAATCCACTCCCAACCTGCCTCCCCAATGTTACATATCACTTCACCAACTGGAATGTATCTTGCCACCACAGTTTCTTGTGACTTCAAATTGGCTTAGAATGGCCATCTTTCATATTGCCGTGGGCTATATTATTATCACGGTGTTTCTAAAACATTCTCTCTTCTTTTTTGTTTCCACCAAAGAAGAGCCATGGAAAACATCTAATAAAAAGTATTAAACTGCAATTCACAGCTCTGGGTCAATATAAATGCTTGTCAATAACTTATAGCAAATAAACTCAATGCCACTGGTTTCTTCACATTGTTTTGTTTTTCTAACAGCAAACCACTGCAAGTCTGTCTGTCTATCTATCTATCTATCTATCTATCTATCTATCTATCTATCATCTATCTATCTTGTTGACAGTCATTGACAGTGCATTGGGAAACTACACTGAACACAGAATTAAGTTCAGTGATCTCAATGAATTCTGGTGTCGATATGGGATGGACTTAGAAGTGTCCAAAATATTTGTGGAAGGAAAGTCCACTTATATTCCTCCACAGGGAACTTTCTAAATCAGCTCTTTAAAATCAACTTTATTGAGATGTAAATTACAAAAAATAAAAAGCTTATGTTTGAAATGCACAATTCAATGAGCTTTCACAAATATATAAATCCGTGCAACCACCAGCAAAATCAAGATATAAAACATTTCCATCATCTCAGAAAGTTCCCTGATGTCCCTTTCCGGTCAATGCCTACCCCCATAGGAAACTCCTATTCTGAATTCTACCTCCACTGAGTGTTTTGCGTGTCACTCACTTTATATAGAAGAAATAATATAATATGTGCTGTCTTGTATCTGGCTTCATTAGCTCTTCATAATACTTTTGAACTTCATCTATTTTGTTGTTTAGCTTTTACATGTAAGTCCATGTTTCATTCTAAATTAATTTTTATATGGTGTAAGGGAGTGGTTGAGGTTCATTTTTTCTCCAATAGGAATAAAAAAAATTTCTTTCTGTATAGAATTACATTAGTGCCTTTGTTGAAAATCTGTTGGCCATATGTGTGGGTCTATTTCTGGAATATCTGTCATGTTCCACTGATCTAAATGTGTATGTTTACCCAATATCACACTGCCTTGATTACTGCAGATTTGTAGTAAGTCTTAAAATCAGATAATCTAGGCACTTTAACTCATTCTTCTTTCGCAAAATCATTTTGGCTATTCTAGATCTTTTGTATTGCCATATAAATTTTAGAATCAGGTTATCAATTTTAAAAAAAAGCCTGGTAGAATTGTGATTGTAATTTTGTTGAATCTATACATCAATTTTTAGAGAATTAACAATAACATCGTTTCATCTAATTCATGAACATGACATATCTCCCCATCTATTTAAATTTTTAATTTCTCTCAGCAATGTTTTTCAGGTTTTAATGTAGGGTTTTTGTACATACTTAGATATTTTTATGGTATTTTAAATACAATTTAAAAAG
Organism: Ceratotherium simum simum; assembly: GCF_057802395.1. Taxonomy (NCBI): domain Eukaryota; kingdom Metazoa; phylum Chordata; class Mammalia; order Perissodactyla; family Rhinocerotidae; genus Ceratotherium; species Ceratotherium simum. The sequence goes on along the minus strand of NC_141905.1, from coordinate 70,585,056 downwards.
TCTTACTTTTAATTGTTTATTGTTAATACATAGAAATACAGTTGATTTTTGTATTATGACCACGTGTCCTTTGACTTCATTACATTCTTTATTCATTCGTGTAGCTATTTTTTAGGATTATTTAAGATTTCTCAAGAAGACATTTATTTGTATGTGAACAAAGGCAGTTATGTTTCTTCTTTTCTAATCTGTATACTTTTTTCTTGCCTATTAAACTGGCTAAGATCTCCAATACAATGTTGAATGAAAGTGAAATCTCCAATACAATCAAATCAGGTTAATTTTGACCTTTAGATATGTTGTGTTTTTGTTACTATTCAATTCAAATATTTTCTAATTTCTCTCGGGATTTCTTATTTTATATATTGGTTATTTAGAAGTAGGTTGTTTAATTTATAAACATTTAGGAATTTTTCTAGATATTGTATGATTATAAATTACTAATTCAACTCTGTTGTGGCCAGAGAACATATTTTATAAGATTTCTATCTTTTAAAAATCACCAAGGCTTATTTTATGGCCAAGTATTTGGTCTTTATGAATGTTCCATGTGCATTTGTAAAGAATATATTTTCTACAATGGTTGGATGTAATGTTCTGCAAGTCTCTCAATCGGGTCAAGTTGATTGACAACACTATTTAGGTTTTTTATACCCTTACCAATTTTTTTGCCTACTTGTTATATCAAGTATAGCAAAACTCCTGAGAGAACTCCAACTATGATGGTAGATTTGCTCATTTCTTTGATTTTTGGCTTCATTAATTTTGCTGCTCTGTTCTCAGGTGCATAAATATTTTTAAATTTTTATGTCTTCCTGGTGAATTGTAACTTTAATCATTATGAAATGTCCATCTTTATCCATTGAGTTGTAATACTTATTATCTTGACAACTACTTGGCCAAATATTAATATAGCCATACTTACTTTCTTATGCTTACTTTTGGCCAGATATATCTTTCTTCATTCTTTATCTTTCAACTTATCTCTATATTTATATTTAAAATATGTCTCTAGTGTACAGTACATAGTTGGGACTTGCTTTTTGATCTAACCTGCCAATCTCTGCATATTAATCGGAATATTTAGTTCATTTACATTTAATATAATTATTTATATGGTTCTGTTGACGTCTACTAACTTGCTATTCATTTTCTATTTCTCCCATGTATGTGTTTTTCTTCTTTTGCTCGTTTTCTGCCTTTTTTCTCTTAATCAAATATTTTTAGTGAGTCATTTAGCAACATCTATTGGCTTTTTAGCTATAACATTATTTTTATTTGCCATTTTAGGATTAAAAATATATAACCTTAATATATCAATGTTTGTTTAGAAATCAATATTGTATCTCTTCACAATTCACATCTGACACTTCTCATTTCCTTCTTCCCAATTCCCATTAGATGCTTCAAAATAATATAATTACATTTACCCAACCCCACATTTTTTGTGTTATTTTTGTCATATATTTTATTTCTAGATACATTATGAACCTCAAATTACAGTGTTATTACTTTTCCTTAAAATGTCAGATGTCTTTTGAGGAAAATATAGTCAGATATTTACCCAATTATTTACACTTCCAATGTTCTTCTTTCCTTCCAGTACAGTCATGCATTGCTTAATGATAGGGATACATTCTGAGAAATGTGTCATTAGGCAATTTGTCCTTGTGTAAACATCATAGAGTGTACTTATACAAACCTAGATGGTATAGCCTACTACACACCTAGGCTATATGGTACTAATCTTAGGGGACCACCATCATATATGCGTTCTGTCATTAAACAAAATGTCATTATGTGGCACATGACTGTATATCCAAGTTTCCATATGCTATCAGATATTTTCAGCCTGAAGAATATCTTTCTTATAGCTTGGGTCTGGTGATATGAATTCTGTCAGTCTTAATTTTTATGAAGATATCTTTATTTCATGCTTGTTTATAGAGGATGTTTTCTCTGTTACAGAATATAGGAGGTCAGATTTTTCTTTTTCTTTCAGCATTTAAATAATGTCATTCCATTATCCTCCTACTTCCATTATTTCTGATGACATCATCTATCATCCTTATAGTTCCCTTGTAGGTATTGTGCTTTGCTTTCAAGATGTTTTGTTTCTTTATTTTTGAATTTATGCTGTTTGAGTCTGATGTGCCTAGGGATGGTTTTCTTTGCACTTATCCTGTTCTGGGTACACTGAGCATCTTGGGTCTGTAAGTTGATCTTTTTCATGAAATATAGGAAGTATTTGGCCACTAATTTTCAATTTTTTTTCTGCTTTCTTGCTCTCTTCTCCTTCTAAGACTCTAATTACATGTTTGATAAGGTGTCCAAGATTATTCCAAAAGTTCCTAATGCTTTGTTAATTTTGCTTCAGTCTTTTATTTTAGACTCTGTTAAGGCAGGTCTACAGTGAGCCTTATTCTAAAGTATGGTCCCTACTTTTAAGATAAAGCCTTCCTGATGTCTTAACTGAATGCTGGAGTGTTAATGAGGTTTCTCCACTCTAACTGGACTGGATCTCCAATGTTTCCCAGCACTGATTTATATCTACAATCTCTGTTCCATTCTTAATGCCAGTAACAGCCACTTTCTCATGTGCCTGTATGTAATCTCAACTTACACATATGCAGCCTAGCCTTCAACCAAGGATTCACCAAGAACCGCCATGCAAACTTTCACCACTGCCAACCCCCAAAGTGCAGCTTTTTCGTCTCTGATGCCTTACCTATAGCATCTAGCTCTTTTACCTGCCCTAAATTCTAAGCTTTCTTTGCTCAGTGTGACAACTGTCCTCTGCCTAGACTCCAGATCACTGTGTCAAGGTCAGAAAATTGTACCGATAGAAAGCTGGGTGATCTTGGGGCTCACCTTGTAAATTTCCCTTATTTCAGGGCTTGCAATTTTCCGTGCCTATTGTCCAATGCCTGAGAACAGTTGCCTTATGTATGTCATTCAATTTTTTGTTTGTGTGTTTGTGTGTGTGTGTATTTTAAAGCAAACTGTGTCTAGAAAAGGGATTCCCAACAAAAATTGTTATGCATTTGCTATCTGCTTCTTCAAATTGTTTTCATAGAACCTCTAGAAAAGCATAAGATGAAATGGTCAGAGTGTTCTTGTGGGAAGAAAAAAGAAAAATTGAGAAACATTTTTGGCTTGAATCTTCAAAACGACTATGATTCTATATTTACATATCCCATCCTATGGGGCAAGACAATCTATAAATATTCTATACAGTGACTCATTTTTTTTCAATTGTCAATATTCTCTGGAAATTCCAAGATTCCATCAGTCTAAGCAGGCTAGATTTACTATTTTTGTAGCTTCTTCTAGATTTTCAACAGCAATTTCCCTCTCTGATAGCTCAGGGCCTACTTCCTTGAGATGTCAGTGCTCCTTCCTAAATGTTAAATCCAGAATGTTATAGGAGAAGGAATTGGTGGCTATTTCTTTTGAGCATTGTTTTTGAATAAGAAATACTAATATTCCTTAAATGTCTTCTCAAGCTATAAGAGTAAAGCCAACACTCTTAACTGGCTGGAGTCTCTTCTATTGTAGTGGGGGCATTTTGTTTTGTTTTGTTTTGTTTTGTTTTTGCTTCCAAAGTATTATTGGTTATGTATCAGGACATTTTTTAAGCAGGTTTCAGCCAGGAGCTAACTATGCTGACAGCCAGCTACTCATCAGTAGACGCGGAGGGAAACCCAGCAAAAGATAAGAGATGCTGTATATATTCATCAGGCCAGATGGTCAAACCGGAAGGTTGAGCCACCTGAACACTCTGTGTTATTTTATTGCCCATTAAGCAAAGTGAAATTTTGCAGTAATATTTAACAACATGTTTTTCTTCTCCCTCATTTAAAACCACCAGGCCTAAAATGTGTCAAATGAAATTTCAACTCAGAATGCAGTGTGTGTTCCAGGAAATGTCACTAAGGGTTTTGAAGCAGCTGTCACTGTCATCGCAGTTTTATGAGAGCAAGATTATAGAATTCATCAAGCGTTCTCTGCCTGATCAGATGAGTTGGATATATGTGAAATCTCTAGTGTTTGTTAGACTTTACTTTTACTTCAAGTCCAAGAATGAGACCATGAAAGTTCCCCCCAAAACTGTCCTTGCTAGAAAGTGATGTGAATAGAAATCATTATAGGCCTTCACATCACCTGAAACTGAAGTAAAGCCCAAACCTCAGTCCCTTCCCTTTGAGATTCTATTGCTGTCTGTGCATGCACCAGAATTAGTCTTGGGATTGAAGTTCTGTATCCCAGATCTCCCTAAAGTCTCTCTCTTTCTCCTGCGTAGAGAACACTTGTGTTCTTTTCATGTTGATGTTCTTAAAAGCATTGTTCCCAAGAGGAGGCTGTGAATTGGCTTCAGAACTGCTGTGAAATGTCAAGGGGGCTTCTAGGATGTGGATATCTTTCATGTTTCCTGCTGCTCACCATGCAGCGTGGTTTGATCTTTCTTTCCTTTAATGGTGCTACTTCTCAGCTGCCCTTTCCCCCTCTCTGGTTTGCATGGGTCCTGGCCAGCTCGTCACCTCAGTCACTTTAATCTTCACTGTGAATCCTTAGTCACCTTTTAAGTGGCTTCAGGTACTAACTTTAGGGTGAACTTCTAATGTGTTTGAAAGACTGGTAGGTTTTCTTTTTCTACACTTCCAGTTTATTGAGTTAGAGATTTAAAGTATTACCCAAAGGCCAAGAGGCTCCAAGGGTTAAATAGTGAAATGAAAGAACTTTTCTGAAGTTTCAGCAAATTCTTCTGCCCAGAAAATGTAGCTGGACTCTGTATTCCTGAGTTTGGATTCTGACTAACATCTTACTTGGGCACCCCATTCTCAGGGGCTGTTTTCCCTACTACCTCATCCTCAGTGAAATTCCAGGTTGAAGACAGAATAATGAAATGAATGCCTAACTATTAATTTTATGTGCTACATTAAAATGCAGAACTTCGTTATTCATACTGATGCCATCTTCAATGACTACATTAAAGTTTCTGGTACAGATTTAATAAACTTTCTACTGCCAGCAGGGCAGAATGAGACATGTGCTAGTAACACCAAGATGAACGAGATGATGCCCTTGCCTGCAAGGAGTTTACACAGAATTCAGTGGTCCAAACAAGAAGAATCTTAAAACTGTTTTTAATAAGTCCTTTTGACTCTGCAAGAGATAGGAATCTCCAGACAGGAAAGCCTTCTGCTGGACCACACTATTTTTATACTGCCAGATGCTTCATGCCTTCCCACCTCCATTCCAGGAGCCCCAAGGCCCAAACATAATTTCCACATCTTTCCCTCAGATGTGGAGTCTTCATTTGTTCTAGCTCAATTTTCGGTGGTGAAATTGCACCTACCTTTGCCATCTAATGCTCTGCCAGCATTGTGCTAACTGACCACTCTACTTCAGAGGGGGAAATTGCTTCTGCTTTCTTAGAAAATAAGGACCAAAAAGGATGCTGTGTGGATGCTTAGGATTTCATAGGCTGTTTGACTAAGGAAAGCAAGGCAACTGAAGAAATATCTGTGCAATGCCTGGTTAGCAAGACACTGGTGCCAGGCACTAGGGTGGATGCAGACATGAATTTCCCATGAAGCACATGAGGCTTAAGCCTCAGGGTCCCTCACCTGCATGGCTTTGGGAGGAGTCCTAGCAATGTCCCATGGTCACTCTGCATTTTTCTCTGTAAAAAAGGGGCTACCCAAATTGTGTATGCTTCTGTTCCCACAAAATCTACATCTATGTTTGTGTGTATTTAAAAAAGAATCAGTAGGACATAGTCTCTGTCCTTAAGGATCTTAATTTTAGCAAGTGAAAAAAGAAAACATGCATGCAACAAAATGAGGGGACCACAAACATAAGGCAGTCCTTCCATTTTACCACTGACGATTTTTTTGGTGAATTTTAATCTATGAGTGCTTAGAGGTACAGTTGAAATAATAAGTATTTAATTTCTTCATTTAAATTTAAATACTTTTAAATAAATTTAAATTCATGATACCTAATATAGTGATCAGGAAATGTTACTTTTTCTACACTCAAATTTCATGGAACAATTTCATTCAAACTTTTCACATGCAACTTGGACATCAGTGTCTTAATCATCACTAGAGTCCCTCTTTGAATCATCTAACAAAGTTTTCTTACATATCATATTCACTGCTGACTAAGTCATTTCAACTACAGCACTTTTTCATTCCATGCATAATTCTGTCACCGGAAATTCTATCCTGTACCACTAGAACCCACTGACATAATATAAGAATGTGATTTTCATTTATTCTGTAGGTATGTATTTGACATTCCCACAACTTATGATGATGATGTGTCTTTTTTAATGACTTCAAAAATTTTTTTTGTAATGATAGCCACCATTTGCAACTGTGAAGATGTTCCTCCCAGGAATACTCAGTAAATCTGTGTTGAATCCCTCCTTCTGCAAACGACCTTTATAAGCATCAAGCTCTGGCACTGAGGTTGTTTCAGGTTTTCGGTGATTCTCAGACCTCGCTGTACATTGGAATCATCTGGAGAGCATTTAAAAAGCACTGATGCCTGGATCCCCTTCCAGAGATTCTGATTTAATGGTCTGAGATGCAGCCTGGACACTGGAGTTTTTAAAAGTTCTCTAGGCAATCCGAATGTGCAGCCAAGGTTGAGATACACTGTCTTCCCCAAGCAGTCCTTTGTTAATCAAAATAAAATAGTTGGAAGAAGGAAGAATGTCTTAACATAAGAGACTTCATAAGGACTTAAATATGAAATAACTGCTTCTTTTTTAAGTGATAATTTAGAAAGAAATATAAATGTCACTTATATAGATATACATGTATAATATATACATATATGTCTTATACACACACACACACACAGGAACTACTTTTTTAGTATGATGGATTTTTCCTATTTTGAAAGTTACACTTGTTCGTTAAATAAAATTTAGAAAAAGCCAGACTACCTGCCTCCTATGAGGATTCAAAGATAGAAGAGACTCAGGTATGACTTCTGTTAGGAGAAACTGACATCAGAGGATTTGCCTGGATAAAGAGTGAGGATTCTTGTAAGCACAGATATTAACGGGAGGCAGATGTACCAGGCACAGGAAATGAAAATGTAATACTCAAAGTCCCCCAAAATGTGGTGTCTTAGAGGTGGCAATAAGAATTCCTTTTAAAAAACAAAGACAAATGTTTTCGTGATGAACAAAGCTATGTACTATCTGGCTTCTAGAGATGACCAGCACTTATAACTTACTTGGTAGTTTTTGGCATGGAAGGATAGACTAACATCTGGAAATGATGGTCCAGTCATCAAGTGTGTTATTTACTGCTTTCCCCATGACATAAATGCAATGTCCTGCCTTGACAGGCCTGAGTTCATGGGTAATGTCTTTCTTTGGTCAGTTAGGGTATTTGACTTTCTTCTCCTTTCCCGCCCCTTTGTTTTGGTTTGTAAGACCAGTTGACAGCAAATGATATAAAACCAGGAACTGATCATCCTAAATATCTAAATTAAGAGTCACATCAAGCTTAGTCACTCCTAATATGACAGCAGATGTTTCCAGTTGAAATTCACTTAGAAATAAGAAAAAAGAGAAAACAAATGCTATGTAAGATCTAGTATTGATTTTTTTGTTGTTGTTTTTGTGAGGAAGATCAGCCCTGAGCTAAGATCCATGCTCATCCTCCTCTTTTTGCTGAGGAAGACTGGCTCTGAGCTAACATCTATTGCCAATCCTCCTCCTTTTTTTTCCCCTCAAAGCCCCAGTAGATAGTTGTATGTCATAGTTGCACATCCTTCTAGTTGCTGTACGTGGGATGCAGCCTCAGCATGGCCGGAGAAGCGGTGCGTCAGTGCGCGCCCGGGATCCAAACCCAGGCCGCCAGTAGCGGAGCGCGCGCACTTAACCGCTAAGCCACTGGGCCTGTGCAACGTATTGATTTTCTTTGTAACGGGTACAGATAAGAAAAGAAATAGGATGAAAGTGGGAGTGATTCATGACGAATCTTGGTTTCCAACCCAGTTGGCTACATCAGCAAAAAAATAGGTAAAAGGGGCAGAGTTCAGCCTTTAAGGAGATGACAGCCTGGAACAGAAAGTAATGTATGTTTGTAAAGCACGTTACATTTATCAACGTCTTTATTCAATCTTGCATGATATTCTTGTTAGTTGATGAGATGATCAGTCAAGTATTGTCATTCCCATTTACAAGAAGAAATAGAGGTCAGAGAAGTTGAGTGACTTTGCCAAGGTCACAGAGCAGGAGGAGACCCAAATCTTCCAACTCTCAGTTCTGTGCTTTCTCTACCACCCATAATAGATCCCTACAGTTTCTGTTTTTCTTCTACCGGTAGCACTCATTGAATGGATACCCAGAAAGATCACCTGCCAAAAGGATGAGAAAATGTAGGAATGGATTATTTTCAATAAACTAAGAGGTTTTTCTTTATTTTAAAGATTATGTATACTTATTAAAGAAATTTTAGAAAAAAAACAAAAGACAAACACATCACTAGTTCTATCAATAATACATTTTTACTCAATATTTTTTGTATATCCTTCAGTCTTATTTTTTTTTCTGTCTGTAATTGTTATTTTCTTAATGTGGAATGCTACATTGTCTCACTTTTAAGATAGCATAAGCATTTCTCCTTGCTTTTACACAGACTTTCTGAATATTTAATGGCTCTGTAATAGTAGCTCTCATTTATGAAATGTACACCATATTCCACACACAGTGCTACAGTCTTGGTTAGATACCACGACCTTATTAGGCAAGAGTTTTTATAACCATTTTATAGATAAAGAAACATAAGCAAAAGCGCACCTCCCTGTAGGTTGTAAACTAGAAGGAGTGATTGTGGAATTCATCCCCAGGGGTCTGTTAACTCCACTCTGCTACACAATTTGTAATCCAGCAGATGTCCTCTGGTTTAGTAGAACATTCCCATAGAGTTGAACATTTAGATTGTTTCTAATGTTGCCTATTACAAATAATACTGAGATAAATGTTTTAGGACTGGCGGTACTTTCTCAATTCTAATATTAACCAAATATTTCCTTAGGATAAATCATAGAAATGAAATTCCTAGATCAAAGAACATAAACAATTTAATGTGATTTAATTGTCATCCTCCTCCCCAAAGCAATATTTTCTTACAAAAGAAAATAATATTCATTTATGCTCCCAGCTGGGAGTCAGAATGCCCATCCCACAGTGCTTTTTGCCTACATTTAAGTTTATGTCAATATTTCCTTACTTTTTCCTCTCTTTTAAATTACAGGTAAAAAATATTAACTAATTTTTTATAGTTTTATTGAGGTATAATTGATATACAAAAAACTACACATATTTAATGTATGTAATTTGATAAGTTGGGAAGTATGCATACACCTGTGATGCCATCACCACAATCAAGGCAGTGAACATATCCACTACCTCCAAAAGTTTCCTTATGTACCTTTGCTTTCAGTGTGTGTGTGGTAAGAACACTTACCATGAAATCTACTCTCTTAACAAATTTTTAAGTGCACAAAATCGTATTGTTAACCATAGGCACAATGTTGTAAAGCAGATCTCTAGAACTTATTCACCTTGTCTAACTCTAACTTTATACTCATTGAACAACAATTCCCCACATCCCACTCCCTCCTTCCCTGGGTAACCACCATTCAATTTTCTGCTTCTATTAGTTTGAATATTTTATATACCTCATATAAGTGGACTCTTGCAGCATTTGTCCTGTGACTGACTTATTTTCTTTCTTAATTCATCTGCCAATGGACATCTGGATTGTTTCCATATCTTGGCTATTGTGAATAATGCTGCAATGCACCTTGGAGGACAGATATGTCTTTGAGATCCTGATTTCCATTCTTTGGATATATACCAGAAGAAGATAACCATATGCAAGAGGATGAAATTAGACCCCCATCTTACACCATACGAAAAATCAACACAAAATGAATTAAAGACTTAAACATAAGACCCCAAACTGTAAAATTCCTAGAAGAAAACAGGGGAAAATCTTCATGACATTGATCTTGGCAATGATTTCATGGATATGACACCAAAAGCATAGGCAACAAAAGCAAAAATTGGTAAGTGGGACTATATCAAACTAAAAACCTTCTGCACAGCAAAGGAAACGATCAACAAAGTGAAAAGACAACCTACTGAATGGGAGAGAATATTTGCAAACCATATATCTGATAAGGGATTAATTTCCAAAATATATAAGGAACCCCTCCAACTCAGTAGTAAAAAATCAAATAACCTAATTAAAAAACGAGTGAAGGACTGGAATAGACATTTCTCCAAAGAAGACACGCAAATGGCAAACAGATCTACGAAAAGGCGCTCCACATCACTAATTATCAAGGAAATACAAATCAAAACCACAATGAGATATCACCTCATACTTCTTAGGAAGGCTATTGTAGGGGAGGAAAAATACTTTTTTCTTCTACCCTTCTAAGTTCTCAACTGGACCCCTGTAGAAAAAGACAGATTAACAAGAGAAAAGCATACAAATTTATTTAATATACATTTTATGTGATATGTGCAAGTTCATAAGGAAATAAAGACCCAAAGAAATTGTTAAAGCTGAGTTTCTATGCTAGATTTGATGAAGAGCTGTGGAAAGATATGATAGGACAAAAGTGAGCTAAAAATGTAGCAGGGCCTGTTCATTTGGATTCCTCTCGTGTCCCTTTGTCTTCCGACATAAGGACATAAGGATGCTCCTTTCTCCAGGGTTAGGGAGGGCACTTCTCACATGAGGCTCTTATGACCTGCTTCAGGGATGGGCAGAAAGTCCTTCCTACACCTTCCATTTCTAAAATTCTTCCAGCTTGAAGTATTCAATATGCTAAGGTATTGTATTTGGGGGGTAGTGTGTCCTTAACCTCATCACTATTATCCAAAAAAACTAAAGATAAGTGTTGGTGAGGTGGTAGAGAAAAGGGAACCTTTGTACACCATTGCTGGGATTGTAAATTGGTGCAGCCAACTGGAAAAGAGTATGGGGATTCCTCAAAAAATTAAAAATAGCACTACCATATGATCCAACAATCCCACTTCTGGGTTTTAGCTATTTATTTTAAAAGAAAATATTCTGACACATTTTGGAATACCTAAATAGTCAGCATCAGCACTTGCATTTTCATCCCATATATACTTCTATCTCTTTTACTTGAGATTTTTTTGCTCTCCTTTTCTTATTATCATGAACAAAAATCATTCACTATTTGCAAGGCTTTATGTTTGATGATTCTGGTGGACAATTAGACATATAGCACAGTCACCAGTCTGGAAGAGCTTAATGTTTAGTTGACACATGGGAAGAAAATTGACAAAACAATTGCCCAGTGAGCACCTAGTGTTCAGAGGAGGGCAAGCTTAAAGGGTCCCACCCCCTCTCTCCCTCTCTTCTCTCCCTCTGACATGGGCAAATTTTCTCCCCTCCTCCAACTTCCTTCCAAATTGCTGAGTCATGTTACTGAATAATTATGAGGCAGATGCCAAATTCCAGTATACATATGCATATATGTATATGCATACGTATTTTTTTTTTATTTGAGCGGGAGTGAGTGTAGGAAGTGTGGTTGGGAGGTCTGCTTATCATTTAAGTAAAGATTCTGGAAAATTTCTTAGTATAATAGACAGTATTCACGGTAAGAGTTTATTAGAATAAGCTCAAAAGATTTCCCTAGTGAAGCATAGCCCTTAAGAAGTGCCGATTAGGCCAAATTCAATTGCAAATTGGAAAGTGTCTGTGAGACCACAGGAGAAAAAAGGTTGCTGGGGAAGGGTTATCCTGACTGTGGTCATTACTGAAAGCAAGGACAGTAAGTGGGGCTACTAAGATGATTTAGTATCCCAGAGCAGCCCTGGGAAGAGAAGCACCCTGTGCTTTTACAAGGGCATGGTTCTGGACACAAGAAACAGCAGCTGAAAAAGGAATTACCTAACCACAGAGTGATGTCAGTTACTTTGCTGTCATTTGGATGGTGACAGGGTGAGGGAGGAGGAGCGAGTCACTAAGAGTGGAAATGGGGAGACTGAGAGGAGAGTCCAGGTCTGTTGCTATACTGGATGGGTGAGGGAGCATGTGTGGAGCGGGCTTAGGGGTCAGGGAGGGTAGCCAAAGGCAAAGGGGAGGACATGCTGAAGAGTTCTAGTCAGGGTAGGGGGGAGATGGAGACAGGAAGGCAAGCCTTTGTGAGGGTGGGGACCCCAGGTGTCCATCACACAGTCATGAGCTCCATAATTCCTCATTCCTTGGTTTACAAACTTTTACTCATCCTTCAAGCATCTGGTTGCATGTTTTAAATCTCTCTTCCTTGAAGAAGCCTGTCCTGACCCTTAGGGGACAGATTTGCTACCCTTCTAAGCCCCTCCTAGGATGCTGTATTTCCAGTACCATCCCAGTGCACTTCACACAATGTTTTCATTGTCTTTCATCCTCTCTAGATTGTAAACTAGTGGGGCAACTGTATCCCCAGGGCTTAGCATAGTACGTGACACAAAAGGGCTTAAGAAATATTTGTTGAGTAAGTGGAGTGGTTTATGCAACTCAGTAATTCCCCCTCTAACCCACCTTTGTGATCACAAGACTGCAAGCAGCCCAAGAGGAAGGCCTTGGGGGACTCACGTCCACACCTCAGTTCCTGGTATTCTATCTGGGTCCCTGCAGGCCCTCAACGATGTAACTGAACCAAACTGAACTTGTGGGAACCAGTGTCACGCGCAGGGCTGTGGCAGGAGCAAACTCAGGCAGTTGGCTCTACCTTCTTTCCCTTTTGTTTTAAAATTCCAAATCTAAATTTTCCAAAGACAAATTTTACAAATTTTACAAAAGCAAAGTCCTAGAGGCAGTTTGTACCTGGTGTGCTAGTTCTGGTGAAGCCCACAGTAGGGGGAGTCAGGAGATAACCCACTGAGATGTTTTAGAATAGACAACCATATAAAAATACCTTTTCCCTCAGCTTAAGTGTTGCTGTGATTGATTTTTCACAACTTTTCTGTTTTGTAGAGAAAATATAATGCTGAGCAAAAATACTTTTTTAAGTGTGTCTATTCTGGCTAATTTGTTTGATGATATAATTAAAAATCCAATTATTTTCCATCGTTTATGAATAAAGGCTAGATTCTAGTTAGTGATGTGATCAATATTATATAGAGATCGCAGGATAATGTAAAAATCTGATGAAAAACTAGTGTAGGCCAATAAATTCATATCACTGAAGAGCTGAAATTTTTAGCACTTTATTTAAAAAAGATAAAAGGACTTTCCTATATCTTCACAAAATTTAATATGAGTCAGACCTGAGTTAATGATCTACACATTAGCCAAGGTCTGGATGTGAGATGCAACATCTGCTATCCCTTAAAGTAATTGTGTACTCAGAAATGTGCCTAATTAGCTAACGGATTGGTCTCTGGCATTGACATTTCCAAGGATAAATCCTAAAAGGGGCATAAAGAGTTTGTCGTGCAGGAGGAATGTGCAATTATACAATGTAAGAAAAATATCTAGATCAAGCTTTTTGTAGGCCTGAGCCATAATCTTGTATACCTGTATACTTGGATTTTTGTTTGTTTTAGTTTACAATTAATTTTGTATTGTTAATCATACAATTAATTCAAACATTCTTGTAAAAATTCAAACAAATAAATAATTCTACAAAAAGATCCCCTTTGCCATACCAATCTCACAGCCTTCTCTAGACATAATTTTATGCAGTTTGGTATATATATGACCAGATCTTGTTCTATTCCTTTACATGTATGTATGTTTAAATTTAGAATTGTGTATTTTTGTTTTTTTGCTTGTTTTTACATAAAAAGGATAATATTGTGTATTGATTTATAAATTGTGGGTTTTTTTTAATAACAATGTCTTAGAGATCTTTCTCTGGCAGTAAATACAAATTTACCGCTTCCTTTTTTATTGCTGCATAATATTCCGTAGAATAGATCATGGTATACTTCATTTAACTGTACCCTATTGACGGACATTTAGTCATGTTCAGTTTGTCACTGCAATAAACAACATTGCAACATGTACACAAGCATTATGTATTGCACACATGGGAATTGTGCACTGTGTACATATGGGGAATTTTCTAGGAAAATACTTAGATTTAGAATTGCCAAATCATAGGATATACATATTAAATTTTGATATGTGAAATGTTTCTCCAGAAGAGGCTGTATCAATCAATATCAGCACCAACAGCAGTGTATAGAAGTCTTCATCATCTTCTTCTTCCTCTTATCCTCCTACTACTTTTCCTCCTTGTCTTCTAATTTTATGGGAAAAAAACTGATATTTCATTGTTGTTTAATTTGTATTTCTCTGACGATAAGTAAAGTTTCATACCTTTTCTGGCCATGTGCATTTCTTTTTCTGTGAATTACTAGCTTATATTTCTTTGCTTCTTTATCTTTTTTCTTATTGATCAATAGAAACTCTTTATATATTTTAAGTATTTACCTGCTGGACTGAAAACAAATATTTGCAACATATATATCATTGTATTTTAACTTAGCTAATGTCTTTTGTTAGATAATTTTTGTAGAATCAAATTAATCGACTTCTGTGTCTAACAAAATCTCCCTGCTCCAATATTTATTTTTAATTCTTTCTTATATTTTCTTTTCTTATAATGATGCTTTTTATGTTTTTATCTTTATCTGGAATTAATTTTGTACACTGTTTTAGATACAGATCACATTTTTTTTTTCTCAGATGGTAGCCAATTGCCCCAAGTTCTTTCTTAGTTACGTGAAATGCTATCTCTAGAACATATTTATCTCTGGTTTATCTCTGGATTCTTTCAAGTTCCACTGATTATTTTTTAGCTATTTTTATTCCAGTACCATATCTTATTCATTATTATAGCTTTGTAGTATATTTTGATGTCTAACAATTCATATCCCCATCAGTTTTCCTTTTAAAAAAATTGATTTATCCTTATACATTTTCTATTCCACAAGAATTTTAGCATTAATTTGTCAACTTCCATAAAAATTTGGTTGGGAATGCACTAAATTTTTAGATTAATTTATGAAGAATTAATTGAGTCTTCCTAAACACAAACATGGCATATTTCTATTTTATCAAGTCTTCTTTTCTGTCTCTCAGTAAGTTTTATAGTTTTCTTCATGTTCATATTAGAAAATTACATTTTATAACTATCACTAGTATACAGAAAGAAATAGATAGAGAGATAGAGAGAGAGAGAGAGAGAGAGAGAGAGAGATAGATAATCTGTTGAACTTGCTGAATTTTCTTGAGTTCTAATAGAAAATTCAAAGGTTACCTGACTAACTACTTAGGTTTTCATATAAATCCCAAATAATATCAGCTGTTATCTCTTTCTTTCTAGTAGTTATTACTTATTTTCCATGTCTTATTACATTGTCTAGAATCTCCATTATAATGTTGAATAGTAGCAATCATAATAGCCATATTTCTCTTATTCCTGATTTTAATAAGAATGCTTCTAATATTTCAACATAAAGTGATAAGTGCACTAGAGGTACGTAAGTTTTTCTATAGTTTGTATCCCACAAATAAAAAGAAATGTGTGTGTGTGTGTGTGTGTGTGTGTGTGTGTGGCAGCTTTAGTCTCACAGGCAGTATTGGAAAATAATTTTGGAAAGCTTCCCAATCTTCAGTTACATCCTCTTAAGGAGCCCTCCAAAGCTCTCTGTGAAGAAAGTTCTAATTAACATATCCTACCACTCTTTAATGACCCAAATTGTTTTTCCATTAACCCACAAATAAAAATCATTCCCCTTTGATTAAAATCACCAGAATTGACCTTGTTTCTGTCATTTCCTTCTGTGTTTTAATTCTGTCACCACTTCAACTCTATGCAGCTTTAAAGGACCCTAATGTCCTCATTACATGAGCCCCTCCAGGCACCATGCCCAATCCCCTAAGAATCCCTCTTCCACTACTGTAATGACACTTGAATTTTTCAAGAACTCTTCTGCACTATGTCCAGATGGACCTAATGGTTATCTCCCTGACCCTAGAGAACTTCTTCTCTCCACATCTCTCCATTCTAGGCAGCTAGCTTTGATGCGTATACAACCTATTGTTTCAGAAGTTGTCTATCAGGGTGATTCATTCTGCACTCACATAGTATCACTGTATGCTTGGTAATATATCAGAATATTTAGGGGCTAACAAAGGCATAAAACACATTGCCTTTTCTCTACAATACTTCTACAATTGCTTGTATTCTAATTGCTTAATAAATGTAAGCAGGACCTGTTTCCATGGCTAGAAAGTTCTTCTTGAAGGAGAGACATTCTTGAATTAGGTCCTGAAGGGAATAACATAGATGAGTATAGAAGATCAGAAAATGTGTTTAGTTTTTAACTAATTCATCCTCATTAGTGTGTATATTTTAGCTGAAATCTGGATTGGGACACACATTACTACATGTCTCTCCACATTGAAGCCCTCTCTGTAATCAGACACTTAGTCACATGCCCTTATCTCCTTCTTACTCATATTCTGACAGGTGCCAAGCCAGCCTAGGGCATCTCCATAGAAAGTCCATTCCTATAATCACATCTGTCCCCATCTGGAGTATTATAATCCCCATCTAAGTGGCCTCCCTACCTCTAATTTCTCATGTCTCCAATCCATCATATACACAGCTACCATCTCAATCTTAGAAGCTTCAAGCATGCCAATCCACTCCTCAGAACCTTAATGACTCCCCATTTTCTACAAATAAGCCCAAAATTTTCACACTGGTATTTAAATCTGGGTGACCTTTCCTACCTCTTTACAAAGAGCTTGTTTTCTATAATCCAACCACATGTAACTGTTCAACTGAGTTCTTACCATTGCTCACACCATTATATCTGCTGAAATATCCTCCTCTCTTCTTATTATTCCAAGGCCTAACTTCAATACCAAAAAATTTTCTGCATTACTTCCATCTCTCATTAATTCTATCTTTCACTAAATTTTACAGCCCATTTAAACTATGTATGGCAATTAAACTATACTGCTGTGGTTTATTTATATGTAGCCATGTTCCTTACCCTTCTCACCTAGATTGTAAACTCTCTGAGGAAGGCATTGTTATCTGCATCATTTCTATATTTTCTTAGGATGATCACAATGCTAGAACACAAGAGGGCCTTTGTAAATTCCTTCTGGATTGAATTGATTATGCTGAATAATAAACTGAGATGATCAGAGGTCATAAGTCTACCTTGGATTGGGGTAATTTCCATTCATAATATTTTGAGTTCATGGTCCAGAAGAGTATGTATAAGCCAGATTTAGGCACTGAATAAATCAAAGAGAGAATTGTCAGCTTTTCCTACAGATATGCCTAGACCTATCTTTGTTTTTTTCTTTCTTTTTTTTAGAATATCTACAACATTGTCCTTCCTTTATCTTTAGGGAATGCCACAGCTTCTTTCATTAGCATTCTAATTTTAATTTTAAAAAAAGATTCATTCGGAGAATCAGTTGCATTTCTTTTCTTTCAAATTTTAATAATACTCAGTATGAGTTCCAAGAACAAGATAAACATTGTAAACCTACAATGAGACAGAGAGAGCAGCTTGCACCTATTTAAATGTTATTCTGGGTGTTATTCAGAGATGCTGCATAGAGGATGAACACTGCCAGAACCTCACATGGCTTTTACTCTCTTTATTCTAACTGTGCCTCAATCCCAGAGAATCCCACAACCACAAATTTATGCTGTTAAAGACCAACAAGAAGGAAATGGTTAAAAGGGACTTCTGAGTTCATTGCTTTTCTTCAAGTATTTGTGAACAAAAAGTAGGAAAGAAATTCACAGCATAAGTGCATTTAGAGAAGGCTAAGAGCAGCAGAAAACCAGATGACACATTCTGGAATGGGAGCAATCAAGGTTCTATTCAATCCTTTCCCCCTACACCGTGCATCAGAGTATTTCCCCCTTTGAAACTTCTTGCACAGTTGCACAGGTGTATTTAATTCACACTGATCCATCAAAAAAAAAAAAGAGCAAGCAAATTGCTCATATGTCAACAGCATCTAGAAATTTCAGCAAATTCTTTAAGATGCAAAGATTAAAAATAATCCACTAAGGATTATTTCCTACTATCAGGACAATGGTGATGCTTTTCAGCTGTGAATAATCTGTTGCTCTAACCATAAAGTATTTGTTGAGAAAAAAATTGTGCCTACCTCTGTGCCAGGTACAGGGATGGTATACAGCTAGGCCAGGAGTCAGCAAACTTTCTGTAAAAGGCTAGGGTGTACACATTATGGGCTTGGCAAGATATACAGTCTCTATTGCAACTACTCAACTTTGCCTTGTAGCTGGAAAGCAGCCATAGATACTACATAAACAAAGGGGCATATCTATGTTCTAATAAAACTTTATTAGACAGACAGACAGCCTGCAGCCATAGTTTGCCCTGGGTTACATCATATGATCTTTGACTACAGTAATCATATCTTTCTTACTAACCATTGCACCTCCAGCATCCAGGTTAGTGTCTGACACATAGCAGATGCCAAATAAATATAAAAATTAATTAATGTTTTAAAAACATATTTCTTGTCCTCAATTCCTTACCATTTAGTTTTTCGTGGAAGATAAAAACAGGAAAATGTAGAGTAAGAACAAAAAGTTCAAGGATTGTGGATTCAAGTTTAGCTTCTTGCCTCACCATCAACTTTACCAACTCTATTGAGGGCTTATTTTTTATTTATTTATTTATTTTTTTGTGAGGAAGATCAGCCCTGTGCTAACATCCATGCCAATCCTCCTCTTTTTGCTGAAGAAGACTGGCTCTGAGCTAACATCTATTGCCAATCCTCCTACTTTTTTTCCCCAAAGCCCCAGTAGATAGTTGTATGTCATAGTTGCACATCCTTCTAGTTGCTGTATGTGGGACGCCGCTTCCGCATACCCGGAGAAGCGGTGCATCAGTGCGCGCCCAGGATCCGAACCCAGCCCACCAGTCGCAGAGCACGCGCACTTAACCACTAAGCCACAGGGCCGGCCCCTCAAGGGCTTATATTTTAACTGATCACGTCTCCATATCTTGAGGACTCAGTTTTCCTAACTACTGAGATATTGTGGACAGGGTATAGGAAAACCACAAAGGATGGTACAACACCCCAAGGTTAATAAGAGAAGAGAGTCACCACCTGTAAGCCCAAAAGGACAGGGTAAGAGTTATGTGAATCCTGAAGGAGAGAGTCATCTAGAACAGGTAACCATTTGAGAAGCAGTGACCTTGTTTTGCGGGACACGGCTAGATGGAGGTGACTTCACAGGGAGAGAAGAAGGGAAGCGATTCACAATCCTTACATCCCTTCCTTCCTATGATTTCCTGTTGGGGCTCCTGACTGGCTGAACTGAACCATACGCCAAAGGGCAAGGAAGCTTGTTGGTGTGGTCCACATAGACCAGCCTCCAGGGGCAGAGAGCAGGGTGAAGATGATGAAGAGCCGATCTGGAGGGACAAACAGGAGATGTCCAGTACAAATGGAGCCCAAAGGAATGGAAATCTCATTACACTGAAGCTGTCCTCTGTGAGGGTTGTTAGGTACATCAGGGTGGCATTACATTGATCACCCACACACTCTCATTTTTCTCCTGAATGAGAGTTTCGCCACTGTCTACAAGGAAATGAATTGAGCAATTTTCTGTTCCCTGCAGTGTAAGGAAAATCTCTTGCCAACCACTCTCATTTAGCAGATGGTAGGGGTGATACCATGAGGCCTGTTTGTCTCCTTCTAAGGCAAGCAGCCAGGGAAAGAGCACTGGAGTCAGGAGTTCCAGTTCCCAGCTCTGGCTCTGCTCCTAAGTGGCTAAGTGATCATGGGGAAGTCCCTTCTCTTGGGGCTTAGCCTCACTTTCCTAATCTAAAAAAATAGAGTCATTGGATCTGATGATCTGCTGTCAGGGTTCTTAACCTAGAGTGCTCTTGAAATTATTTAAAACCTTTGAAAAATTTGTGTTTGTGCACATGAGAATTTTCCATCAGAAAAATAATGGTTCCCTTTTATCAAACACTTACTGCCAACTAGGCGCTTAGGCACTGTGCTTAGCTTGTTCTCTGAACTTCTCTCTCTCTCCCATTCTTCCTCTAGAAAATCTCATTGAATCCCCCAACAGTCTATGAAGCTCATGAGTCTTTTTCTATTTTATCTTTGAGTGACTTGCCCAAGACACATGATTAGGAAGTGTCAGAACCAGGATTCTCACCACTGTCTGTAACCCCCAAGATCATGCCCCACCTACACCCGTGTTGCCTCAACCCCATAGGTCAGACACATATGGCTAAGAATGCCAAACATGCATTTAACTGCTCCCAGAGGACAGGCCTCAGGGCAACATGGGGGGGCCATTTCCTGGAGGAAGAGGTCTGGGAGTTTGGTGTTGGGGACCTCATTGGTGGCTCATAATGTGGGAGAGTTTAGGGAAGGATAATCCTGAACTGAATGAGTCAAGTCCTGCTGAGCTGAGCCCTGGGGGTAAGCGAGACACCTCACAGAGCAGACCTGAAGGCCAAGGAGGCCTTGAAGCTCATTCTTGGTGTCAGAGTACCTTGGGAGCTTCACAGATGGGATACTTGGCCTCATTGAAGATGGTTTTTCCTGTTAACATTCTGTAAATTTTGTTGGACCATCAGATGAAGAAAGCATTTCCTCATTCTCTCTATAGTAGCCTTAGAGGCCCCAAAGGAGTAGCTCCTCCCTCATAAAGGGAGAACCCCCGCAAACTTTCCAGAGAAGAGAGGCAACAGAAGGTTGGGGTTCTTGGTGCTCTGCAATCTGGCATATCTAAGCTGCTCGAGCTGCCACAGCCCCATGCTGAGACTGCTGCTGGCTGCTTTGCCACCATCTGGAGAGCCTCTCCACCAGGCCTTGCTTGCCCTTTGAAAGCCACGCTGCTCTGTTGCTTTTTCCAAACAGGGCAAATGCTTAAAGAGCAGCTGTGAGTCCAAGTACCCCATCTGTGAAGCTCCCAAGGTGCTGTGACACCAAGAAGGGCTTTTCTGGCCCATCCTCTGAGCTTCAAAGTAGGATAAATCCCTCTTAGCCAACATGCAGCCTTCTTGCTAGCCTAGTCAGTGGATGTCACTTACTGTGAGAAACTAGGGACATAATTCCCCTGAGGAAATCCCCTTCCGAGGAGAAAAGGATTTGCTGGCATCTCCACAAGGGAAATGGGACTTGAGAGTTCATCAGCCCTGCACCTGGGTATGGGATACTCTACTGGGTGCAGTAAGGCAGGCTTATGTCTTCCATGCTGGTACAGCCATAGCAACAGCAAACCTTGGCAGCCCTGTTTGACCCGGATCACGGATGTGAACTGCTCTGCATGGCCCGATGAGGCCTCTAGATTCCCCTTTGTTCTGCCAGAGCCTTTCTCTGCACACGGCATCAATCCCTGTAATCCTTTCCTTATTGCCTGGCTGCACAAATGGCTTAGGTTGCCTCTGAGCTGCCTGAAGCCTGCAGTCTGTCCCACTGCTGGTCCCAGAAACCCCAGTCTAGTACCCAGGGCTCAAGGGACTCTGAAGCTCCCCATCTGGGCACCAGGATGGAAAGGGATACTTGTCCTTGCTCTTCTTGACCTGGAGAAATATGACGATCTATCTGAGTAGCCCAACAGTAAGGAATCAATTGATGCAGTATGCAAACCTGCTCCTGATTTGGCCTGATAGCCTATGCCGCCAGGTCAGCAAGAAGTATATTTTCCTTCAGCTGGTTTGCTGATTCCCACAGCTTCCTACCAATGAAAGTGACTTTGAACACCTGGGAACTTCATTTCCTCTTTAAACTTTGGCACCTGGCTATTCGAATTGCTTTCAGGGAGGGATTTTACAGATAAAGAAACTGAGACACAGGGAGATGAAGTAAACCATTCAAGGTCACAGAGCTAGTCAGTGACAGAGCTGGAAAGCAAAAAAGGAAAAAGAAGTGGACCCAGCATTTACTATATGGTTAGCAACAAGGGACTAGGCGCTCTACACACATTCCCTTCAGTTCCTAACTCACTCTTGAGATGGACATTGTTCCCCTTCATTATTGCTGCCACTTACGAGAACACATGGTCCCGACCTTTAAGAAGTTTGCAGTCTGAAGTTCTTGCATAATACCACACTGACTTGTGTTTCTTCCATCCATTTTGAAGACCTGCTTCTTTCATATTCCCTTCTTCAGAAAGCTTCCTTCTTATTTAGGAAATGAAATCTGTGGATGACTTATTTTGCATTTTACTTCTTCCTGTCAAGGCCAAATTTAACCAGAAACTCATGAAATTCAACCCTAACCAGATTCCT
Organism: Ceratotherium simum simum; assembly: GCF_057802395.1. Lineage (NCBI taxonomy): Eukaryota > Metazoa > Chordata > Mammalia > Perissodactyla > Rhinocerotidae > Ceratotherium > Ceratotherium simum. The sequence continues at coordinate 70,562,714 of NC_141905.1, read as the reverse complement.
TCCAGTTTGTCCCTTTAACCAACTTTGCCCAACTCTCATTGTGTGAAAGGCAGCAATAAGCAGCCAAGAGAAGGGGCCTGGTCCTCTAGAAATATATCAAGTGGATGAAAAAATGACCCAGAAGTTTCACTTCTGCAGGAACTCACACATAAGAGAACTGGGAGACAGTTTCAAGAATGATCAAGGCAACATGATAATGATTTTTTTAAGTGAAATAACCCAAATGTATATATCAATAGTAGAATGTACACACAAAGTGTGGGGAAGTCATACATGTAATGCTACCCAGCTGTGACAACTGGGTGAACTATAACCCTAAGTGTCAATGAAGATGAACCCAAAAGCATAGTACAGAGTGAAAGAAGTCACAGAAAAATGCAGGTACTATATCCATTTATATGTCATTAAAACATGCAAAACCAAATAAATTAGTATTGAGTGTTGAATATGTAGGTGGTAAAACTATAAGGCAAAGCAAGGACATGATTAACTTACTAGCCAGGATGATTGGGTCCTTTGGGCCTGGGGGAAATGGGGAACGGTGTGACTGAGGAAGGACACCCAGGGTCCTTCCAGGCAAAACATTCTGTGTCTTCACTTGAGAGATGGGCACCAAGTGGTCTGTCTTACTCTTATTCTTATTCTTATTCTTTAACTGTACACCTATTTGTCCAGACACTTTTATATGTTTGTGTGTCTATCTCATCACCTGGAATGTAAGCTCCATGAAGGCAGAGTTTTACCTGTTTTGTTTATTGCCAGATCATCAACATCAAGAAGGGTGCATATATAGCTGATATTCAATATGTATTTTTTAATAAACGAATGAATTCATTACTTAATGAATATTTTCACAATATAAATTTTAATAAGTTAATTTTTAAAATAATAAAACTCATAGACAAGAGGGCTTTTGCAATCAGGTCCACAGATGCTGATAAGAAACACGAAGAGAATGGAGTGAAGTGAGGGGAGGGAGCGTTCACCGTGACCAGTGTCATCCGGCAAAGACATAAGCCAGACATTGAGAATAGGAGGGAGAGAAGGGAGGGGAGGGGAAATTCTAGGCTGAAGGACCAATGCAATAATTATTGCTATTATCTGAATTTTTACACTGTGCCAAGATCTTATTTGATTTTCACTACAAGCCAGGAAGGTAAATACCATTATTACCTCCATTTCACAGATGAGCTCATGGCTTTCACAGAGCTGGTAGGTGGACTTGTGGCCTGGTCTGTCTGACCCTAGTACATATACAAGCAGAGGCAGGGATGGACAGGGAGTACTCAGCTGGGGGCGTGGGCAGTGGCTCCTGCTGGGCTGGGCTTATCAAATTCAGCTTTGACCCCACTGAGCTCACTCTCCAACCAGGCTCCATTGTTCTGTGCTAGGAACAGACTATTTGTAGGTGTCCAGCTCCTCTGCAGTGGAAGTGAGTGGGCAGCAGAGAACCAGTGGTGAGTCACCTGCTTCTCATTCAGTGGTGGCAGCAAAGGCACGATTATCTCAACAGAGATCCTCTTTCTGCAAAAGGCAAACGCAGGCTGAGGAGCTGGGGTTTTGCAGCTCAGATTTCCATTTAATGCATGCGCACCAGCTAAGGTCGATGGGATCGCAAAGTCTCTACTTAGACACAGCCTTGGAAACTTCCACTCTTCAAAGAGAAATCCTCTTGTGTGCTCCAGGGAAAATTAATAATAATAATCAAAGCAATAATGGTAGCACTTACCCAGCACCAGGCTCTGTGCTAAGTGCTTTATATGCATAATTGAATTTTCATTAGAGCAGTATGAGGTATTTAATATCTCTATCTTACCAATCAGAGATGTTAGATGACTTGCCCAAGGTGATACAAACTGTAATCCATGTATGCAGGCTTCAAATCCAGGTTGACGGGCTGCAGAGCCTAAGTTCCTGACTACCTCTCTCTACTGCCTCTTGGGCACAACAATGCAGTGAAAGGGTCAGGAAATACCTGGGAAAGTGTCAAGAGCGGGCAGGATGGTATTGCCCACCACGCTGAGGACTCTGGATATGGATCTAGTAGGGTGTCCTTGAGTTACTTCAGCAAGATCTCTCTCTCTGACGTCATCTCCTCTATCTGCCCCCACATGCTTCCCAGACCTTAAGAAAATGTGTGTCTCTGAAATTTCATCAGATTAGCAAGGGCCAGCCTTAAGGCTGTGCTTCTCCTTGCAAGATTAATAAGGATGTGTGTTAAATTCCCCCTGGAGCTCATTGTGTTTCCCTTTTGCATTAAGTTAAAATTCGGACACATTTTCATCTTCATTTCACCTTGAGCATCTATTGGCAGTGGTTCCTACTGCCTTAAATTTCAGTTTCTCGATTCTTTCCTCCACACCACCCTAATTCCTCTAAGACCTGAGCAGGAGTTAATGCTCCGAAACAGATATGCAAGGCACCCAAGAAAATTTGCAACTTTAAAAGATCCCTTTTAAAATTTAGAATAAAGTGAAGAAGCAAATCAACACTTTCTGATTTTGTCTTATTTTTGAGTTTGGTTTTTCTTAAATCAGGACGCCTCCTCTTTAATCAGACCGTATTTGTGTTATGAGAAAAATGTGATTGAAAAAAGAAACCCTATAAATAGAGAAAAAGAATATTCAAGGCTCATAACACAAAGATCCTAGCCCCTCTCCTGACTATATCTTTGAAACCTGAAATGCTAAATTCCATTAAATTGCTTCCAGTTTATATATTTGAAACAGAGTCCAGACAGACTCAATTGTAGTCCTTTCCAAATTTGGATTTATGTAGTCTCCACGCTGGGCTCAGACCAAATTTGGTCTCTGAGCCCTGCCTCCCTTGTGCACACAGCAATTACATCATTTCTCCGGTGGGCTTCATGGATGTGGTCAGAGGGCACTGGGCATGGGCAGCTGCCCTGATTCCAGCAATTACCTCTGTGTGGTTGACCCTGCCTTGTCATTGCTGGAATGTGCAACACAGGTGAAAAGAAAACAGACTGGACTGTCCTGATCCTGCCTCTCCTTAATGCCACAGAGGGCTTACAAAGATGTTTTTGGTATCACGTGGCAAGAAAATTGCCAAGAAGAAAACTTCAGAAGAGTCTCTGAGAGACTTAGTACTGTGATCAGCGGGAAAGCTATAAAAATGAAAGAAGAAAATCAAAAGAGAAGGTCAGACAGTACAAGCAGAGAGTCTCAAGATAGTGTTACATGAAGATTTAAAATGTTTAACGATGGATGGTCCAAAAAGAGGGATCATTTTTAAGAATAGACAAAACTGAAAATATGCACCATGAGCTGCAATACAAAGAAGAGAATTCTTCTATCTAAATGCTGATCAGGTTTGGTGACTGATTGACAGGTGCAGGATTTTGCAATGAAGCTTCCACCTTTCCCCACCTCTTCCTGTACACCACTGTCCCATACATATATGAAACTGAGAGAGCTTGTTGACCTTGCCTGCTAAGATTTACACCTTCCTTTTGCTGTCTCTGGAGTATCCATTTTATTCCATTGATTCTCAGATACTTAGTAGTGTACAATTAGGAGTTAGATGATACTATTACTGCTACTACTACCAATAACAATAGTAGCTAAGATTATTGAGTGCTTACTGTACACCAGGCACTGTCCTAAGCATTTTATAAGTATGAACTCATTACTCTTCATAGTACCTTCCTCACAGGATGAAATGCCCACCTCACATACAAGAAAGCTGAGGCATACGCAGTCTCTATTACACGCCCAGTGTCACACAGCTCATAAGTAATCACATAGGAGAGAAGCTGGAGGGAAGATCAGAAGACTTTGGCAAGTAGGCTCAGAGAGTGGGGAGGAAGGAAAAAGAGAAAAAAAGCCAAATGGGCCAGGCATTGAGAAAGACTTTGGGGATACCAGAGCCATAGCAGTTGGGAAAGAATTAAGAAGGAGAAAAAAGATGCCTTCCAGAAACATTGCTATAGATTATGAATTGGATCAAATTTAATATTCTTCAAGGGCCATGAGCAAAAACTGAACTTCCTTTTGTAATACTCTATGGGTTAGAGTGGGTTCTCAGACCACAGCTCCCTGGAGACTGGGACACATAGGACCCTGCTTGTATGAGGGTTACACATCTAATGTGCTTTATGGCTTCACACATGTGATCTCACCAGTTAAGCACAATAATCTTGTGAGGATAAAATGTAGTGACAATGTGTATTTTCAGGGAAAGAGCAAGGTGCCCCTAAATAGCTTATAAACAAGATGGCTCCTCTGATAATTAAACTATAAAATCCACAAACAATCGATTTATTCATTTAACAAATATCTTTGGAGCATGTACCATGTGGCGGGAACTGTTCTACACAATGGGATATAGCAGTGAACAAACAATCTTTTCTGGAGCTTAGTTTCTAGTAAAGAAAGAAAGAAAATATGCAAATAAATGAGTGAATATTTACCATAATGTCAGTTAGTAGCTGACCCAGTGGTTCAGAGCAAGGATCCACAAAGTCATCCTAAGAAGACTGAATATCTACCAGCTCTACAAGCTCCCTTTTTCACCTATAGGGTTGAATGTGTTGCCCACTGGAAGGGGCGGGGTTTGGGGAGCTATAGAAGAATGGAAAAGGGTGAGTTACAAGCGCCCAATATCAGCAGAGCTCACAAAAAACTGTAAGACAGGCATGTTTCAAATCAAGCTCTGCCCCCTCCTAGCTGTGTGATGTTGCGCCAGTTACTTACTCTCTCTGTACCTCAGTTTCCTCAATTACAATAATACTGCCTAGATCTTAGGTTTTGGGTATGCATTAAACAAGGCAATAGCTATAAAGCGCTTACCATAGTGAGCCCAATAAATGTTGCTTGCTATCAATATTGTTGCAGTCTTCCTACTGACGAAGCTGCTGACTCTATGAGAACTGGTGAAACTCGTTGACTGCAAAGACAGGCTAACACTTATGACAAGAGGCCAGCTTGGTGACAGCGGTCCTTACTGTTGTTCACAACCCCAAACACTTAGGTTGAGGGCTAACATGGAGCTCAGCGTAGAAAGAAAATGCCCTCCAGAGATACTAGAATCAGGTTGTCTGTACGCTATATCCAAAACTCTTATTATTTAATTTTCTTATTAACGAAAAGAAGCATCAGCAGTCGTTATCAAGCATTAGCTGGGTGCCAGAACTAACCCCATATTCTAGAGAAACAAGGACAACAACAGAAAGCCAAACTTCGTCCTCTGCCTCAAGCTGCTCACTGCCTAGCTGGAAAGCGAGATCTACATGAGGTCTTGGATCAAAACTCCCAAAGCAGCACAAGATAAGGGCAAGCCTTGGGGTACCTCTGAGCACCACAGAGGAGAATAAGAAAGATATTCCCTTGAGAGGAGACTGAGTCACAGACGATGAAGAGAGCACAATTTTGTGGGCCATCTCTTATGTGCCAGCCACCAAAACACACATTCCTGTTTACTCCTCCCACATGCTCCACTGGGATAGATTCACAGGCCCACTTTTTAGATGAGAAAACTAAGTTTCAGAGAAGTTGAACAACTTGTTCAAAGACTGTCCCAGGATACAAATTCATGTCTGACCTCAAACTCTTTGTTATTTTCCCTATTACAGGAGGCAATATGGGGTAACGGCTAAGATTGAGGTGGGATCTGGAAACGGCCGGGATTTGAATTCATCTAACTGTGATTTGGGCAAATTATTTTACCTCTTTGCATTTGTTCTCTCAGTTACAAATCACGTCTCGTGACAACATCTCTCTCACAATGGTGTTGAGAATTAAATGGCATAATCCTTGTTTAGCACATAGGTGGCATGAAGTAAGTGTTGGCTGTGATATCAAATAAGACAATGCCACTACTTCCTCCCACTATCCACTCTCCTCTGGGCTGCTGCCCTAAGACAGTTCTGAAGATCCGAAGACTAGAAGTCTCAAGCAGAAGAGGTACCTTGAGAAGGAAGGGAAAGTAGCCATTGTGGGGAAGACCAGGGTAAATGCCTGGACAAAGACTTCCCAGGGTCCAGCAGATATCACTTGCCAGCTACCCGGTTTCCTTCAGGAGCTGTGTTGCTCAGCATGGGCTCTTTCGAAACTAATCGTCCTTATAGCAGAGTCTATCATTGTTCCACTCATATGGCCCCCGCACTCACCATCATTCAACCCTGTGCTATTCTGCCTAAGACCTCTCTGTGGCTACAGGAGGAGCCAAGGCTCCTACATACAGCAGGCCTGAAGTAGGTGGATGTACCCCCTAGCTTCCTTGCTTCCTGGAGTGGGACAAGTCTGAAGCGTGTTCTCTATCATGTGTGAGAGGTCCCCGGCAGGCGTGAACTCCAGCTGTCCACAGTAGGCTGCTCATCGACACAGCCTTTATTGGTTTCCTTCCCTTTCCTCTCTCACTTCCCCGCATCCCGACTTGTGCTTCTGGAGATCCCCCAAATCCTAGTTGCAGGGTCTGCTTCCGGGGGAACCCAGCTCACTAGCTCAGTGCACAGTTCTAGGTTTGGTCTCTCCATTATCCTTCTCTTAGTTCCTTTTCTCACTGGGACTTATAAAGACAGCCTTCTGGCTTCTGAATAGAGATTTTACCAAAACACCCAGTCTGCTTATAACAGGGACTGGAACCGAATCATTGTCACCAGCCAGTTTACCAGTTTTTCACAAATGCCTTACTCTCCACTGCGCCCAGTGCCCCCACCACCCTGATCATCTGCTCAGGATGGGATCCTCACATCCCTGGTTACCAAGATGCTCTTCTCAGGGCAAGACTAGAGGAAGTAGTCAATTTCTGTAATACCTTTGAAGCAAGCAGTGTTTGAGCTGAGGATTTACGAATAAACAGATTTCCTGAATCAGCAAAGATTTATGCTAAAGAATCCTTTTATGAAATGACCCACTGAGAAAGGAGAGCTTCACTGTAGTATTTTAAGAGATTTCTTGGGGGAAGAAAGAGGAGTCATATTCTGTCTCATTAGCTGACTCTAAGTACTTAGGGAAGTCTCCCATGCTGCCAGCTGGACTCTTAGCAAAGTGCAAAAACAGCTCTTTGTGAAGATGTTATCAGATATCATTGATCCATTTAGAAAATATTTACTGAGCACCTACTATGTACCTTGATATACACTGATCTAGGTAATGGGGATATATTAGTGAAAATAAACAAACAGCAAGAAAAAATACCCACAAAGTCTCTGCCCTCACAAAGTTTACATTCTGTATTAGTTATCTATTGCTCCATAACAAGTGGTTCCAAAATTTAGTGGCTTAAAACAATAACCATTTGCTCTGAATTCTGTGGGTTAACAATTTGAGCTGGGATCTGCTGGGATGTTCTTCTGCTTGTCTCACCTGGGGTTCCTCATGCAACCGCAGTCATTTGCTGCCTTGACTGGGGCAACGTGGTCTAAGATGGCCTGACTCTGGCCATCTGGCAGCTGGTACAAGCTATCAGCTGGTTGGTCTAGGGGGCATCTGCTGGGACAGCTTATGTCTGCTCCACATGGTCTTTCTTCCTCCAGTAGGCTAGCCTCAGAAGTTCTACAATGTCATGTCTACAACATTCTATTGGTCAAAGCCAGTCACAAGACCAGTCTAGATGGTCTCGTGCACTCCATTTCTTGACAGCAGATGCTTCAAAGATACGCTGCAAATGGCAGGTATACAGGTTGGGGAGGAATGTGTGGCCTTATTTTTTTTCGCAATCCACTGTATATTTGAATAGTTGAGACAAACGGCAAATATATAACAGTGCTTAGGCAGAAGTTCTCAACCTTGGTTCCACATAAGAATTACCTGGAGAGCTTTTTAAAGAAATACCAGATCCTCCACCACAGACCAATCAAACAGGGATCAGATCTTGGGAATCACATGAAAGACCAGCACCCCAAGTGGTTCTAATTTGAGCTAACTTTGAGAATTACTGGTTAAAGTGCACTGAAGGAAAAATAAAGCAGACTAGGAGAATCTAGAGAAATGAGAGAGTTGTGTAAGATGTGGAAGTCAAGGAAAGACTTTCTAAGGAGGAAACATTTGAGCTAAGACCTACATCAAACAAGGGAGCCTGGGAGCTTTGGTGCCATTGGAAGATGAGAGAGAAGAGCAAGTGAAAATACTCTGAGGCCAGAGGTGGAGAAGAGGCTGGGGCTGCAGGAGCAGATGTGGTAGAAGACGTGTTGGGAATGGTCCAGACCATGGAGGCAGTGCCTTGGAGCGATGTTCTGCTCACTTTCCTAGAGTCAAGGTCTTACAGTTTGATCAATCACTTCACTTGGTTTTTGTAAAGAGACGAAGCAATAAAGAACTGACTGAATAGATCTTCTGTGGAAGGGTACATAGCTTTTAGAAAGTTATTTTTTAAAAGAACTCACAAATTCAACAGCTGTCTCTAGGAGATGGGAAACAAAGCTGGAGAGGAGGAGAATGTGGACAGGAGAAAACAAACAACAAAAAGCATTGCTTAGGAGATGACAAGAAGAAAAGGAACTCAACACTGAGAGTTCACCAGTGGCAGTTCTCCATTTTGCAGGAGTAAACGGAAGCCCTAAGAGCCAAAGGTTGGTACCATGTCCCACAGCTGATTAGTAGCTGAGAGAGGATAAGGATGCAGGGATTCCAGCTCCCATTTCACTCACTCATCTTCCTTCCTCTCACTCTTCCCCACCACCCACTCTCCCTGCTCAGTCCGTCCTTGTCAGTGCACATTGATGAACCACCAGAGGGGTCTTCAGCATCTTACTTCCCTCCCCCCACCCACTTTCTCCAACAAAGTGTCTAACTTACTCCCTAGGTTGTAGCTTCCCTGGAAGAAGCCAGCTCAGTGCAGAGTTGTTACTCCACACACCAACATCTGTGTCCTCACTGGAGGCAGTAGTAGTGTCCTCCCGTCCCCTTCGTGGAGCCATCTTAGAAGGTATGAGAATGTGGTGTGGTCCAGGTCTCAGTGACGGTGCCCCTGGCAAGAAGGAATAGTTCTGGGGGGGAGAAAACAAAGGCCCAAACAGGGAACTCCAAACCCACCAAGGGATGGCCACCAGATGAAAAATGGTCAGTGTCCTCCCTCCAGAAACTGTATGGATGGAGGTACAACCAGCCTCTTTCCTCTTCACGGTGGGCCCCAAGTCAGCAACAGAGTTTTCACTGCACTGAGAGGGGCCAGCATACAGCTTCCCCTCTGCCCCTCCCTAAGAGCCCTGAGGCCTGCATCAGAATTAAGCAGGAGGAGAATGGCTGTTAAATGGGCAGAATCGTGGGGCCCTCTCCAAACCCACTGAATCAGAGTCTATGGGCTTGGGAACTCAGACTGCTCATTTTAAACAAGCTCCCCAGGTAAAGCTATTACAAGGTGAAAATCACAAGCTTAAATGAAAATTTAAATGCAATTCTCAACCCCCAGCAACGAAGCGAATTTCTCTCTCATTGGTCTGGTAGGAAATCCCAAACCCAAAACACTTTTCCAGAACATACCACTAAACAGGAGGCTCCAGAACAAGACTGTGAACACCAACTATGGCAGAAAGAGGCCATTTCCCTGAGGAAGAACTTTTAATAAGCTTGGAAAACAATTTACTCTGCAGCCTGCACAGCCTGCAACAGCCTCCCAGCTCTCCATGGATTAGAACGATCTTACTAAACTTGAATGAGGAGACTCCTATGACCAGGGGTCTCAGCAGGCTTGAGCCCACTCTCCAGATTTGAGCCTTGGCATTGTTGATGGAAATCTCAGACCATAGTTCTGGGAGAGGAGAGAAGCAAGACCCTGGCTTGCTGCAATTCTCATAGGTGAAAGGGTTTTGCACAAGCTACTTCTGTTAGAGACACAGACTTTCATCAGATGGAGTGTGATGATGATGATGGTGGATAGTGAGGAAGGAGGAGAAGGCCAGTGAGCCAGGCAGGGCCCGCAGGGAAGCCCCGTTCCACCTCCTGGGCAGCTAAATTCTTTTCTATTTTTTCTCTCTTTCTTTCTCATCATTTTTCTCTCCTTTTTCTTCACTTTCTTCCTTTTTCCTTTTCTCTCTTGTATCTCTCCTCCCCTCCGCTTCCTCTTTCCTTTTCTCTTCCTCTCTCCCTTTCTTTCTGTCTCTTCTTTTCTTCCATTTCTTTTTCTCCTTCCCTCCTCCCCTCACCTTTCCCTTCATTTTGCAACAAACATTTACCAGGTGTCCACTCTGTGCCCAGCCCTGTGGACAGCACTGAAGGAAGAGAAACACACCATTAGCAGCCACTAGGAGCTCCCAAATCACAGGGAAGCTCCAAAGAATAGGCAATTGCCATTCAGTTACAAATGGTAAGGTGGGGACACTGAAAATAGGCATTTAATCCAGGCCGCAGCTCAAGGAAATAATGTCTACACAGAAACACCTAAGAGGTGAATATGCAGCAGACCACAAAGAGCTGGAGGAGGGGTAGAGAGTGCTCCAGGCTGGCGTAAGGTCCTAATTCAAGAGAAAACATGGCACCTCTGAAGGACTGTGAGGGTCCAGGGCTGCCATGCATGGTTGTGTAGGTTGTGTTCTGCACAAAAGCACTGTGTCAAGGCGCAAGGGCAGAGAGCCACCCTGGGATACGGGCCTTCCTTTCACACAATGAGTCACACCAGTTTCTCCCACTGTTATTCTTCTTCGTGGTGCATTGGCAAATGATTGGGACAAGAACAATATAGCAGGAGCTTAAGTAGAAGCATCTTTCTCTGTTTGCTTGTTCAGGGATGTTGCATGATATTATCAGCCTCTGCCCAGTCTGAGGCTCACCCGAGCTAACCAAATCCGGAGTTCCTTCCCCAACACTTTATCCTTACTGGGTGTGTTTGGTACCCCTGCCTTCAAATTAGCCTCTCTTCCCTGAAGTCACCCATGGCCCTGGGTTGGACTGCATGGAAATGTTTGTTTCCCAATATTTCCAGCCAACATTTACTTAGTGATGCCTCATTACCATTTAGAGAACAACCTTCACAATGTATATTGGGAATCATCACTTATTCTTCCCTTCAGAAAGAGGAGGCGTTTTGATAGATTGCATTCTTTTTCAGAGTTTGGCTCCAAGTCTGGTCCAAAGGCACTTTAAACAGTTAGATGCATTTAAGAGACATTTGCATACTTTCCTAGCAATTAAAACTCATTTAACTGGCCAGGGAGATGATTCTCAGCTGCAACAAAGATGGCCTCAAGACACCAGCAATACTTCCCTTCACCTTCAGATGTAAAACCACAAGGAAAACTAAGCATTGCCTCTCAGTGTCTTTTTCCTCTACAGTTGAACTCAAAGATAGACTTCACTCTGACTGAAATAGTACTGATTCATCTTTGCCCATCAGAGTTCTTTGAAGGAAGGGTTACTTGGCAGTAGAAATGGGATTCTGAAATATTTAGGAAAATTAATATATACTGTTGTCTTTGGGGAAGATGTTTTGAAGTGAGTGGACTTCACTTTCTTTGCATAGAAGAATCTATTTGTTTGCAAATAGAGTAAACGAGGGAAGAGGGTTTCCCAGCCTTTAAAGTCTGCACTCTCACAAAAGGTGTTTTTGCCCTCCAATGGGGATGACTGGTGAGAGAGATGCATACTAACACAGTGTCCTGTCCCCAAGCATGGAGATGTGGCTGGAAGACATCATAGTCCCAAAGGCATGGCTGAATGCCATAGACATTATGAAGAGACCTGGAGGATTGTCCTGCCCAACTTCTCATTCTAGAGATGAGAAAACGGGTTCAGCAAAGGCAAGTGACGTTCCCAAGTCACATAGCAAATCAGTGGCAGTGCTGAGATGAGTCCCGAAGATGACCTAATCTTCTGCAAAGAACTTTGTTCAGCACCATGATGCTCCCTGATTTATTATCTTCTGTTTCATTAATTCATAAGGGCTCAGTTCTATGTGGATCCAAAGAAAGTAAATGACACGGTCCCCACTCATAAAGAGCTTTTGATTCTTCTAATCATCCTGAAATAATATCATTACCGTTTTTGAGCCAGCCCACCGACCTGAGGAAAACCCTTTAGGTTGTATTTAACACAAGCCCTTTCTTGCCTACAAAGAAAAAGCTTAAATTATAACTGCTCTTTCCTGGCATTTACTTGGATCAGCAGGAGAAAAAGGCTTTAAGCAAGGAGGTCAGAAACTGACAGAGAAGGGAGGTGCTTCATTCTCTCTATAATAGACCAGAAACAGGAGGCAGGAAATTGTGTGTGCATGCAAGTGCATGTGGCGCGCGTGTGTGTGTGTGTGTGCGCGCGCGTGTGCATGTGTGTGTGTGATTTTATGCAGAAATGGCACATATCTAAGACATGCATGGATTTTGATATCGGACAGATGGGGCTCAAATACTGACTCTGACAACATTTATTGTGTGATCTTGGCCAAAGGAGGTAACCTCTCTCAATCTCGGTTTCTTCGTGTCTGAATTGGGGATAACAACCTAACCACCGTGACGTGGAGCCTTGGTGTGAAGATTGAGCGAGGCAGAGGATGTGAAGTCCCTGCCCACAATGGGTAAAGGAGAAGTCAGTTTCTCTTTCAGGGGGCCATTATTATCAGAGAAAGTGGAAAAAGGAGCTCTATACTTCCTATTTTCCCATATTCTTTAAATTCTCTAGGATTGAGATGTTTTCAATTGTGAAACAAAAGGGAGGAGACAGGAAGGAGACTTTATTAAGGATGAAAAATGACTATAATTTTGAAAGGAGGCTTGTTGACAGAATGTGAGTATGTTTTCAGAATAATTAACAGGAAAGCCAGGACTGAGGAAATTAATGCTATTGGTACAACTGCCTTCCAAATGGCAGCCTTGAGGCTGATGCACAGGGAAAGCCTCTGTTGATAAGTTGCTCTCTGCCCTGGGAGACTGAGCATGCAGCTCTGTCTGCCATTACAGTATCTTCCTAAGATGAGAATGAATATTTATTAAGCCCCTACCATGTGCTTATCCTGTACTAGCTGCTTTCGCATGTACAAATTTAAATATCTTATCAATCTCATAAATTAAGCACAATTAACCCTATTTTACAGACAAGGGAATTGAAGGCTGACAACTTATCTTGCCCAGGGACATGCATTTGGAAATTAACTGTCATTTAGAACCCATGCTTGCCTAACTCCAAAGCTTGCACTCTTCCCTCTCTATGAGACCACCTTCCACAAAGGGTGCAGCGGATGTGAGGGGAGGTAGCCTTAGGACACTAGGGACCAGGGTCTCACTTTATTGATGATTATTCCATTTGTCTTAGGTTTTATAACCACCATTTAGTAGCTGAGTGACTTTGGCAAGTTACTTAATCTGTCTGATTTCCACCTCAATTTCCACATCTGTAACCATTTTGTGATTTCAAAGATATCATTTTCATCCTATGCAACATCTACTCTCACTCAGACTGTTGCCATAGCCTAACTTCATTGGGTAAAGAATAAGAGTAGATGCATATAGGAAAGTGTCTGTGTGTGCACGTGTGCATATATGTTGGGATAGGGGGTATAAAACTCAGTTCCATATTATTTCCCTTGCTCAGAGTCAACTGAGTCCTTAACTATGAACCTGGAGTTTAGACATCCTTTCATGTTTCTCAACCTTCTTTGTCCAAAATGTCCAGAGTCTCCTGACTGCAGGAGACCCAGATACCTGAATAAATGGCTGAGAGCCTGGTAACCCACGGGATCCAGCATCTGCTAAACACCGTGAACTTGAGAAAAGATGCAAGATTGAGGCCAGTCCTTGGGGAAATCACAGGGAGAAATTCCCGATGTCAGGGGACTGCTAATTCTAACTAGTGGATGAGAACTTGTAGCAGCTATGGTGGAGGGAAAACAGCATGGACTTTGGAGACCCTAGGTTTGAATCTCAACTCCAAAATTACTAGCTGAATGGCTTTAGGCAAGGACTCTTCCAATGGGCAACCTTGCTCAGAGACTCCTCTTTGGTTTGGCCAAAATTTCCTCAGAATTGCACTGTGTAAACTCTTTTGTCTTAATCCTCCTTTCTCCCCTCTCCTTTTTCAGATGTCAGCCCTGTACCGTGGGCTGAAGTCTTCCTTCGCCCTGTGGTACTCCTTCCCTCTTTATCCTTTACAGTTGTTTCTTCCAAAAATCCTTACATATCTAATCCCATCTCAGTACCTGCTTCTCAAAGGACCCAAATTGATCTAGATGGTACTGGAAGTGATCTGAGAAAGCTTGAGGACAGGTGCATTCACTACCCAGCTGGTAATGAGAATCTCATCCTGAGTGGGACATGAGACATGAATAGTCCTGGCACAAGATGGTGACCCAATAACTGAAGATTTGTTGAGGCAACCTGAGAAAACGTCTTGATGGAGGGGAATGCCCTTGCCAATGTGAGAATTTAGGTGCTTCAAAGAGGTGGGAGAACCAATGCCTACAGGACAGTGGAGTTGGTTGGACACTAATAATTTGTGCTGATGCCCTGCAGAGGGATAAAGAGAAACTAAAGGTGGTCAACAAACAGCTGAAGGCTGAGTGTGAGAGCCAGAGGGCCTATTTGGTAGCTTAAAGGAGGTTCTTATCTCCTGCAGAGGAAGAATAGACAATGATATTTACTTACAGTTTTGTCCTAGGCCTATTTTAACTCTCTTTATCTCTATGTTAATACAGTCCAAAGAGATCTGGACCTTGTAGATATCCTACATAACGTCACATTGATTCATTATATTGATGTCATCATGTCGCTTGAGCAGCACAAGCAAGAAGTAGCGCCCATGCTAGAGGGCTTGGTAAGACACATTACCAATGACCATAGGAGATAAATCCCATGAATTTTAGGAACCTTCCATTTCAAAAAGGATCCTAGGGGTCTAGTGGTCAGGAGTATACTAGGATATCCTCCAAAGTAAGACAAATGTCTGCATCTTGCACCCCCTACCACAAAGAAGCATAGTATCTAGTAGACATTTTTGAGTTCTGGAGACAACACATTCCATACCTAGGCATATTGCTCCTGCTGAATCCTGAATGGCATGGTGCGGAGCCAGAGCAGGAAAGAGCTCTGCAATACTTCCAGGATGCAATATGAGCATTCCCGTAAATTGAGCCAAATGACCCTACAGACCCTGTGGGATCAAATGTGTCAGTGGGAGAAAAAGATGCTGTGTGGAGTTTATGGAAAGTGCCAAGGGGAGAACAACAATGCAGGTCCCTGGGGTTTGGTAACAAGGCCATGACATCTGCAGGAGACTTATATACATTAGGAGAAACTTCTCCCCTCATGTTACTGGGTCCTGGTAAAGATGGAATGCTTGACCATGGGGTGCCAAGTGACTATGTGTCCATAACTACCCGCTCTGAACTAGATTCTGCTAGACCCACAAGTCAGAGTCAGACAAGTGCAGCAGCAGTCCACTCATAAAACAGAAATGGTACAACTGAGAACAAGACAAGGGTCACTAATAAGCTGCACAGGCAGGTAGTGCAAAGCCCCATGGAACCCACCACAGTTGGATGAGTGGTGGCTTCTAGCTGCACATATGGCTATAGAAAGGGACCTATACAGCCAGCTAAAGAAGGAGGAACAGAACCCAAGCTTGGCTTACAGGTGAGTCAGCCTGGGATATGTGTATGACAGTAACGAGCAATGGCTGCATTATAGAAGTGGCCCTGAAAGACAGTGGAGAGTAAAAGTCTTCTCATCAGATAGGACTGTGAGCAGTGTACCTGGTCATCTACTTTGTGAGGAAAGATAAGTGGCTTAAGCTGAGAATATATTCCTTGGCTGGCTGCTCAGAAGCATGGAAAGGAAAAGTCTGAAAGATAGATGATAAGGATGTCCATGGTAGAGACATGTGAATGGACATATCAGTGTGGACCCAAAGAAATCTGGTTGGTTCACATTAAAGCCAACCAGGAAGCATACACCATGGAAGATGCACTCAACAGCCAAGTAGACAAAAAGACTCTGCCATTGACATTAGCCAGCCTTCCACTTCAGCCATCCCAGAATAGGAGTGATGGGCACATGAACAGAGTTGCCATGAGGGCAGAGATGGAGGCTACAAATGGCCCCAACTTGACGGTCTCCCACTGATGCACTCCTTTGAATTCACTCTCATGGTGCTTCATACTTCTCCTGTGCTGTACTTACCACAATTTTAACTAAACCTCATCCCTTTCCCCAAATGGAGACTGAGGAGGAAAGGACCTCTTTTGAGATTAGACATTTCACAGTTTCTCTTTGTGTAACTGAGAGAGCCTTTATGAAGGGGCATATGTTCTCTTTCTTATTTCAGCAGACCCCAGAGCTTTCAATCTGGAAGGAGAAAAGAATAATAATTGGGTTTACTAACTTTGTGGAAAAGGAAGGGCTCTGCAGCTTACAGGTACTAGAGAAGTTACTTTCTTCCTTTCATGGCCTGAGATTGTACCGTTCTTGAGAACTAATAATGTCCTCAGAGATGTGGATATGTGCCTGGATCAAGTAGTACGAAGTTAATTAAACAGGCGTATCTGCAAATAATCCCGTCAGGAAAACCATGCAGGAAGATGTAATCTGCCCCCATGCAAGCCTGTGAGATTTGGAGCTCCAAATTCCCTTCCTCATACTAGAATGTCAATAGGTATCTCTACTTGTTCTGCCAAATTGCTAGGAAACTAGTCTTGACGCAAAGACTCAGACTTTGAAAATTATCCAATGAGAATAAGAGACAGGGAATTGGGTTGCTGATCACTTCACAGGAAGAGATGGAGCTCCTCACAGGGAAAGATAGAGGAAGAGAATCCAAGGGCAGAGACCCTGAGGGAAGAACTGAAGATCCTTTATGAAGGGGTTGCCTTGAAATCTACTTTTCCACTGAGTATTGGAAAAGTTGTATTCAGCACATAGCTTTATGTTTTCCTCTCCTGTGTTGCCTTTGCCTTTTTAAAAAAGTACACATTTTATTGGAAATATAATATACATGCCAGAACATGTATACCTAAGTATACAACTCAATGAATTTTATTAAAATGAATACACCTCTGTAACTCTAACTCCCAGGTTAAATCTCTCCATACCACCTACCAGTCACAACCCATCCCTTCATTAAAGGTAACCACTGACCCTGGCTTCCTGATAGGATGAAGAAATTCATGCAAGCCAACATTCCCACAGAGAATAGGAAAAACTTGATAGGTTGGTTGTAAAAGTCAAACATTTAAAGGCACCAGAGAGCTGCAGAAACAACGGGGACTAGAGGGAGTCAAATCCAAGGGCGAGAACATTGCAGACGCGAGCTAGGATTTGCAGCTGCCCCTGGGGGCATTTGCCAATTCCAGGTATGGGCCAGAGGCTGATATTTGGTTATCAGAGAGAGAGTGACATAAATGGAAAGTAGAGGGGCTTTAAATACACAACATTTTTCTCTTAAAACATTTGCTGAATTTTGAAGCTGCATGGAGCAAGAGTAGAGGAGGCTAAACTCAAACTCAGAAAAGCACAGTGGTATTTCCCACAGCCCGTCAGTGCCTAGGAGACAAAAAGGTATTATGAGGAAGAGCCCTGAGGACTACAGACAGGACTTGAAAGCCCTTGCTATGGGCTGAATTGTGTCCCCCCAAATTCATATGTTGAGGTCTTAACTCCCACAGAACGTGACTGTATTTGGATGTAGGGTCTTTAAAGAGGTAATTAAGTTAAAATGAGGTCATTAGGGTGGGCTCTAATCCAATGTGATTAGTGTCCTTATAAGGAGAGGAAATTAGGACACAGACATGTACAGAGGGAAGATGATGTGAAGACACAGTGAGAAGGCAGCCATCTGCAAGCCAAGGAGAGAGGTTTCAGAAGAAACCAATACTGCCAACACCTTGATCTCAGACTTCCAGCCTCCAAAATTGTGAGAAAATAAATTTGCGTTGTTTAAGCCGCCCAGTCTGTGGTACTTTGTTATGACACCTGGTGAAGTCACACTGATTATCTGAAACTTTTTTCCCCAGGGCACTTGCTGATCTGGGCACATCTAAAGTCTGCAAATCCAGGCTTGGCTTCTGGCAGGGGACCACTGCTTTGGGACAGATTAATTAGCAGAGCTGAGTTTTGACAGTTACATTAGGCTAAAGTGACATAATTGAAGACTTAAGGAGCCTCAAACACACACCAGTCTCCTCCTCAGTATATTTTCCAAATTCTGAGACTTTAAAAGGTGGGGAATCAAGATGTTAAGCCACAAATCTCCATAGAGTGGAGCAAAATTTTCTGTGGTTACTCAGTGTTGAACGACAAAGGAAAGTCAGGCTCTTGATTGAAATACCTGATGGCCACAGAGGAAGAAATCAGATTGATACTGAATCTTAGCAAAACTATAACCTGGGTTGAACCACGCAGACCATCTGGATTATGAGATTATCTCCCCCACACTATTTGCCTATCAGAGGAAAGGGTGAATTTACCTGTGGAAGATAACATCATCTGAAACTCTATAATATTTTAAAGATATTTAATTAAAAGTTACTATTCATGTAGAAACAGAACCATATAACTAATAACCAAGGGGAAAAACAAATGATAAAAGCAGATCCACAGATGATTCAGAAACAGTCAGTTCTTGTTATTTGCGGTAATAATGTTCAATAAAGTTGCCATGAACACTGAATGAATTAATGAATGAATGCTGAACTATTTCTCCAAGTGGAAGTATCGGGTTAGGTTCTAGCAAGCATCTGATCACAACATTTTTGTGAAACAAAATGCTATTTGCATTATACAGGTTTGTTTGACAATATACTTGTAAAACAAACCAACCTCATCAGGATTGAAAACCTTCTCTTCCACATAACTCTTTTCCTGTATAACACTTAGCAGGTATTTTTAAATTGTTCCACAGCCTCCTGATCTGCAGAACCTGTCTTACCTGCAAATTTAACATTTTTTGTGCTATATCACCTTTCGAAATATGTGAGCCATGAGTAGTAGTTGATATGTGTTTAACAATTTTCTGACCCCGAGTAATGTGATAGTAAATTTCTTTGGTGTTCAATGTCACAATAGTGCTGTCTACTACGCTTCTTTTTTTCATCATTTCATGAATCCACAATTTTCGCTTTTTCATAGCTTCATCATGCACTATAGATGTTACTTTAGCACTTTCCGGAGTGGCCTCACCCATAGATTACCAAATTTCCTCTTTCTTTTTCTGGATGTACCATATTGTTGATTCATTAACATTGAACTCATGACAAACAACAGTTTAACTTATGCATAAACAAAGTTTGTATAGCGCACATATTTTCTCCATAAGGTACTTCACAGCCTTCTGGAATACTTAGGAATACTAGACAGCACTTGAGCATTATGCTTGGGGGCAATTTGAAACAGCTAAGCTGCCAAATAAAGCACAAAAATGTAAAAAAGGTGGCAACAAATAGACCACAAAAGGAACATTTGCTTACAGTGTGATAGCTGAAATAAGAAGGCAGAGCATTGAATTTTTCAGCTTTAGCTGGGAATGTATGCACCAAGTGAATCAAATTTTTCACCACTTTGCACTATCCACAAATGATCATGAAAGTGCTGTGAGTATTGATTTGAGGGTCACAAATAAATTTTAGCAAGTAAGCAAATTTCCAAATATGGAATCTACAGATAATGAGGATCTACTGTTTTTGTGTTAGCAGACAAAGACTTCAAAATAACTATGATTAAAATATTCAAAAGTATAAAGAAAAAAATAGAAAAAAGGTAGAGAATTTCATCAGAGAATTGGGATCTATTAAAAAAAGAATCAAATGGACATAACATTGGAAACAATGGATAACAGAATACTGGATCCAGAGAAGATAACATTATTTAACTGGAAGAAAGGACAAACAGGATGAACTGAGGAATAGAGGAGGGATAATTTTTTAAAAGACAGAACAGAGCATAGTAGACACATGAAGAACACCAAAGTCAAATTGCTAAAAATGAAAGATAAGGAGAAAATCTTAAAAGTAGACAGATAAAAAATATATTGCTTCCAAAGGAGTATTAATAAAATTTATAGCTGACTATACAGTGAAAACTATGGAAATCATAATTCAGTGGAATGATATCTTTAAAGTTCTGAAACAAAAGTAGTAATTATCCTCACTTCTACCACCATAGATTAATTTTTCCTGTTTTTAAGCATTATATAAATGGAACTATACAGTGTGTTTTCTTTTGGGTCTGGCTTTCTTTGTTGAACATTATATTTGTGAGATTCACCTATATTGTTGCATAGAGCAGTAGTTCACACATTCTAATTGCTGTATAGAACACCACTGTAGCAGACAACCACAAATAATTTAACCACACTAGTATTCATGCACTATTTGGTTGTTTCCAGTTTGTGGCTAATATGAAAACTACTCCTGTGAACATATTTAGGCATGTCTTTTGGCACCACATTTCTATTAGGTACCTTTGAGCAGTGGAATTGCTAGATCATGGAATATGCAGACGCTATGGACTAAATAGTGTCCACCTCAAATTCATATGTTGAAGCTATAACCCCCCACGTGACTGTATTGGAGATAGGGCATTTAAAGAGGTGATTACAGTTAAATCATAAGATCTGATCTGATAGAACTGGTACCCTTCTATGAAAAGGAATAGATACCCAAGTTTGACAGTTATTTGTATATTTTGGATGCCTTCTTGCCTAAACCTATTTTGTCTGATGTAAGTAGAGTTATACTAATTATGTGTATATATATATATATGATATATTTATATATAATTTTCATCTTTTTACTTTTAATTATTCTGTGTCCTTATATTTAAGGTGTGCCTCTAGTAAGCAGCATGTAGTTAGGTCTTGTTTTGTTTTTAGTAGCCTGACATTTTGTTTTTCTAATGAGTATTTTTGTCATTTATATTTGATATATATATTACAAAATATGATTTATTATCATAATATTATGCCATTAAAATTATGTAATTACTGATATATTTGGATTTATACTTATTGTCTTTTTTACCAGTTTTGTTTCTTTTTCTTTCTTTTCTTACATTCTTTAGGATTAACCAAGTATTTTTTTCAAAATTCCATTTCTCTCCTTTATTAGCTTCCTGGTTGTGCATTCTTTTCTCATCTTTTAGTGGTTACTCTAGTCTAGAGATTCTAATCATCCTTGACTTATTATATTCTAATATAAGTTATTACTTTTATCATTTTCTAGGTGATGATGATATATAATATATAAATATAAAAATAAAATCTCCAAATTACATCATTATTACTGTGTTGTACTGTCAGTATTTATTTAGAGTTACTTACATAGTCCTCCTAGCAACTTTTTAAGTATGTTGGAAATAATTTTTTGCTGTTTTTGTTTGTTAAAGTAAATGTCCTAATTTCTCATTCACTTTGTAAGGATATTTTTGCTGGATACTGAATTCTAGGTTGGCAGTTATTTTCTCTCAGCATTTTGAAAATATTATTCTGTTTTTTCTGATTTCCATTGTTTCAGTTAGAGGCATCAGCTGTCATTGTCATTGTGGGTCCTAAAAGGTGATTTTTTTTCGCCATCACTTTTAATATTTTCTCTTTCCTTTGGTTTTCAGAAATTTTTCACTCTTTTGTGCCTATATGTGCTTTCATTTAATTTTTCCGTGTTTGGGTTTAGTAGAGGTTCTTGAACCTATGGCTTGATGTCTTTCATCAACTTTGATAAATTCTCTGTCATTCTCTGTTTAAATGTTGCTTCTGCCCCCACTTTCTCCTTCCTGCCCTTTTGTGCATTGAATTACATGCATGTTAGACTATACGCCATGCCCTATATGTCTCGTATTCCTTTTTTATGCTTTACACTTTATTCTTTCTGTGCTCTGAATGGATGCTTTCTATTAAAATTCCTTCCAGTTCACTAATTGAGAATATTTCACCCTATCCTCTTGGCAGGTAGCTAGAGTGGGCACAAAATGCCTCAATCCAACGAGGGATTCACTTCTGTGAAGCTCAATTTTAGACCTTATAAGGTGTGGTCTAGCTTCGATTCAAGGCTACTTTCATGTTGTAGTTCTTGAAGGGTCCTACCTGAAGGCCTTAGGTATTCTTCAGGATCCCTCATCCTCAGAGGGTCTTGAAATTCAATTTTTTATCTCTCCTAAGTGTTAGACTGTTGGAAGTGCCACTTAGCTCTTCAGCTACATTCTGCTCTCTTCCTTAAGCTCGCTCTCTCTCTCTCTCTCTCTCTCTCTGTCTCCAGCTTAAGAAAATGGTAAATGTTTCAAGGGAATGAGTACCTCAGACTCACATTCTTGCATCTTGGCCCCTCAAGTTCTGGTAACCTTAGAATCTCCCCAGTGCTGTCAAGTAGAATATATTTTAAAATGTTATCCAACTTTCCCCACCATTCTTGGTGAGAGTATTGATTGCTACGAGCCATCTAAATAGCCATCAGACCTTATTTTTATGATCTAAAATCTTCAGTAAAAAATCCATACTAACATAAAGAGGAAGATTGAAAAGACTCAGCAACAAAGCAAACGGATATTTTGGTCCCTGATACACATTGAAAGGGCACAGCTTCCTATGGATGGGACTCTGCCCCAAATTTCCAAAGAAGAACTATAACCTGAGCAGGATCCCACAGCAGGCCTGAGAGAAACCAAGCAGAATATCTGATGTTAAAAAACAACTTCCAAGTGCCCGACATGGTAGAGATGTAAGATCAAAACCTCCCTTTGGGTAAAAGTGGTCAAAAGGTACAAACTTCCAGTTATAAAACAAATAAGTCTTGAGGACATAATGAACAGCCTGGTGACTACAGTTAATACTGTATTGTATATTTGAAAGTTGCTGACAGAGTAAATCTTAAAAGTCCTCATCACAAGAAAAAAAATTTTATAACTATGTATGGTGATGAATGTTAACTAGATTTATTGTGGTGATCATTTTGCAATATATAGAAAAGTCCAATCATTACATTGTACACTTGAAGCTAGTATAATGTTATAAAGTCAATTATAACTCAATGAAAACAAAATGTAGTATGTTTAAGATCAGAAAATAATTTCCAAAATAAGTTCTTACTCTATATTAAAAAAAAAAAACAAAACTCCCTTTGGTTACTATATAATACACACATATACACTATATACAGAGTCTGCTCACATCTGAAGGAGTGGGAAAAGCATATGTTTGGAATACATAATTAATCAATAGAATGTGTGATATCTTTCTTGATATCTGTATTGTATGGCAAGAGTATAGTCTCCCTGAGGCCGGGACAAACTTGCCTTTTGTGCTACAGTAATCTAAGTAGTTCAGTGCTTGGCACATAGTATGCACTCAGTAAATTTTAACTACCTTTTGGAAAAAACAATCAAAGGAAAGAAGAAAAGAGGGAACTTTAAGAGAAAGTGCCCCTTAGAGAAGCAATAATATAAAAACAAACCACAATTATCAAAGATTCTTGAAGCTGAACACGCTTGAGTTATATGTAATTGTCAGACCACTCTGGAGTAGGAATCCAGCATTTCTGAAACTTAGCATTTCATTTTCCATTCTCCACCTTCCATATTCCTCTGTCCCAGTGGAAAGGAGAATGTAAATCTTCTCATATTAGAGGCTTCTGGCTTTATTGGATTCCATGTAGAATTGAGTGGATTGGTAAAAGAAAAATTCAAAGAAGGACCAGGTTAGTGGTTTATGTGAAGTAACTATAATATTCAAATTAATGCTATAAATCAACTATGCAAATAAACCTGTGCCCAGGGCAGATCTGCAGTCAAACAGTCTGCAGAAGGAAACTTAATAAGCCCTGCCTCTCCTTCCATTACCTTTTGAGTAAGTTTCCTGAGAGTCCGGGTCTTGTGGGGATACTGAGAGAGTGTAGCTCCAGGCACTCCAGTAGCTCTCACAGCAACTGTACTGGGACCTGGCAGCATTCTAAAGCTCCAGGAAGGGTTGAGCAGTTTGCATCTCTGTCTCCAGCAAAAGGCATTAAATATGCATCTGATCAAGATAGTAGTTAAGAATATGAAGCACCTGTGGGGGAAATTTGCTTGAAATTATAGCCATATGAATATGCTTTCCTTCTGAAATGGCTCTGGGATTAAAATTTTCACAAGAGCGTTGGTTAGAGAATGGGAGGCCATCCAAAGAAGATTGGCTGTCAACAGTTTTGGGGAGGAGGTAGACCAGAAGTCAGGGTTAGTTACCAAAGATGGGACCCACTCTTACTCATGGAATTTAATTTGTACCATTTGTTGGTGGCCATGGAATCCCATAGAAGTCAAGTGACCATATATGCTGGTTTGCCCAAGATGGCTGTGCTTTAAATCTATTGTTCTAGTATAATTGTTACTAGTACCCCCTTTCATTCTTAAAAGTGTCCTGGTTAAGATGATAAATTATATGGCCATTCTACAAAGTAAGGATCTTCAAAATCATTCACCTCTCAGGTAGGTCAAGCATTCCGGGCAGTAGCACAAGAAGTCTCACCATCATAGCCCAGATCTACATCCATTAACGATGGGGCTGGTAAATTGCCTGTCTCTGGAATTATTGAGGCAAAGGCTAGATAAGGAGATGAGGTAAAGGAGATTCCAACAGCAAACAGGGGCCTAAGACAACGGCTTTAAGGAGTTCCTTCTTTCCCTGAGATTCAGCAAGAATCGGAGATTCAGCAAGAAACACACCCAGAGGGGAAATAGTTTTTCAAGTTTCTGCAAGAAGTTGGCAGCTGAGGAAGGGTCCTGAACTCAAGTATCCTCTCTTTCTTTACTAGATGCTAATCAGGGGAGAAGAAGGGAGACAGAGGTAAAAAGCGAGAGAAGTTACAGGTACTTCGTGCCCACTTCAACTGAAACCTGGGCCCAAGCTCTAGCTTGGACTCCGAGGACAGCAAAGTCTTGCTAAATGCAAGAATTCAAGTGTGTGTCAGAGCCTAGGGGTTTGTCTCAGCCAGGACAGAGTAGGTTTTGCTGCTGAAATTAAACAAAATTTCACTGGCTCAAAACAACAAAGTTTTATTTTTCTCTCTGCCAGACTTTCCATCACGCACGGGCTGGGAGCTCTTGCTCATGGCGTACTTACTCAGGAGCTCCAGGTTTCCATGGTTATTGAAGCAGGGAAAAGGGAATGTGGTGAATCACCCATTAGCTCTGAAAGTTTTGGCCTGCTGTGACACTCATTACTTCTACTCACATTTCTTTGGCAACAGAAAGTCACATTTACATGGATATGCTTAATTTCCTATGGGAAGGGAAGTCCTACGGTGTTCATGGAAGACAGGGAACAGGAAATATTTGCAGAATAGCACCAACTACAGATGTATGGGAAAGAATACGCAGATGGTATGTCAAAGTGTCTGGTATACAGCAGGAGCCAACCACATGCCAGCTCCGTCCAAATAAATGTCTCCCCTTGAAGCCCTTCCCTCCCAGCTCCTTTCTTCCTCTCTTTGAAGGAGGGAAGCCTCTTGGAGATTGTTTAGTCTGGGGACTCAGAAGGGGAAGAGACCTAGACAGTACTCCTCAAACGGGTGAGGAGTTATTATAGGAATTGTAGGCAAAGACTTACTTGTCGTATTCTGGCCTGAGCACATCAAAACAGCAGCAGAAGTAGTATTTATTTATATGGCACTTACTATGTGCCAGGCACTGTTTTAAGTATTTTACTATGCATTTAATCCTCACAACAGTTATTTGAGATAGTTACTATTAGTATTCCCTTTTTACAGATGAGAAAACTGAGGCAAAAGAGGTAAAGTAACTTCTCTGAGGTCAATGGTTAGTAAGTGTCCTAGCTGGGATACAAATCCAGGCAGGTTGCTGCAGGGTCCATGGTCCATTACCTGTGCACTAGACAGACTAGTCGAGGAATCAAGACATACATGTCTTTAACTATTGAATAACAATAAATGCAATTGTAATAACAGCATCTAATGGCATAGCATGTACTAGAATGTTGTTTCCCGGGGAATGGAACTCCTGGGAGTTTATGGGATGATTTTATCAATACCTTAAGAGCATTAAATAACATTGAATCATGTGGTGATAAGTGCATTTCCTTTTCATTGCTTTTTTCTCTTTGTTTTTCAATCCTTCTGATTATGTCAGAAAGAAAGGTTAGATGTCAAGAACCTACTGGTACTAACCCTCATGTATTAATCTCACTTTGGAGGAAGAGAAAGACGGCCTCAGGCACAGAGCCTTCTGCAGGTAACAGTGTTTGCTGAGAATTAAAAAACATTGTCTTTGCATTGTATTTCTTTCTATTATTATTTTCTATTATTGAAAAGTGATGCTAGATTTCTGTTTATGGCAGTGATACAGTTTCATTTTAAAATACAA
Source organism: Ceratotherium simum simum (assembly GCF_057802395.1). Lineage (NCBI taxonomy): Eukaryota > Metazoa > Chordata > Mammalia > Perissodactyla > Rhinocerotidae > Ceratotherium > Ceratotherium simum. The sequence goes on along the minus strand of NC_141905.1, from coordinate 70,536,499 downwards.
GTTTTCAAAAGTGAGCTGATATGGTAAAATAGAAAATAAATAGCATGGATGGTATCCAGACAGGCCCAAAATGGTTCAAGTGGTGGGGCAAAGACTAGAATTTGGAAAATCATATTCTGGACAGGTCGATTTGCAGGGCAGCAAGCTGGACTTAGGGTAGATGGTAAGAAATTCTTTTCCTCTCATTAGTTACTACTCAGTGGTCAGTGAACAAAGAAAACAATAATAATCTCCTCTTTCCCACCCATGACTCATGTTAATGTGTACCTGAGCCCTGAGAAGCTACAAATTAAAGACGAAAACCTGGGAGCAAGCAGTGATGAGAAACAAAGAGGATGTTGGAGGAGGCAGGAGGAGAAGAGACTTAGATAGGTAACAAGCTGTGTGACCCTGGGTGAATTTCCGACCAACCCAGAGCCTTCAGGCTATCATCTACAAACCTGGAGAAATAAAATCTACCTCCCAGGGTCCTTGTGATTATGAAGTCATATCATGGGGAAAATATTGCCTGGCTCACCTTGCTGGCTGTTGTAAAGATCAAGCACTCATTCCACAAATATTTGACACACCTACCATGTGCTAGGCATCAGAAGACAGCCTCAGCTTTTGCGCTTGCAGAACTGGGTCTAGCGGGAATTTACACTAAGAGCAGCACCAAGAGAAAAAACCAAGGAACTTCCACTTATTGAGGATTCCCCAGACCTGGGTGTGGAGCTAAGTGTCATGCATGCATTATCCCATTTCATCCTAACGATAGTTCTGCGAAGAAGGTAATTTTCATTCCCATTTTGTAGATGAGAAACTGAAGACTTAGAGGGATAAGGAACTTACATAAGGTTAGGGAATTGGTGAATGGCAGAGCCAGGACTCAAACTCAGAACTGTTTTCTTCTTAAAACAGACATTATCCGGGAAAATAGAGGTGGGATGGACTTTAGCGAGGAGGATGGAGCTGCAATAAAAGCGCTTAACTGAGTCAGCCTTGCATCCACCCAAGCACTTTGTGGATTGAAACATTAACGGGAAACCGGTTGGTACTCATTGTTCCTACTGCATTATTTTTAGAGTCAGATCTTCCCTAGGGGGTATTTGAAGTTCTCCAAACACCCTTGCAAGTACGTGGGGGAATTCCATTACTAGAGCAATGCTCCTCAACACTTCCCGAGCTTTCATGCACACAGGAATCACCCCAGGTATCCTGTTAAAATGCAAATTCTAAGTCTGGAGTGGGACCCGAGATTCTGCATTTCTAACAAGCCCCCATGGTCTATGCTGCTGGTTCACAGATTACAGTTTGAATACCAAGGCAGAAAAGCCTTCAGAGGCCATGGGGTGAAGGTCTTTTCCCCACTTTCCCATGCAAAGTGCCCAATTAAGCTCTAAATCAAGGGTAGTCTGTGCGGCAGGGTGGGTAGCCTCCCTGTCTCGTGGAAAATGGGCAAGACCAAGTAGAGCTGGAAGCACAGCGCAGCTTCATCTCTGAAAGGAAGAGAGGGAGCATGCTGGCTGTCAAGCCCCACCAGCGATTAACCAGAAGGAAACTGGATGAGGAGCCATTAACATTTACAAGTCGCTCCAACAGTCCTCCCCACGCTCGCTCCCTCAAGGGCACCACAAAGTGTGTTATTGAGGCTAATGAAAAAGCCTATAAAATGTGCAGTTAAATTGCAGTTACTCGGGGAGTGGTAGCTCATTTGGGGGTGGAAGTCTCCCTCCCCTTGATGGTGGCCTTTTTGCTGAGTTATTTCATTGTAGTCCTCTCTCTAGCTGTCCAGGCACTGGACCGGTGCATATTGAGCAGGTAAAGGGCATCGGGCTCTTCCTTGGGGTCATCTCATTTCATCCTCACTCCTACCCAGATTGACAGATGAGGATGCTGAACCTCAGACAAGTGACAACTTAAGCAGGTGACAACTCAGATTCAACCCCAGGTCTGTGGACTTCAAATTCCAGTCTGGAAATGGACTGTTGGAGGGTGGGGGGGACACATCCACGAACTACCTGAAATTATGTACAAAGTTGTGTGTGGGTGTGTGCCTGTAGCCTTTTCGTGTGTGGAGAGGATAACTCTATTTCATCAGAGTCTCAAAGGCACCTGTGATTCTCCCTGGCTAGATTGTACAGCAGAAAAAGAAGTGCCCTGGGGCAGTGCTTCTCAGTCTTTCTTAGTGAGAGGGCTTGGTTTTTAATGTCAAATTTTTCAACCATCCCCTCAAGAGATAGTTGAGATTTCAGAGTCTATTTCTTGAGAGAACACATAACGACAAAAGGAACTCTGAATTCAGGCCTGATTTCAAGTGACTTTGTATTTTAATCATTATTCTAGGTCCTGCACACACTTGGTAAATAGGAGGAAGTGAATGTGGCGGGTATTGTTTCTTTTCTTCCCCCTCTATTCCCAGCCAGTATGTGGCATAGCTGAATCTAAGTGACAGGGATCCCTACCCCTAATCCATAGCTCACGCCACAATATCATATGTCTACGACAAGCAGCTGGAGGACGGTCCCTGTCTTAATCACAAGACGCAGTTCATGACAGTGAGTAAGAGCACCAGCTGTGGTTGGAGCCAGACAGACCTGGGTGTGAAATGCAGCTGTGTAACCGTTGGCCAATCACCTCAGTTTACCAGTCTATAAGATGGGGATAAGAATAGTACCCAGCTCCTAATGGGTGTCATAAGGATTAAAGAGATGATGTACATAAAGCATCCCTACCATTAATTTAGCACTTTCAAGGTGCTGGCCACTTTCCGTTACCTCATTTAATCTTCACGTTGTGAATGTTTATGTAGCTTGTTCAAAGTCCCAGGAAGAGCTGTGATTTGAATTAGGTCTGTCTAGACTCTAAATCCATAGGCAGTATGCTTTTCGCTCCCTCAGCCATCACTCTATGCCCCGAACGCCACCATAGGGCCATGCACACATAGGCACTGATGGTGCTCAGGGCAAGCTACCCCAGGAGGCACCACTCTGGTATGCGGATTATTTCGAGCTGAAGACAATAAGGACTCGAGAACTCAGGAAGAATATTTGAGTTTCCCCTCCCAAACTGCCTAAAGAATTTAAAACAAAAGATCTGTTTCAAGAAAGAGTTGTTATCATGATGGCTGTAAAGATAATGTAGGATAGAGGTTACAATAGGAAAGGCACCCAGCCTCTTTTATCAAAAACTCTGTCTCTCCCTGACCACATTATCTATAGATGACCCTGAAAAGAATTGTCTTCCTGCCCTCTGAAGTCCCAGGCCACTACCCACCCCCAACATGCTCCTCGCCTTTAGCTGCAATACTTAAGCAAGCAGCTTAGACAGAGGGACGAGTTGCTCATTTCTGAGTTTCTCCCATGTATACATGTTATTAAACTTGGTATTATTTTCTTCTGCTAACCTGTCTTGTTAATTATTTGGCCAGCCATAAGAACCTTAAGGAAAAGGGCAGAGGGAGATTCTCCCTCTTCCCCCGACAGCACTTAATAGGTATTTGTTCACTTGAATTGGTCTATGTTCTAACCCAACATACGTATTTGGAAATGAAACACCAGAACCAGCTGGAGGCCTTCTCTGAACATTGGCTTGAGGTACACCCCAGGGACTGCTGAGAGACAATGTGCTATTGTCCCAACAAGGCTTGTTGACAGGCAATCATAGAAAAGATTCTGGGGATGGCATCAGATAATGCAGATGCTTGTCCTGACCAGATGACACAGCCATGAGTTCACCTCTCTACACTCGGCTGTAATGTCAGAGCATCAATAGCCACCTTGTCTCCCTTCAGAGCTGGCCATGGGGAGGGAGTGAGATCACTTACGTGAAAGTGTCTGGCATTGTAGGTAAGGTTTCTCATCGTTGGTGTTACAATCAGAGTGACAGGTAGAAATGCCCCAAGGGAACTCCAAAACAATTCTGCTTTGGAGGAAATCTTGCATTTAAAGGGGACAAGAAGGAGCCAGGGCTATGGAAAGATTTATTGTCTTTAATGGAAATCTAAAAGTAACTGATTCCCGGTATTAAGCCCACTATGGAAAAAAAAAAGTGGCTAAAATCCATGGCCTTCCCAAACTCATCTGGTAGGAATAATTAAAAATGATTTAAATAATATATTTAGCAACATTTAGACTTTACCCACTAACTGACCCTGTTTTCGTGACAACACTTGCAGCCCAGCAGCAGGGAGACAGGAGAAGTCCCATTACTTAAACACAGAAAACCAGTTTTTGTGTACAAAAACACAAAACACAAAAAAACCATACAAAAAGATCTGTAAAAACCAGAAGCCTCCATCAGAAGCCCATTCAAAAGCCCTGAATTGGATTTGTACAGCTCAAGAGGTGACAGAGATCCGTAAATGATTTCTAGCACAAGACAGCAAAATCAGCAAGTCTGCTTTTTCAAGCTGACTGAACAAGGCACTCCAGAAATGCCCATTACAGCTGGACAGCTGTTCCCAGAGAGAAGGAGCACGGAGCCTGGACCAAGGCCAGGTCAGCCTCCCAGCACACCCACACGTGTCCTCAGGATTGGCCAGGCCACCAGATTTAGGTAATCAGGCTGCAAATATTGTAAGCGGTCCCTCCCTTGGGAGGCTTCCCCAGCAGTGACGAAGCAATGTCCTATCAGGAGCTCATGGAATAAGCCACTGACTTTCCTGGTAATTCATTTTCAAAGCCACACTTAGGGATCAGAGCGAGCCCATCTGTATCCTACTCACTCCTCTTGTTTTCCGAGCAGAACTCTCCTCAGAATTACAGAAGCTATAATTAAAGTACCTTATTTGGGCATGCTGTAATTAGTCGCCAATTCACAGTGCCATCAAATGTAATCCGAATATAAACTGCAGGGCTGCAGGTGCCAATCCCCCCGTGAGTTCTGGGAGCTAGTGAGTCCTGCCTGCCTGTCTCATAAGACCTTGTCACCCCTGAATGACTCACCTGGTAAGGCAGAGACTGGATCTGACCAGTGGGAGTGAGCCCCAAGGCAGTCTGTCTTCCCAAACATTTCTCAGCCTTGGGAGTTGGACATCCAGGGAGCAGATTTTGTCTCATCACCACATAGAGAAACTTCAGATGAAGGCAGCTTCTTCAATCTACATTTCAAAGGGAATAGTGTGTTTTATGATTAAACACAAGCTTTGAGGCCATTTTTTATCCATCAAACAAATGTTTACTGAGCACTTGCTAATATGCAGGACAGGGGGGATTCGACAAGGTACAGGACACAAAGATGGCTGGAACGTCCATGAGACTGAAACCATGCACTCAAGCTGTGCGACCTTGGGTACATGAATTGATGTCTCTGAGACTCAGTTTGCATATCAATAAAATGGGAATCTTAGCATTCATCTCACAGTGTTGTAGTGAAGATTTAACATGAGAAAAGATGTAAATATCTAGTACTTTGCCCAGCACAAAGCAGAGCTGGGATAAGAAAATCCGCCTCTGAGGATGAGTCCAGCCCTCTGATTCTAACCTGCCCCCACTGGCTACTCTGCTGCACCTCAAAGCAAGTCGCAGATGAAAAGAGGACCTGGAATTGTGGGCCAGGGTCTTGTGACTGCCCTCCCCCTATTAGGAGCTCCAGAGTTTTTCTACAGCCCCTGGAAGGGTGTGGAGTTGGCCATACGTGAGCAGGAATTGTCTGCTTTGTACTGGGAATGCCTCCACCTGATGTTATGTATGTGCATGGCTATTTCCTGCTGGACCCTTTGCTCCAGAAGCCCCCTCCCCACTCATGCTTCTCACTGATCAGGGCGTTTCCCAGTTCCGCGTAGAATTTTGCCCAGTGTCCTGGCATAAGGGAATTGAGCCTGGCCGCAGTAGTAAGCGGGCACGTTCAGCCAGGCTGAGGAGGTATCTCAACGTGTATTCTCATGGCACCTGGGCAGCCTTTCCTTTCAAGTGTGTCTGGTCCCCTTCCTGCCTCTAATACTCGGCCCGCTCCCTCAGTGCATCCGCACAGATATTCACTGAGGAACCTACTGCATTATACACTCCCAGGACTGCATTACATACATTATTTTATTTCTTCCATGATACACGATACTATCAACTGCCATTTGTTTAAGCTAAAAACCCAGATTCCATCCTTGATTTCTCTGCCCTCAACCATCCCATCTAATCCATCAACATGTCCCGGGGACTTGACCTTCAAAACGTGATCCACTATCTGTCCATACCTTTCATTTTCAAAATCACATCTGTCTAAGTCAGCGTGCAGTCGCCTCCCAATCAGGTTCCCTGCTTCTACTCCACATGATCTGTTCTCCACACAGTGGCCAGTGAGATCTTTTTAAAAACAAATTAGATCAGGTTATGGCCCTGGTCAAAACCCTCCAATGGCTGCCATCACTCTTAGGATCGAATCCAAACCCCTTGCTCAGACCTTATACCCCAGCACCCTGCTCCTGCCCCTGCCCTCACTGTGGCTTCTACAGCCCCAGGGTCTTTGCATTAGCTCTTGACTCTGCTTAAGAACCTCCTCCACAGATGTCAGCATGGATGGAAGCTTCCTGCACGTTGACTCCTCAGAGAAGCCTTTCCTGACCTAACGTAGCCCAGTCTCCTCCCAGCCATTCTCTATCACATCAGCCTTTTAAATTCTACATCCCATAAATGTCTGATGACTTCCTGTTTATTTCTTTAGTCTGCCTCTCTCCCACCTAGAATGTCAGCTCCCTTAAGGAGGTTCTTTCTCCTTGTGTTCCACTTCCTGGAGCGGAGCCTGGCATAGTGGAGACACTTGATATATTTGCTGAGTAAATGAATCCTCATAACAATTATCTGCGAAATGAGGATAAACCCACCTGAGAGAGCTCAGGTGACTTGTGTGTCACCGCCGGTATGCCACAGAGCTTCAATTTAAACCTAAGTATTTGCTGCTCTAAAGTTGATGCTTTTTCCACCCTCACTGTCTTCCATTTCATTTGTCTTTCCCTACGCCTCCCCCAGCAGCTAATGCAGTGTCATCTGACATTTCACATTCATGATAAGTGCCTGAACAGGACCTCAAGCCTCTGCCTCTTATTTCTGTGATGGCTCATGGCTCACGCCCCACATGTTTGTATTTTCAGCCCCCGAAGCTTTTCTAAGTTAATGGGAAATACTTATTCAAAGTAGACCCGGCTACTCTGCAAAGTGGACACCCAATGAAGGGCTGTCGGAGCACTGTTTCTTGTTGGTCTCAGCCTGTGGATACTGAAGCTATCTGCTAGAAATGCCGAGGGCACTCACCTGGGCCATACTATTTGTGGGGAGCACCCACAGACATTTCCCCAATGGGAGCCAATGTTGGGGCTCGACTGGCCCTTGTGGTTCTTATTATGATTGTAAGATGCACCTCAGCAACAACTATCAGGGAACTTGGAAAAGACAAGGTTAATGACTCAGAGGTCCTGGAGGGTGCACGGCATGCCTGAGGCCACACAGCAAGATCACAGGGAGAGAGAGACAGCAGACCTGAGCTCTGCCTTTATTGGGGTCAGGGATGGGGGCCTAGTGTTTCAAGGGTTCACTGTTTATTGGTGAATTTAAAACATAAAAGCAGGAATTAAAGCGTAGGAAGGGAAAAGCAAGCGGTCAGTCAATTGGTCAGTTATCTAAATCAGCCAGAGCTCTCTAAAAAGGGAAGTTCGCGGGTGGGGCAGCCTGGTTCTTTATCTAGTTGTGTGGCTGGCAATGTGTTTATTCGAGATGGATGTCCTTGAAGTGGACGCTCGGCAATCAAAAGCTTAATGTCAGGGACTTATGTTACAATCCAACGAGCTACTGTCAGGCGCTTACACCACAAGCACACTGTATTCAGTTCAATTCAACATATACTTACGGAGCACCTGCTAGACCTGGGCTGGATGCCAGGAGGATGTTGTTACAGCTCTAAGACCAAGTCTTGGTTCTGTTGATTACGGCCGTGGGATCACGATCACGTGTGTGACTTAACTTCTCCAAACCTCAGTTTCACCATCTGTGAAATGAGGAAAACGATAAGGTTTCATCATAGGGCTTCATGGTGTTCCAATAAAAATGCATATAAAAGTGACTGTAAATAAAAAATGCTATTAGAATGTTAAGTAACTCCAGAGATATCAGCAGTGGGAACAGGAAGTGTGTACTGGGAAGGGAGAAGGCAGTGTCTTCCTCAGCTGGCTGGAATGACAGCACGTCTTGAGAAACCTCCTTGATTTCAGAAAAATGAAATGCTTCCAGCGGTGGATTTACTGACAAGCTTACTTACGTAGTTCTGATCAAAAGCCCTGGAGCCAGACCCACTGACTACTTCACCACCTACTCACTGGGTGACTTTGGGTGAGTGAGTTACCCTGTCTGTGCCTCAGTTTCCTTATCTGTCAAATGATATGAAGATTAAATAAGTTAATATGTGTAAAGTACCTAGAACAGTGCCTGACACAGGCAAGTTCTGTGTGTTTGTTTGCTATTTGTTCTCATCATACAGACATTTAAAAGGCAGGTTGCTCCCAACTTGAAAAGGTCTTGGAAGCGAGGCCTTGGAAGAGAGACCATCATTTCTTTTTTTAGTTTTTTTTGCTGAGGAAGATTAGCCCTGAGCTAACATCTGTTGCCAATCCTCCTCTATTTTATATGTGGGTCACAGCCACAGCATGGCTGTTGAGTGGTATAGGTCCGAGCCCAGGATCTGAACCCACAAACCCAGACTGCTGAAGTGGAGTGCACTGAACTTAACCACTAGGCCACAGGGCCAGCCTCCCTGACCATCCTATTTTATGTTGCCTCACCCATAACTTACTCCTTGGGTTGTCAGATAAAATACACAATGTTCAATTAATTATCTGAATTTCAGATAAATAACAAAAAAATATTTAGTACAAGTATAGCCCAAGTGACTTGGACATACTTATACTGAAAAAATTATTCATTGTTTGTCTGAAATTTAAATTTAACTGGGCATTCTATATTTTTATTTGCTAAATCTAACAACCCTACCAACCCATTATCCTGTTAAATAATTCCAGGCAGTGAAAAGTGCTATAAAAGTGCCATTGTTGTTTATAATACTGTCTTCCTCACTAGGCTGTAAGCACCATGAGAGCAGGAGCTTATCTGTCTCATTTCTAGCTGATTCCCAGGGCTCAGCAGAGGATCTGGCCCATGGTAGGAACTTACCACGAAGGTGTTTTTACAACGACTGAATAAGGGGGTTCTTGAAGAGCAAAGGAGAGACCCTGGGAAGCACCCACCTTCTCGTCCTTCTTGTCTTTCTCAAATCTTTCCAAGCGGCATTCCAGTCTATTTACCTAGGTCCGAGCACTCTATGTTGGCAATCTAGGGACCCCAGTCCTTCTCAGAGCGTGGACTTCGATCTGGGCTCCAGCGTGGGGTTAGGAACACGTTAGATTTTTCCTTTGAACTGTGAACAACCAATTCTGTGCATTCCAATTCTGTCACCGTCCTGGGCTCCACAGACTGCAAGAAATGGACTTTCCTTATGCTAATGGCATTTCATTTATCATTATGGTGCCGAATAAGGGGAGACCGTTAAGCTGAGCGTGATGTTTTATTAGTATGTTTTTCTGAGGTCTGTGACTCTGCATAACACAATGAATAAAAATGACCTAAATTTCACTTCGTGAGACATTTTCAGGCTACACTTGCTCAGCCACCTAAGCCTGGTGATGCGTTTGGTAAATCGCGTCAGACTTCAAGTCTTCCCTTTTAAAGCATTAGTGCAAGTGTGGCTTTAACTTAATTTAATTTGAATGTTTTGCATTTGGTAATAACTCTGGTTTCCCATAAAATGAAAATCACTCAATTCTTTTTGATTTTTAGTTTGAAACAATATAGACTTTAGGGACTTATGCAACAGAATGCCTACCCTCTGCGTCAAATCGGCAACATTTGCCACAGTGTTAAAAATGGTGTTTCTAAGTGTGGTTGAAATTGTTCACAGCGCTTGCTGATTTGGAGTGTCATATTTGCTGTGTCTGATGTACTGCATTTAAACAGAAATGGCTCTCTCTTTGCTTTGGAATTAAGTTTTAAACTGAATGGGTGGTTATTCAGGCAGCGCTGTTATACAAAAACACTGGTTTGCAAGGGACTGATGTGGGGTGGGAGGAGGGTCACGCTGTCTTGCCTTCTGGATTGGGCATTACGAGGACCTAATTGTCTCCATAAAAGTGAGCTACTTTGCCCACAAGCTCCTGTAACACATTTTTTAAAAGAAAAAAGAGGGACAATGAAATAAACTGGCTTGCCCAAGTGCCTTTGGGCAGTTTTCACAGGTCTCTTCAAAAGGAACAGCTGATAAGAACACTGTCCCAAGCCACCTTCTCTTGCTGGCAACAGGAGGGAATTCTGCAGTTTATAAACAACTGTATTTCAAAGACGTAAATACTGCTTCACAGATTCCAGCAGTTAGTTTCACAACACACAACAGCTTTTGGTCCCTTTAAGAGTCAATTACTCATCAGGAAAAAAAAACAGAGCTATATACATAAAGATATTAATTAACAACGTTATCAATACTAGCAAGAAAAAATTGGAAGCAAGCTCTATGTGCAGCATTCTGGAAATTGTTAAGTAAATTATGGGGCATGGACTATGGTGAAACATAATGCATTCATTGAAATGATAATTAGAAAGACGGATACATGGAAAATGTTTAAGCTAAAGTAACAAGCGAGAAAAAAATGACTGAATTATACGGACATTGTGATGGCAACTCTATCAGTATAACCATGTGGATGGATAAAAATTGGAAGAGGAGACAAAAATGAAAACCAACCGTTCTATAGTGTTAGTTGGATTGAAGGTAGTTAATTCTATTTTTTAAAATTGTTTCGAAAAGCTAAAAATTCTTTTAAAAATAATCATTTAAAAAAAGCAGTGGAAAAATATGCAATCAGTTTAAATCTTTGAATCTAGAGTTTACTCCTTAGTTCATCCTGGAGCCCATTAATAGGGTAAAATCCAACTTGTAGAATCAATTAAATTCTCCAAATACTTGCTTAGAAGGACAAAGTGGAAACTATTCAGAGAAAGACTTCTAAAAAGGAAAAAAAAGTCATCTTATTTTAGGATAAGAAGCTCTCAGGTATCACCTGTATAAGCTCTTCATCTCACTGATTAGGAAGCTAAAGCTTAGAGGGATTGGAGAGTCGGTCAGGGTCACACAGAGAGTAGCAGGACTGGGGCTGGCAGACCTAGCATGTGATGTGTCCCTCTGGTGGGGTTCACACAGCCACTGAAAAGCCCAGACGGGGACCTGAGTTCAGCCCCTACTCTCCTCCCAGCTGGCACACGCGCTGCTGCGCAGCTGTGCTCGGTGGCCCTGCCTAGGAAGAACGAGGCTGGACGATATGCCCTCGCCCTTTCTATGTGTGTGGAGTGGTCCTTTCTCTTCCCTGTCCAAGGCCAGGTTGCTTGTCTGTCAGCCTTCACTCTGCTCTGCCCTTGACCCACAACGGCATGCCCGGAATCAGCACAGTCTGCTCTGTTCCTAGAAAGCGTTACCTCTTGTTTGACAATGTGCTGTCCACACAGCTCTGGGCCCCTGGGCAGAATGGAGAGGGATTTCTCTCAGGGTCATTCACTCTTTACTGTCGTGGAACTATAACTGGAGTCCTGCTGGCCGCACTGGATCTCCCATAGGCAGAGCCCGAGGACAGAGGTCCTGATGGGAGATGTTATGCTTTTCTCCATGACATCCTAGGTATCATTGCTGTTACCTGGTTCCAAGTCAACGCCTAGAACTTCTGAGTTCAGAAGACCTCGTGCACGTCCCGATTTGCCTTTTGGCCCAGCTCTGGATTAAAAACGTCCTTTCTGGGGGCCGGCCCAGTGGTGTAATGGTTAAGCTTGCGTGTTCTGCTTCAGCGGCCGGGGGTCTGCATGTTCGGATCCTGGGCGCTGACCCACGCACTGCTTAACAAGCCATGCTGTGGCAGGCGTCCCACGTATAAAGTAGAGGAAAATGGGCACGGATATTAGCTCAGGGCCAATCTTCCTCAGCAAAAAGAGGATTGGCAACGGATGTTTGTGCAGGGGTAATCTTCCTCACCATAAAAAAAAAAAAAAATGTTCTTTCTGACATGGCTTGTGCTTTGTGCCCCTCAGCCTCTGAGTACAACAAAACCACTCAACTAGAGTCTGTAGAAGATGGAATCCAGATTAACCAAAAGCTTTTTATTGCAGCTAAAATAAGAAGAGGCAACACTGTTACCTACCTGCTCTGTTACTTGGACAAGTTAACCTCTAAACGTTAGTTTTATTATCTGCAAAAAAATAGGGATAATAATGGTAGCCACCTCATTGGGTTACTATGAGAATTTGATGAGAGATTGTATATAAAATATGTAGGACTGTGCCTGGCGTACGGTAAGCATTTGCTATGAGTTAGCTACTATATTTATCCTAATCTTCTTGTCTATAAAATGGGAATTGTAACACCTTGTCTTCACCATCACCCTTGGTTTTGGTCTTCAAATAAATTCAAGAGCTGAACCTGCTTAGTCAAGAGTGGAGCACTGTGCAATGCCAGGCCATGTTGTCACAGTGAGGTGAACCCTACCACAGTGACATGAGCATCACAGAGTCTTGGGTCATGGGGCCTCTCAGCACCAAGCAGCTCATGTCAGCCTCATCACACCTGCGCGAGAGGACCATTATCCCCACATCAGAGATGAGGAGACTGAGGTTAGTGGGCCAAAGTGTTGAAGGGACTTTTGCCCAAGACCACCAAGCTAATTAGTGACAGAACCTGGTTTAAAATCAAATTTGTCCAACCGTAAAGCCCATATTCTTAACCATTATTTTGTAGCTTGCTATCAGTCAAAAAGTCAATTCTGCCCTATATTATGTGAAAAACACGTGAATTACACTAAACGGCTTTTGAATTCGGGGTATATAACACAAATTTGATCTTTTTAATAATAGGTGGGTTTTTACGTTTTGTCTTATTTGATTTGCTTCTGCTTTACCTCTTTATCCTGAAATAGAGCATGGGTGCCATGTGTGTGTGGCTGGGCAGAGGTGGGGATGGTGTGGAGGGTCATTCCAGATCATAGAAGGCCTTGCACATTTAGACCTGTGATTGATGATTATTGCAGACCCTTTAATCAAGATTTCAGGGCCCAGGGGGCTGTGGCTGTGTATCTCCTTTAGGAAGTGTTTGATATTAAAGAATCTTCACAGGCTGTTTGACCCGATGGTCTTGCCCTGTTGGGTCAGAGACCACTGTGACCTTAAACTCTTCTTACCCTAAGCCCATTAGAGTGAATTGCGATCCCTCTAAATTGTATTCAGAGCCTGTCAGTCAGTCTGGATACAGATTTAAAGATCCTATTAATGCAATTTTTATTTTAAGGTTTGGAAAAGGGGGAAAATAACGTATGCTTGCGTTAATGGGAGAAAACAATAGCAACTGCATCTGCATATTATGGTTGGGTCTCAGATTCAATGAACTCTGGAATGAGATGGAAAATATAATAAGCATGATTCTGAAAATTGAATAATCAGTGTTCCACATGGTTCAATTATAACGGATGGAAAGACATAAGCAAAACAATAGGATTGTTTGCTCTTAAACTTTTCTGAGACTGTCACCATAAAAATGGACTTATCTTTCCACACAACTGCCAACTGAACTGTGAAATAAAGAACACAACTTCCAAATTCGAAGTATCACATTTTAGGCCAAATTTGGGAAAAAAAAAATCAAATCCAGACTCTTCTGATTTTATAGGATTAATCCTCTGTCTTCCTCCAATAACAAGTTAATTGAATCTGCAAAATTATGTTCAGTATATGATTTTCAACTGTGTAATTATTGTTTAAAGATACATGTCTTCAATTTCTTCTGTTCCTTTTTGAAACAGTCCATTTCGAATCTTTTGTTAATAAGCAATTTAGTTCTCAGAGAATGGTTTCTTTGTGTTGGTAATTAAATGTTATATTTACACAAAGGAAATAGTGAAATATAATCTCCTCCAAAAAGAACATTCTAAAACATTCCACTGAGTGTAAAAGCATGACCCTGCAATGTCAGAATTTCTTCTGGTGATGCCAACAAAAACTCCTTGAGCTATTTTACAAGGAACTAAAAAGAAAATCTGATTCCTCTGAATGATATGTCTGCCACGTTTAGGTGTGATGGTTGAGGAAAAATTGAAACAACTCAATAGCAATTGTGAAAGTGAATATATAGTAACTATAAGTTTATTACTTGATACTTTGGCATTAGATCTTGCCACTGTGGCATGAGTTTGCTTCATAGGGAGCAAATACCTGCAGGGCAAGTGTGTTTTTTGCATATTTAATTTAGTCACAGATGTGAATTTTTTCCTAAGGTGAAAAATGGACATGAGTTAATATACCAACAAACATGCTTGGGGCACCCCCTGACCACGTGACAGGCAGTCTGCCAAGAGCTGCAAGGAACCCAAGTCTGAATAAGATGGGGCCCACCCTCACTAGTGTCCAGTCTGGTCAGAGAAATAAGATGAATAGGATTTTGATAAGCAAAGGAGAGAGGGTAAAAGATTCCAGTGGTGGGCAATGGAGTGGCAGGGGAGAAGGAGGAGACAAAGTCTTGCTGGGCAGAAATGCAAGGCGTGTTTAGGAGAGAACAAGTAAAGTATATATAATGATTGTTACCATCATATTTATTAGGTGCCAAGCACAGAGCTAAATGGTTTATCTGCAATGTGTCATGTAGAGTGACCAATTCATCTCAGTTTGCATGGGATTTTCCTGTTTCAGCACTGAAAGTCCCGCATACCAGGATGCCTCTCAGTCCTGGACAAACTAGGACTGTCGGTCACCCTACATGCTTTCCTTACAACGACCTTATGATATCTGTCCTACTGTCATCCTCAGTTTACAGATGAGGGGATGGAAAGTCAGGAGGAGAGGAACTTATCCAAGATTGCATAGCTGCTGATACATGGGGAGCTGAGATATGAAACAGAGTGCTCTTAACTACTAGTGCAAGACATGAATCCTTCGGCAAAAATGGAGCAATTGCACGGTACAGTTCCAGGTGTCAAATATGAAAAAAGGAAGTTGGTATCAAATTGTAGTGGGATCCAAATTCAAGGATTTTTCCTGTGGGTACTGGAGAGTCATTGAAATTTCTGAGTAGTAGAACATGGTAGAAGCTTTCCTGATTAATTGGATATTGGTGGTACCAAAGCAATTATTTCAAATTGATGATTTTTCCAACAACTCTTCCTATCTCTAGACATCTACAACCTCACTCCCCTTAAGGCTACTTCTCCCAAATCATAAAGAAACCAAAGAAAGAATTTTGGAGATCAAAGAAATGTTCCCCTATCCCCAATCCATTTCAAGATTTTTTTCCCTTTACTTGTTAGTATTATCCCCATGTTTCTCTCTATAGCAGAAACTAGAAATATTTGAAAGGTTGTAAGCAGCTTTGCTTAAACACACTTCTTTTATAGTCTATCATGCCTCAGATCGCATTTCCTTAAAGAAATAATAGTTAGAAGAGGTGCTGGATCTAGCATTCCCTCTGAGAGATGAGAACAGAAGCAGGGCAAATAACGCGCTGTGTGGCATGATTTAGAGTCTGTGTGCGTGCAAGCATCTTTTGTCATTTTACCAATTTCCTGTGAGTCTGCTTATTCTCTTTCATTGCCTTTTATTCTGAACTGTTTTGTAGTTTATTTGAGAGGGGAGGTGGGGATCTCCACGTGTTATCTGTTGAGATGTATGCCATCTGAGATCAGCATAATTCCACGGTCTAGTACAAGACAGCCAAGCAGAGAAAAGTCCATTCAAAGAGAAGGTGGCAATTTTCATGAAGTGCCTCTCCCTGTGTGATTCATGGAGACACAGTATGCAGAAACCTGAAACAGTGAGTCTTTGCACTGGGAGCATCCATTTAACTGCATTTCATAATGTTTCCTGCCAAGTCACCAGGTCCATACATTCCCAAGCTCCTGCTCGTTCGACATTGAAATCATTCCCTTTGTAGAAACAATCCATCGTTCTCTTTAAGGTCCCATCCAGTTGGTCAGAGCTCCTTTCCGGGAGTTTATTTGATGATAAATTATATTGAGAAATTAAACAGAAATCCCATTAGTAATGTTGACAATATTCCCCCCACACATGAAATATTTAATGAAAATCAGGAGCTAGGGAGTTGAATTTGCACGCAAAGAACCTGTGTAAGATGGATGTTCTCTGAATGCAAATGCAAGTTGTTGTTTTTTTTTTTCTAAAGACCTTTGCAAATACCCAACAGCTGTCCTTTGTTTTGCTTTGAGTGATAAGGAAACATCCATTTAGTAATTTCCTACCTTACTTGATGCCACCCAGAATAGGCTATCCAGAGGTATATTAGAAGTCCAGGGACATTCTGAATATAGGAGCAGAAGGGTGGACCCAGCCCAAATGGTTGGTACCATCTGCTAAGGAGTTGGAAGTGTGAATGGCCAAAAGAACTCCTACTCTTTAATGGATGAGTGGACTCCATCAAATTAAAATGAAGGTGGTCTCTGCTAAACACGAGTATAGGCAGCTGAAGGAATTGTTTAAAATGGGGATAGTTCAGGGTCCTGCTTTGAGTACATCTCACCTCTATCTTTAAGTCAGTTGAACCATTATATAGAGGTAAACAAGAACATTCTAGCATGGTGTTTCTCTACCATGGCTGTGCATTAAAATCACCTGAGGACTTTTAAAATGCCCTGGGTCTGATCACGCAGACCAATTAAATCAACATTTGGTTATGGGAGAATTCAGACATCTGTATTTTTTATGTGCCTACAGTCAGGGTCCTGTCAGGACCCAGAAACCAGAAACAAAGAACTTAGTTAAAATAATTTTTAACAAGTTAACCAGTTACTGAGGAATGCAAGAAGCAGCTACTACCTCTAAGGATGGAGGAAACAAAGGAACGAAGTCAAGACTGTTAAAACCCAGAGTGTGGAGGAGGGGCCCTACAGAGCTGAGACCCTGAACTCTGGGCTGTCCTGCCAGTTGCTGCTGGTGTCTGAGCTCACAGGAAGATCTCGTGGAGCAGATGGAACCAGACTTCCAAGGAGGAGGCACTGGCTTGCTAGAACCTGTATCTCAGATACCAATGGCTCTGGGGTTGTGGCAAAACTGGAAACTAAAACTGGCTGTTGCTACTGGAACCAACTGCTATAGCCAGGCTGACACTGATAGGAACAGAAAGCAAACAGGATGGAGCAAAATCCCTCCTCCGTATTCCATCCTTTCAGTCTCTTCTAGTGCCCCCTTTTGGCAGAGCTGGTAAAGGAGAAATGCTGTTTATAGAATCCCAACCCTAGCATTTCAAAGTGGAACATAGAAGGGTAGTTTTGAAGTAAGAAATAAGAATCAATAACCAGCACTGTTCGCCCAGGTGATTCTGTTGGGCAGGCAGGGTTGAGAACCATTGACTATGGAAAGCTGAGATTTATTACTCTCCTCAGGCATTCTTGGTGTGCTTTTGTTTTTGCCCCTGCCCATTATCAGCCAGCTCCTTTGGTCTCCATGTTTGCCTTTGGACTCTTGACCTTTAGGTTCCCACAGTTATGGCTTAGATTTGACCCATGGGTTCTCCCAGCTTTGAAGCGCTCCAGCCCTCATTGCCCTACAAGACCCAGGGCTAGCAATTAGAGGAGAGGGGTTGGACTTTGATTTCTATGGAGTTTGTTTTGGCTCATAATTTCTGGGACCATATTTCTCTGGAGGCAGCTAACCCTGGTGGTCCATTACCACTTTGTATTGATGACCATTTCCAACAGTGGTCTGCTTCCATTGGCTTTGGTGAGAATCTAAATAGGAAAAATCTGTTATCCTGTGAGGGGTTGGCTGAAGGAAAACATCAGCTTTCATACCTATTTTTGTTCTTAGGAGAGCCTCATTGTGTTCTTCCTATTAGTTGTGGGGTTCATCACTTACAAAACACCCAACTAGTTAAATCAGAAGAGAAATCAAGCCAGTCCTTCTCATCCCAAGGACGTCTCACGTACATGGAAACACTATAAGTCCTCATTCAAATCATTAGAGTGAGTGTCAGCAGGCTTCAGTCATTCATTTAACAGATGGTAAACAAATTCAGCACCTACCATGATCTAGGTAATGTTCTAGGCACTAGAGGTACAGCAGTGAACAAAGCAAAGTTATTGTTCTCATGGAGGTCATATCTTACTTGGGAAGAGAGACAATAAGTAAATAAATGAGTAAAACTATAATGTACCAGACAGCATATTACATAACATAACATGATATTACATAATGTAATAGAATTATGTCTTACTGTGTAACAAATTACCTCAAATTAAAACAACAAAAATTTATTATCTCACATTTTCTGAGAGTCAGAAGTCTGGGAAATAGTCACCTGGTTCTGGCTTAGGATCTCTCCTGAGGTTGTAGTCAAGTTGTCATGAGGGTTGTGGTCTCATCTGAAGGTTTATCTGGGTTGGGGAAATCTTCTTCCAAGTTCACTCACATGGCATTACCATGAAGTTTTGTTTCCCACCATGAGGACCTCTCCAGAGAGCTGCTCACAACTTGGCAGCTGGCTTCCCCCAGAGTGAGTAATCCAAGAGAAAGAGAGAGTGATCAATATGGAAGCCATGGTATCCTTTTTTACCTAATCTTGGAAGTGATATACCATTGCTTCTGTTGTAGTCTATTGGTCATAACCCTGATAAAATGTGGGAGGGGACTACATGAGGAGGTGGCTACCATAGATGGTAATAGTGCCATGGAGGAAACAAAGCAGGGTAAAGGATAGGGAGGGCAGGGATTTGGGGTGACTATAGTTCTTGATACAGATGATCAGAGAAGACTTCACTGATACAGAGCATAGACCTGAAGGAAGTGAGGGAGTAGCTTTGTGGCTTGCATTTTAAAGGATTCTACTTAGGGGTCACCTTTTCTTGAAAGACTTCCCTCAGCTCCTGCCCTACCCATCAGGTTCACTAAGAATACCTACTGTGTGCTCCCAGATTGTCCACACTTACTCTCTGAAAGCTCTCATCACACTGCCATGTCTTCTTTCTTTCTCTTCCTCTTAAGAGTGAGTTCCTCAATGCCACGGACAATGTTTTATTCATCTTTGTATCCCCAGTAAAAGATCAGTAAATGTTTGATGAATGAATGAATGAATTTACCTTCTCTGCAGTAGTCTTTTTTTAGGAATTTAGCTTGAACTCCTCTTTAACATTACTTTTTTTAAAAAATTAAGCATCAGTTATCTTTTCTCTAAAGAAAAAATCCTTGGACATGGATACATACAGCCACTTTAAACATATAAATCTACCCTTCTGCTGCTACATCAATTGCATTGCCTACAAACACTGTTAGTTTATGAAGCACCATATGGAACAAAAATATGTGGCAACTTATTGAATGGGAACATTTTGTGAGAAAAATATTTTTGTTCCCATGTGGCAAGGTTTCTATTAAATACTTTCTAAATATGTAAAAAGAAAAAAAACTCAGAGTGACAATAAGATACCCTAAGGAGGCTAGAAAGCGTGCAAAATAGCAATGTTATTTTCTAATGAAAACCAGACATGGGTGATATTATTTCTTCAAACCCCTTTTGGCATCGCTTTCTTTCTAAATATTTGTCCCTTGTCCCATAAATTACATGCTCTGATTCACCCACAGCCGTGGCCAGAGGCAGCCACTTATACAAAAGGACAGTTGCTCATTCACAGAAATATGTCTCCCTTGTGTTTGGGAATTAAATTGTCATTCAAAATATCAGCAGTTTCTCTCCTTGTGACTCTAGAGGTCTAGTCTGGCATCTAGTTTAGGATTGCTCCCAGATTTCAGACCTGGGAACTCAAAGTACCAAAGCCATGGAAACTGCAATGTGCATAGGAGTCGCCTAGGTAACTTGTTAAATGCAGATTCAGATCCAGAAGGTCTGGGGTGGGCCCTCGGATTTGACATTTCTACAAACTCCTGAGTGATTCTTTGGGTCTGGTCCTCATATCATGCTTTGAATAGCAAGATAGTAAAATCCGTTTGGACAGTCCAAAGTTTACCTCTCTGCCTACATCTGTAGATGGTTTGAGATTTCTTTTTCCCTTCTTTTTCTTTCTTTATTTTTTAATCATCCTAATGAGGAACCACCTAATAACCAAGAGAAAAATTTTTTTATTAATTTGCAAAGTTGTTAAATCATTTATTCTCCACAAGATAATTTACATTTCAGGTCTCTGTTCCTTCAAAAGCTTTGTTTGAAAAACAACATGTTCCACCGTACATTTTCAATTGAACAAGTGCCAATGCCAGGGAATCTACAATTTATGTTTCAAACCGAAGTAAATCCTTAGCTCTTACTTCCAAGTCAAATGTTCTGTTTCAAGCATTTCCAAATTGGAAGAGAGCAAAGAAAAATGTAGTCATTAAAAATAAAATTTAAAAGTTATATTCATCATCCCATATAAAATTCCAGGTCCACACCTTTCTCCTACACTCCAGGGGCGTAGGAGGAACAGAGGGATTTCACCCATGGTTTATTTTATTTTTATTATTTTAAAATTTATTATTTTTATATCTTAAAATTTTATTATTTTAGATTAATAAAAATATTTTTTGATGTGATAATGATCTATTTCTCAAAGTGGTGCAGAGAGTGTGCAGGGTTATTCACTAGCCTTTGGCCTGTGTGTATTCAAATTGTCTTATCAAGATATACAATATAAACCAATGTTACTGCAATAAACAAAAAATTAAAAAAAAAAAAGATATACAAAGATGACATCATATGGACTGGCGGTTGTTGGCGTTTGTTTATTTTTTAAAGATTTATCAAAGTGCAAAAGTGTATCAGAATGAATAGGAGCTCTCCTGGCTTATATCTCTTAAGCAGCTCACCTTATGCCCCACTCCCTATACCAACCCTACCCCCATCCCTAAAGCCCTCACCTTAATCTAAGTAGGAAGGTAGCACCTGTGCCCAGGAGGCCTTTGAGACTCACTAAGCGAGTCTCTACAGCAGCCAAGCCCGGCTCAGCATCCTTCCATCAACAAGCTACCAGCTGTGAGTCATTGCCGTCCCCAGCTCAACGTGTCTCACAGCTCTTTCGTAGACAACAACTCACAGGGTGACTTCGGATATTTGTAAATGTCTATACTTAGTGAATTTGTAGTAATCAAAGATTTGCCATCTTACTTCGGTTGTGAGCTTCATTGCTACCTCAAAGATGTTGAAAGTACTTCTGACTTCTGAATATCCAAAAAGGCGGTAAAAATGGAACCCCAACGGATTCTTTCCTTTGGTCAGTGACAGAATCTTTATACCTGCTACCCTCCTCCACCTGCTTTTGGTTGCTTTTAGCTAGTTTCCAAATTTTCTTTGGATGATGTAAACTAGAATGCACCTAGCACACAGATGAACTTCAGTTGGTTAAGTAGGTAGATGAATGAAAGGGGGCATGTGTAAATATCTGCAATTCAGCCACTTCAATGGACAGAAGTAGCCATGACAGTAACAAATAACACATATATGTGAATAACATTTTACAAAGCTTTCATATATGTCATCTCAAAGGATCTTCACTGTGTCTCTGTGATGTTAAGAGGGAATAAGTCTGTTTCATCGATGAGAATGCTGAGACTCCAAAATTAAATGATTTGTCAAGGCCACCCAGCAAGCAAATGGCAGAGCCCTGATTTGCATTTGAGTCTTTTAATTCCAAATCTCATACTTTTCGTACTACACCACGTTGCCTCAAATTAGACCGGGAGACAGAGTTTTGAACCTAGAATTGATGAGACTAGTCTGAATACATTTCCAGTATACCACAATTCTCAATCTTAAAACTTATTTCTTGGCCCAAACAACCAGACTTTAAAATCAGAAAATACATAATCAGAATCCAGTCTGGGTCAGTGCATGCTATAGACGTGGTTTTGGGGGCTGCCACAGGAAGGAAAGGGGAAGCTAAATATGAGAAACTCTCAGTTTCTACTCTTTCCGAGTCCCTTCTACTTTTTTTCTGTTTTATATGTTGGGATGCAATTTTTAAAATACACCCACTTTCATAGTGTAAAGAGATCCAGAAGTCAGGAGACCCAGACCCATGTTTAACACTAGTTTACCCACCATCTATACCTGGTTAGCCTAGGACACTGCTCATCACCTTGCCATGACTCAGTTTCCTCATTTGGGAAAATGAACCAGCAGAGCTATTGATAGGAGCAAATGAGGTAATACAATCTTACGATGGGAGTCAATACGAGGCATTCTCAAGTGCATGCCCTTGCTAGGGGAGGGGCAGCAAGGGGGTGCAGGGGTGGTGGTTAGAATGAGGGGAAAACAGTCAAGAATTCTCTACAGCCTAGAGCATGGTGGAACCTGCAGGGAAATTCCCATAACTTTCCCAAGGATCATCCTGCCCTGGGAAAGGGCTTGAATGGTCCTACAGAGAAATTGGACCCCTTTCCTGTTCCCCATTAGGAAAGTTGGCGTCATCCAAAGAAGTGGAATCTTTGGGGAAAGGAAGGGTGTTTTCCGTGTTATTCTTCAGTTCTTTCCCAGCACGGCTGACGAGAAGACCATGTTAGAATATACCTCGTGGGAATAAACCAGAGA